>NW_024070186.1:37101672-37288259 GCF_014754425.2 Oryx dammah
ATATATATATATGTAAAGTATATACATATATATGTTCTATATATATAGTTAGTTTAGGTATGATATTCTTTATTTATTTTTTTAATTTATTAATTTATTTTTAATTTTTACTTTACAATTCTGTATTGGTTTTGGCATAGATTGACATGATAATTCACTTTGTTTTGATAATTACACAAATAAATAAGGGTTCAGTCCCTGTGTTGGGACGATCTTCTGGAAGAAGACATGGCAACCCACTCCAATATTCTTGCCTGGAGAATCGTGTGGACAAAGAAGCCAAGTAACCTACTGTCCATAGGGTGGAAAAGAGTCAGACACAAATGAAGTGACTTAGTACACATGCAGGCATAAATGAAAAAATATATACCTTCTGCATTTGTCCTTATAGGTGCTGCTTCACTTACATAGCATTCCCTTCTATCACCCATGAATTAACTTGGAAGACTTGGCCAAACATTTTTCTGCCTTACTTTTCCTGATTTTGTTTAGATTGAAAAAAAAGCATATAACTCAAATAAATAACTATACATTTAACTACTTTATTATATAAATGCAAAATCATATTTTGTATTGAATTTGAAATATGATTAGACCTATATCCCATTCTCAGTAGATTTAAAAGAAAATTTACCTAATATCAAACTTTAAGTAGACTATTTTTGTCTACTTCCAAAGAAATTTTAAAAAAGAAAAAAATTTAAATGATATGATTTTTGTATTTTATTGGTTCCTTGTAAATGAATATGAAGGTTCAGTGATAGCTAAGACTATTAAACTATTACTTCACCTTTGAGTAAGAAATTTGGGGAAGGGATATTTATCTAAAAGGCAGCCATAAATCATCATTGTATTCTTTTGTAAGCAAAAAGTAGAAGCAATACATAGTTTGTAACCAGCAGTTTCATCTTCTCTTCATGTTGTGGCAGATTAATACCAGCTTAGCCCAAACATCCAAAGTTATGCTGTTGGCAATGTAGCCATCTGTTTTTAATGAATATCTGGGGTCCATTTTTCAGTTAAGCTTCTCTTATTGTGTGTGTATGTTGCTTTTTCAGAGCTATCTGCATAATTGCTTAAAGATTTTACTGCAAAATTAATATCCTTGCTGTGAACAAGGGAACAGGGCAAAAACCAGGATGACAGAGCCTGAGATGAGGTGAAAAGCAAATCCAATTTTTCCTTGCACCATAGAAACCTCGTCAGGACTAGCTTTATCTGGTAATCCACATTTAAACTTTAACCTGTAGGGGGGCTCTTTGTGTTAGATAATGTAAGCACAAAAGGAGGCTGAATCACTAATCAGATTAATCATATTTTGTAAGACTCAAAAGCTTCATTAAAAAGACCTGGTATCCAAGTTACAAAATTTTGCTAGTGGTAGTGGTGAAGGAGGAGTTTGTCAAAAAAAAAAAAAAGTCATGGAAATGCTCAAATGCCTTCAACTTTTAATGATCCTATAGCAAGCAAGACTGAAGAACAATGTAATATCCTAATTTACAAAATCATACCTTCACAGAATTAGCCAATATTTTATTGCACTTTCTTCATATTTTAATATAAGAAGGTACTATTGGATAAAAGTTTTCATTGCTATTATAGTTTCTTCATATTTTGAGCATATATTGATACATTTGTATTATAGGCACCTATAATTTATATTTATATAAGAAACATAAATGCAATATACATTATGTATATAAAACAACTACCAACTGTCAGTTGATGACTTATTATTCTAAGTCATTTCTCAAAGTATTTTATAAACTTGACTGTTCAATTAAGGAGAGTATTTGATGGAAATGGGGACCTTCTGAGGAATAAAGTGGAAAGGAGAAACTTTGTTGGCCCAGAATTTTATACGACATGAAGCAAAGAAATGCAGTCACAAATTTCTTTGGTTTGTTGAAAAAGAAGGAAGGAAGAAAAATATGTCATTAAACTAAATCTTTGCAAGCAAAGCAAATCTTTAAAACAAATAAGCAAATGAGTTCTATGGTTGACAGTCTGTAGCATGACTAGGTAATTATGGGGAAAATGCAATTGCATGTGTAAGTTTATGCACACACCAAAATCTCCTCTTCAAAAACTCAGCCCTCATATTTTAAATCAACAATAGTTTTTGGCATGTGGTATGTTACACAAATGCTTCCTAGCAAAACTGCTTCGATAATAATCTTGGTGAAAGAGCATGCCTAATAATAGCTTTTGAAAATTGTTCCATGCTACCTTTTGAAGATACCATGTAATTCTGATGTCTGATTAACAGTATAAAAACATTGTATCAGTTCATTTTTCTCAGCACATCCTCAAGAGAGATCCATTTATAAAATTATATATTCATATCTGTGGAAGTCTCTCTCTTAAAACGAGCTATGCAAAATTACTAAGGAAGAGACACAAGTCTTTATAACCAAGTCATTTGAGATGAGGAAACTCAACCAAATGAAATGACAATGTATTGACAACAAAAACACAAACAAGACTTATAACTAGTTGAGCCAACTGTGCTCTTTTCCCCAAGCAGGCTCAGTGTGCAATGGCTGCAAACAGTAGCCTCCTTGGTAGTGTAGGCAGCCCGCTGCCTGTACAGGTTGCCCTAAGGGACCTTGAAAGACAACTGTTTCCAGTGGACATTCATGACTAATCAGCTGTCCCCAAATGAGGCTCCAGACAAGTATGTGTGGTACGTTTAGAAAGCCCCAGGGCACAGTGGCCAAGGTCCATCATAAAGTTCATCCACACCAAGCTGCAGAACAAGGAGCATGTGACTGAGGTCCTCCAGGGCCAACTTCAAGTTCCCTGGCCACCGGAAGGTCCACATCTCCAAGAAGTGGGGATTTACCAAGTTTAATGTGGGTGAATTTGAAAACATGGTGGCAGAAAAACAGTCCATACTGGATGGCTGCATGGTCAGATATATCTCTAATCATGGCCCTCAGGACTCATGAGAGCCTTGGCACTATCCCCTTCTTAATCATGCCCACCAATGAATCCTACCTTCCTGTCAAAAACAAACAAACCAACCAAGAAACAGAAGTAATGTCAATGACTTCTTAGCATATGATGAGATTCGATATTGGATTTAAATTACTGAACATTTTAAATTGTACCACACAAGGTCCAAGTCTATTAACAAATTTGTAGGTTAAATATCAGATGTAATAATTCCTGAATGAACCATTGATAAGTCTGGTGCATGAGTTCTCAGTATTTGACAATACCAGAATGATCTAAATTAAGAATATCTGCATTTACAGATCTCTGTATTTATTAATTATTATTCACAATAATAATAAAAGTATATTTCTAACTTATCCCCAACATTTCAATAGTGCCTCTTGCCATGATATATAAATACCACCTTTAGACACTGAGGCATAAGCTCTTTCCTATGGAGTTGGAATCTGCATGACTTGTATTTTGCTACCTCTATCACAACAGATAAGTGAAATATTGAAAGTATTTATATACCTTAAAAACAATGGTATATAAATTTCATTTTTAGATTTTTAAAATGCATTTGACCTATGACTTTGAATTATAAAAACCTTCAAAAATTCACTGTTACATTCATCCCATAAAGAAGTAGACTCTTTCAACATATAAGCACTTCCTTTACACAAATGTTTTGACTACCTCTCCTCAACACAAAAACATAAACAAATGAATACGAAACCATATACACACTCCAAAAAATAAAGATAACAAGTCCTTATTCTTTTAAGGATCTAACATCTGAGCTCTTGAGCAATTTTAACCTCTGATGAACTTAAGTCAATGAAGGGCAATGAATAAAGGGCTGGTGACCTATTTATCAATTTACTGGGCAAACAGTTCTTCCAGAGCATCAGACCAGCTCTGCGTTTTCATGTAAGTCAGATTAGCATCCTGGTTGTCAGTGTGTCATCTATGAGAGGGGAAGATGACCTTAGTTCTCTGTAAGGCCACCCATTGTTTGAATATTCAGTGACACTAAATGTTGGATATGGGTGAAGGTTGTAGAAAAGGTCTTCCTTATACAAATATAAATATTTAGAGGTTTCTAGAGGAATAAAGTGAAAAACATAACTGCCATAACTCAGGTTCAGTTAATTGAATTATGTGGTCATCCTACCACACAAAGAAAATCAGAACTCTCAAAAGTCTAGTGGATGCAGAAAATAGAGACAGCAATTTGAATCATTTGTTTCCCCTAAGCCTCAAGCTGTTCTCAAATTGGCAATTTTGCCTAAACTAGGCATTTATTTGATTGATTTTTTTTTTTCTTTCTGTCCTGAATGAATCATGACAGTTTTTATCTGTGTCAGCATACCAGCTCAGTCACAGAAACAGGAGGTGGGAGAATCCACTTCTGGGTGATTACAGCTCATGGGCCTCCAGTATGCAAAACACTTAGTGAGATTCAAAGAATGAGCAGAAATACAGATAGTGTGCTTTATTTTCAGATCATTTTTGATTCAGTTCTCAAGACCATCTTTCAGGTAGGATCTTTTTCTTTTTCCTCCAATGGAGGGGAAAAAAAAATCTTCACAGTGTTTTAAATAAAAATAAAATGAACGCAAAACAAAATAACAAAAACCTTACACGACTGCTTCTGAGTAAAAAAAGAAAATTCCCCTTTGGAACAGAGAGCAGCTGTGAAGACATCTGTGGGCTGAACAGAGTCCTAAAAGAACAATTGTGCGTACATCTGTGGAGATAAAATAAGTGATGGATAAAATGTGAATCAAGAGCTCACATTCTGTAGATACTATTATGCATGTATAAGAATAAAACGAGACTCATAAAATATCCTTTTTCACTTCATCATCAACTATGGTGAATTAAAATGTGACCATAAAAGAGTAAAATAAGTGCTGGATTATGAAAGGTCAGCTGGAGGGGCATAAAACTGTTTGGTCTTTGCTTTTTTCAGAGTAGACCTAAGGGCACGTATACCATCTCCCAGTGAATCCCATACATTTTCATTTGACCATCTGTAAGGAGAGAAATTTCAGTAGTATCCAGCATACCACTTGTGTCTTATGCAAATATGCTGTCAGTCCTCAAAAACCTAGAATATTTTTCTAAGCCTTTGCAATGCAGTTATGTGAAATTTGAAGTGGACTGCAAATAATTAAATATAGTTAAGACACTGAGAAAATTAAATGTTTCGTAAAATCACATAACAAATATATTTTTAGATGTCATCAATTTCTACCTTACTTTCCAAATATATTAATAATTTCAAGTCCAGAGCAGCAAAGTGACTTGACCAAAAACACATGGACAGTGGCAGAACTCGGATAAGAATGGCACAAGGACACAAGATGTCCTGGCTTTCAACTTAAATTGCTTTATAGTTAGCTATCTTGGAATTATTTTACAAATTTTGTTAAATAGCATTTGGTCTCTGGACATAATTTAAAACCAATTAGATTATAAACACCCTGTAATGGAGCATGCCCATGTTACTGAGTTGTACCAAACTTTAATATTCCAATAATTAATTATGTTATTTTAATTTTTCCAGATCATATGAAAGGATGGAGTCTTTCCTGGATGTTTAGTGTACTTTCAAACTCCTCTTGCCAAAAACTAGGCAATATACCATACAAAGAACATAAATCAATCATAATTATACTTATGCATAAGGTTAGAAAATCTTTCTATAAACCATTAGCAAGTCAAACTGAGCAGTATATTATATGAATAGCATAACTAAGGAGGTTTTATTCCAGGAATTTAGGGGTATTTACTCTAAATGAAAAAAGTGATGTAGTCTTTATTAAAGGTAGGTGATAAATTTAATCAATATTTCTTTTCAAAACTATTCCAAAATCAGAAATCAAAAATATTTCTTTCACGTGATAAAGACTATCATGAAACAATAGACAGCATAATTTTTTAATTGTTAAATTCTGGAGTCACTTCTGCTATTAAACACATATATTCTAGTTAATTGCTGTAAAATACAATCACTTTATAGCTATAATTAAAAGGAAGAGACAAATCTAGTACTATACTTATACATTGTATGCTTTTTACTTGGAAAGTCGAAAATAGTCAGCTGAATCAATTGAAATATTACAAGCTATAACATATTAAGTAAAAGCGACAATCACAAAAATAATCCAATAATTAAATGCTCAATGACAATCTGGAATCTGTCAGAGAGAAAGAAAACTTTTCAAAATAGCAATTGAAAGTGTAACTTACAGAGAGAAAAATAAATAACTTCAATATTGATTTAAACATAGACAATTAAAAGCTTCACTAAGTAAGTACATAAAGGCTCAGATATATGTAGAGTCTTATTATGGTCTTAGATTAAAGGACTTAACATAAAGAGATACATTCCCCAGAGGTAATCTATGAATTTATATAAGTCATCCAATATGCCAAAGGGAATTTTCTTCAGAATTTTGCAAAATGATTTTTAAGTAAATTTGGAGAATAATAACAGAAAATATAAGAATTGCAAGAACATTATTGGAAGGATAATTTGAGAGCCTAGTTGTATAAAATATTAACTTATATTCTAAAGATATAGTAATTAAAACAGTATGATACTGACATAAACATCAATGTAAAAAGATAGAAAATTCAGAAACATGCCCAAGGACATGTATTAAGTACACAATAAAGGAAATATCTTAAATCACTTAGAAAAGTAATAGAATTTTTAATAAATGACATTATATAGTTTATTACAGTGTATAATAAAATTAATCCCTGATGAATTAAAAAATAAAGTAAAAAATGTGTTCTTAATAGTACTATGATAAAAAGAAAAACTAGGTCAGTAGAGATTGTCATATTGAAGTATGTCAGACAGAGGAGAAATATTGTATGACATTCTTTACATGTGGGATGTGAAAAGAAATGATACAAAGGAAGCTACTTACAAGACAGAAAGAGACTCATAGAGAATGAACTTATGGTTGCTGGGAGGAAGTATAGGGGAAAAGGGTAGTTAGGGAATTTGGGATAGACATGTACAGAGGAGGTTTAGTAGCTAGGCTGTGCCCGATTCTTGTGACCCCATGGACTATATAGCCCACCAGGCTCCTCTGTCCATGGAATTTTCCAGGCAAGAGTACTGGAGTGGATTGTCATTTTCTCCTCATGACATCTTCCGAACCCAGGGATCAAACCTGGGTCTCCTGCATTGCAGGCAGATCCTTTACCCCAGAGCCACCAGGGAAGCTGGACATGTACACACTGTTGTATTTAAAATGGACAACCAACAAAGACTTCCTGTATAGCACATGGAATTCTGCTCAACTGTTATGTGGCAGACTGGATGTGAGGGGAGTTTGGGGGAGAATGGATACACATGTACATATATATATATGGCTGAGTCTCTTTGCTGTTTACCTGAAACTGTTAAAACATTGTTAATTGGCTATACACCAAAATGAAATAAAAAGTTAAAAATGAAATTACAATTTTTAAAATAGGTCAGGAATTATATAAACTTGGATTATGAATGCTTTTCTAAGTACACTATGAAAAGTAGAACTATTAAGGCCAAAATTAACAGATTTGTCCTCTTCTCACCACTATACTACAATCTCCTCAGCTAAGATCTTCCTAATGGGTTTGTTTGATGTTGCTGAAACCCTCAAGGCAGTCAAATACCTAAGGACTTGGGAGAAAATAAAGTGAGAGAAGTGTTCAGAAAAAGAAATGGGAAATTTCCAGTAAAAATATTTCTTAAATTGCTATGCCTATAAAATTCAAAGGCAATATAAAATCAGTTAACTAGCATACTAATTACAATGATAATTTACTATATTAAAGAATCATTGATATCACTGCTTTACTTCTTCTATACAATGTGTCTCAGTCATATCAGTATTTAGGATTTAGACAATCAGTAATTTCATTCAACTGCATTATAAATGAAACTGAGTTTTTTAAATGATCTGTAAACCTAACCACTCTGCTAAACATATGGGTCTGTGGGAAAATATGTTTTATTTCCAAGTGACTGATTTTTAAATGGACCTTGGAAATATAGCCTATTACCAAAGCATGAAATACTCATATTTTATGCATATATGTCTTCACATGCATACACATATATATGTTACTATATTTTTTGAAGGTTTTTCTCTTTGTTTTAGGAATGTCATTCCATATAAAAACAATAAAAATATAACAGTGTTAAGAAGAAACTTACAGTTGAATATTCAAGTGGAAAATATGCACACATTATCATTTACCATAATTTTAAATGGTAAATTAATTGACCGCAAAAAACCCCAAAATGTTCTTCCTAAATCCCTCTGCTGTCTCAACTCTTGGAGTATTATAGGCAGAAGTCCTACCTAGTGTTATTTATAAGTATCAAATTAAGACTGAATATGTACAGAAAATCCATTGGTTTAAAGGTTAATTTAATATCTTTGACTATTCGATGTTCTGCAATAGGAATAACCCACCTTGACAAAAGGACAAAATGATTCTGTAAAGATATTGAAATATCCAATTCTGAGACTATTTAGTCAGTTACCAGTAAAGCAATCTGGTGCTAGATTGATCCCAGGACCAACAAAAAAAGATATAGTTAAATCCAAACCAACCATCTGATAAGGGGCAACTTAATATCTCAAATACTTGTGGAAAACCAGTCAAAATATACTTGCCAACTTAATTCAGAGGATAGTAAGGATTAAGCAATTAACTTGGTTATGTTATATATATATATAATTTATATATACTAGTATATATAATTTTTATATACTAATATATATATATTTACACATGGAAATGGTAACCCATTCCAATATTCTTGCCTGGAGAATTGCATGGACAGAGGAGCCTGGCGGCCTACAGTCTATGGGGTCACAAAGAGTCAGACACGACTTCACTTTCATTTTCATATATATATGCAACACATAACTCACATGTACTGGCAGAGCAGTGCTAAGTAATTCTCCTGCCATGCAGGAGACGTAGGAGATGTAGTTTCTATCCCAGGGTCAGGAAGATCCCCTGGAAAAGGAAACTGCAATCTACTCCAGTATTTCTGCCTGGAAAGTTCCATGGACAGAGGAGCCTGGTAGACTGCAGTCAATGGGGTCTCAAAGAATAGGACACAGCTGAGCACATGCACACACACACACACACAGCACATAACTCAAACAGAATATACTACGCTCACATCACAATAACCAGTTTTGGGTAAGACATATAAAGTACAATGTGAAGTCAAGTGGGCCTTAGGAAGCATCACTACGAACAAAGTTAGTGGAGGTGATGGAATTCCAGTGGAGCTATTTCAAATCCTGAAAGATGATGCTGTGAAAGTGCTGCACTCAATAGGCCAGCAAATCTGGAAAACTCAACAGAGGCCACAGGACTGGAAAAGGTCAGTTTGCATTCCAATCCCAAAGAAAGGCAATGCCAAAGAATGCTCAAACTACCACACAATTGCACTCATCTCACACGCTAGCAAAGTAATGCTCAAAATTCTCCAAGCCAGGCTTCAACAATACATGAACCATGAACTTCCAGATGTTCAAGCTGGTTTTAGAAAAAACAGAAAAACAAGAGATCAAATTGCCAACATCCGCTGGATCATGGAAAAAGCAAGAGAGTTCCAGAAAAAGATCTATTTCTGCTTTATTGACTACGCCAAAGCCTTTGACTGGGTGGATCACAGTAAACTGTGGAAAATTCTGAAAGAGACGGGAATACTAGACCACCTGACCTGCGTCTTGAGAAATCTGTATGCAGGTCAAGAAGCAACAGTTAGAACTGGACATGGAACAACAGACTGGTTCCAAATAGGTAAAGGAGTATGTCAAGGCTGTGTATTGTCACCCTGCCAGAGTACATCATGAGAAACGCTGGGCTGGATGAAGAACAGCTGGAATCAAGACTGCTGGGAGAAATATCAATAACCTCAGATATGCGGATGACACCACCCTTATGGCAGAAAACAAAGAAGAACTAAAGAGCCTTTTGATGAAAGTGAGAGAGGTGAGTGAAAAAGTTGGCTTAAGGTCAACATTCACAAAACTAAGATCATGGCATCTAGTCCCATTACTTCATGGCAAATAGATGGGGAAACAGTGACAGACTTTATTTTTAGGGACTCCAAAATCATTGCAGGTGGTGACTGCAGCCATGAAATAAAAGGACACTTACTCCTTAGAAGAAAAGTTATGACCAACCTAGACAGCATAATAAAAAGCAGAGACATTACTTTGCCAACAAAAATCCATCTTGTCAAGGCTATGGTTTTTCCAGTAGTCATGTATGGATGTGAGAGTTGGACTGTGAAGAAAGCTGAGCACTGAAGAATTGATGCTTCTGAACTGTGGTGTTGGAGAAGACTCTTGAGAGTCCCTTGGAGTGCAAGGAGATCCAACCAGTCCATCCTAAGGGAAATCAGTCCTGAATGTTCATTGGAAGAACTGATGCTTAAGCTGAAACTCCAGTACTTTGGCCACCTGATGTGAAGAGCCGACTCATTTGAAAAGACCCTGAGGCTGGGAAAGATTGAAGGCTGGAGAAGGGGACGACAGAGGATGAGATGGTTGGATGGCATCATCAACTCAATGGACATGAGTCTGAGTAAATTCTGGGTGTTGGTGAGGGACAGGAAGGCCTGGCGTGTGTAGTCCATGGGGTTGCAGAGCTGGATACGACTGAGCGACTGAACTGAACTGATAAAGTTTAAACAGTTGAATTTTGATAATGTTTGGAATTTGTAACTCTTTTTTTCCATTAAATTTTCTCTCCTTTTAGCCAAAATATCTATAATTGGTATCCTATGGCTGTCCCACCATTGCATTATGGGAGCAGATAAGTTGGTGTATGAATTTCTCAGGTTCAAAGATGAGGCTGGATTGTTTCTCAAGATGGATTATACTCCCCAGAGTCTCATGAAAATTTAGAAAATTTGGGTGATGAGATTTGGGACTTTTGAATTTATGAAATTTAGGTGAGCTTTCTGGAATTGAATTGATTTTGTCATGAGTTGAGACCTTTCAGTTCAGTTCAGTCGCTCAGTCGTGTCCAACTCTTTGCGACCCCAGGAATCGCAGCACACCAGGCCTCCCTGTCCATCACCAACTCCTGGAGTTCACCCAAAACCATGTCCATCGAGTCGGTGATGCCATCCAGCCATCTCATCCTCTGTTGTCCCCTTCTCCTCCTGCCCCCAAACCCTCCAAGCATCAGAGTCTTTTCAAATGAGTCAGCTCTTCGCATTAGTGGCCAAAGTATTGGCGTTTCAGCTTCAACATCATCCTTCCAATGAACACCCAGGACTGATCTCCTTTAGAATGGACTAGTTGGATCTCCTTGCAGTCCAGGGACTCTCAAGAGTCTTCTCCAACACCACAGTTCAAAAGCACCAATTCTTCGGCGCTCCGCTTTCTTCACAGTCCAACTCTCACATCCATACATGACCACAGGAAAAACCATAGCCTTGACTAGATGGACCTTTGTTGGCAAAGTAATACCTCTGCTTTTCATTTTTTAAAAAAATGTATGGTCAACTGATTTATACTTCTTCATTTGAGTAGACAGAAAATGCTTCTCATTAAAAATAAATTCCTAACACATGAAAATTTTTATCTTTTCTTTTTCCATGTTGAGTTTTTTTCATAGCCATTGGCTAAATGTTGCTGCAAAATCTGATTTTAAATTGATACATTTTTATGTCTTTATGTTAAATTTTGAAAATACACCCTATCTCTGGGAATATTATGACAGAAACAAAAAACTGAAATGCAAAATGAAACTACTGCAGGTGCCTAACAAGAAAATATGGACACACAAATACCCCCATAAATCTCAGTAAAGTATAATTCAATTTTGCTCCAGATTAAAAAATCTTGCTTGCTGGTTTGAGCTGAAGTTATACTGGCCCCACCTTGAACTGTTCACTTTCCATGGAAAGCAATCCTGTTGTCTGTCTTTTTTGACCCCTTGGTAGCACAGCTGTGGTGGGGCCACTACCAGTTTGTCACTTCAGACAATGCTTCCTTCTGCATTTTCTTAGTTTATCCCCCATAGACCATTGGCATGCAATCCAAGGCTTTGCAACATCCCCTGGCTTCCTGAATATACGGACTAACCAGGATTTAACCATCCCAGGAAGGTTCTGGTTTGCTTGGAGGGGATGCTAAGAGTCAGGACATCATCACAGACACTGGCCAAGCAGAACTGTTGGTTTTAATTTAGTTCAGTTCAGTCCAGTTCAGTCACTCAGTTGTGTCCTACTCTTTGCCATCCCATGAATCGCAGCACGCCAGGCCTCCCTGTCCATCACCAACTCCCAGAGTTCACTCACACTCACCTCCATCGAATCAGTGATGCCATCCAGCCATTTCATCCTCTGTCATCCCCTTCTCCTCCTGCCCACAATCCCTCCCAGCATCAGAGTCTTTTCCAATGAGTCATCTCTTCTCACGAGGTGGCCAAAACACTGGATTTTCAGCTTTAGCATCATTCCTTCCAAGAAATCCCAGAGTTGATCTCCTTCAGAATGGACTGGTTGGATCTCCTTGCAGTCCAAAGGACTCTCAAGAGTCTTCTCCAACACCACAGTTCAAAAGCACCAATTCTTCAACGCTAAGCTTTCTTCACAGTCCAACTCTCACATCCGTACATGACCACAGGAAAAACCATAGATTTGACTAGACGGACTTTTGTTGACAAAGTAATGTCTCTGCTTTTCAATATGCTATCTAAGTTGGTCATAACTTTCCTTCCAAGAAGTAAGCGTCTTTTAATTTTATTGCTGCAGTCACCATCTGCAGTGATTTTGTAGCCCCCCAAAATAAAGTCTAACACTGTTTCCACTGTTTCCCTGTCTATTTCCCATGAAGTGATGGGACCAGATGCCATGATCTTCATTTTCTGAATGTTGAGTTTTAATCCACCTTTTTCATTCTCCTCTTTCACTTTCATCAAGAGGTTTTTTAGTTCCTCTTCACTTTCTGCCTTAAGGGTGGTGTCATCTGCATATCTGAGGTTATTGATATTTCTCCCAGCAATCTTGATTCCAGCTTGTGTTTCTTCCAGTCCAGCATTTCTCATGAAGTACTCTGCATAGAAGTTAAATAAGCAGGGTGACAATATACAGCCTTGACATACTCCTTTACCTACTTGGAACCAGTCTGTTGTTCCATGTCCAGTTCTAACTGTTGTTTCCTGACTTGCATATAGATTTATCAAGAGGCAGGTCAGGTGGTCTGGTATTCCCATCTCTTTTAGAATTTCTTACATTTGGCTGTGATCCACACAGGCAAAGGCTTTGGTATAGTAAATAAAGCAGAAATAGATATTTTTCAGGAATTCTCTTGCTTTTTCAATGATCCAGAAGATGTTGGCAATTTGATCTCTGGTTCCTCTGCCTTTTCTAAAACCAGCTTGAACATCTGGAAGTTCACAATTCTCATATTGCTGAAGCCTGGCTTGGAGAATTTTGAGCATTACTTTACTAGCATGTGAGATGAGTGCAATTGGGCAGTAGTTTGAGCATTTTTTGGCATTGCCTTTCTTTGGGATTGGAATGAAAACTGAACTTTTCCAGTCCTGTGGCCACTGCTGAGTTTTCCAGATTTGCTGGCATATTGAGTGCAGCACTTTCAAAGCATCATCTTTCAAGATGTGAAACAGCTCAATTGGAATTCCATCACCTCCACTAGCTTGGTTCGTAGTGATGCTTCCTAAGGCCCACTTGACTTCACATTCCAGGATGTCTGGCTCTAGATGAGTGATCACACCATCGTGAATATCTGGGTTGTGAAGATCTTTTTTGTACTGTTCTTCTGTGTATTCTTGCCACCTCTTCTTAATATCTTCTGCTTCTGTTAGGTCCAGACCATTTCTGTCCTTTATCGAGCCCATCTTTGCATGAAATATTCCTTTGGTATCTCTAATTTTTTTGAAGAGATCTCTAGTCTTTCCCATTATGTTGTTTTCCTTTATTTCTTTGCATGGGTCGCTGAAGAAGGCTTTCTTATCTCTCCTTGCTATTCTTTGGAACTCTGCATTCAGATGCTTATATCTTTCCTTTTCTCCTTTGTTTTTTGCTTCTCTTCTTTTCACAGCTATTTGTAAGGACTTTCCAGATAGCTATTTTGCTTTTTTGCATTTCTTTTCCATGGGGAGGGTCTTGATCCCTGTCTCCTGGACAATGACACAAACCTCCGTCCATAGTTCATCAGGCACTCTATCAGATCTAGGCCCTTAAATCTATTTCTCACTTACACTGTATAATCGTAAGGGATTTGACTTAGGTCATACCTGAATGGTCTAGTGGTTTTCCCCACTTTCTTCAATTTCAGTCTGAATTTGGCAATAAGGAGTTCATGATCTGAGCCACAGTCAGCTCCTGGTCTTCTTTTAGTTGACTGTATAGAGCTTCTCCATCTTTGGCTGCAAAGAATATAATCAATCTGATTTCGGTGTTGACCATCTGGTGATGTCCATGTGTAGAGTCTTCTCTTGTGTTGTTGGAAGAGGGTGTTTGCTATGACCAGTGCGTTCTCTTGGCAAAACTCTAGTAGCCTTTGCCCTGCTTCATTCCGCATTCCAAGGCCAAATTTGCCTGTTACTCCAGGTGTTTCTTGACTTCCTACTTTTGCATTCTAGTCCCCTATAATGAAAAGGACATCTTTTTTGGGTGTTAGTTCTAAAAGGTCTTGTAGGTCTTCATAGAACTGTTCAGCTTCAGTTTCTTCAGCGTTACTGGTTGGGGCACAGACTTGGATTACTGTGATACTGAATGGTTTGCCTCGGAAACGAACAGAGATCATTCTGTCGTTTTTGAGATTGCACCCAAGTACTTCATTTCGGACTCTTTTGTTGACCATGATGGCTACTCCATTTCTTCTGAGGGATTCCTGCCTGCAGTAGTAGATATAATGGTCATGAGTTCAATTCACCCATTCCAGTCCATGTTAGTTCACTGATTCCTAGAATGTTGACGTTCACTCTTGCCATGTCCTGTTTGACCACTTCCAATTTGCCTTTATTCATGGACCTAACTTCCCAGGTTCCTATGCAATATTGCTGTTTACAGCATTGGACCTTGCTTCTATCACCAGTCACATTCACAGCTGGGTATTGTTTTTGCTTCGGCTCCATTCCTTTATTCTTTCTGGAGTTATTTCTCCACTGATCTCCAGTAGCATATTGGGCACCTACTGACCTGGGGAGTTCCTCTTTCAGTATCCTATCATTTTGCCTTTCATTCTGTTCATGGTCAGGGGCAGTGGCCGAGAGGAACAACCCCACCTCCAAGGAGCAGTGGCTGCATGGACTCAGGAGGCCCGAGAGGAGCTACTCCACGTTCAAGGTAAGGAGGGGCGGCAGTGAGGAGATACCCCTCATCCAAGGTAAGGAGCAGCTGCTGCACTTTTCTGGAGCAGCTGTGAAGAGATACTCCATGTCCAAAGTAAGATAAACCCAAGTAAGACTGTAGGTGTGGCGAGAGGGCATCAGAGGGCAGACACACTGAAACCATAATCGCAGAAAACTAGTCAATCTATTCACACTAAGACCACAGCCTTGTCTAACTCAATGAAAATAAGCCATGCCCTGTGGGGCCACCTATGATGGGCAGGTCAAGGTGGAGAGGTCTGACAGAATGTGGTCCACTGGAGAAGGGAATGGCAAACCACTTCAGTATTCTTGCCTTGAAAACCCCATGAACACTATGAAAATCATTATAATACACAGAAAATAGCTAGTGGAAAGGTCTTTAGTTAGAGTTCCAAAGCAAAGAGAAGAAGGGGAGCAGTCTTAACTGTGTCAAATATTCTTGGGAATTACACAAAGATCATGGAAGAGGAACTATTGGATTTGGCAAGGTGATGCCTGATATAAGAAGATCTTATTAGAGTGAGCAGAGAGGAGATGCTAAGGAGGGTAAGAAGTGGAGACATTAGCTATAGATAATTTTTTCAATAAATTTTGCTATAACACAGAGAAATCAGACAATAACTGCAGGGTTGCTGTGACATCAAGCAAACTTTTTAAAAGGAAATTCTAAAGTATCCTATATACTGAAGGAATGATTGGTGGAAGGGAGAAAGCATGCAGAAGGATGTGGGGATAGTCAGAACAAAGTCCTTGAGCAGGCAAAAGAGAGTGAGTTTGAAACCCATGTGGAAAATTTGCTATTTGAAAGAAGCAGACAGAACACACTCATCTGAAATATGACAAGGGAAGGTTGAGGGAAGGTGTAGAATTTAATATATCAGTTGGCTTCCCTAGTGGCTCAGACAATACAGAATCTTCCTGCAATGCAGGAGACCTGGGTTTGACCCCTGGGTTGGGAAGACCCCCTGGAGAAGGGAATGGCTACCCATTCCAAGTATTTTTGCCTGGAAAATTCCATGGACAGAGGAGACTGTTCGTCTATGGAATGGACAGACTATAGCCCATGGGATAACAAAGAGTCAGACAAAACTGAGTGACTAACACTGGGAATTCCTTTAGTAGGAAGATAAACTCACGGTCCATTTTCTTCCATTTTTCTCAAGCATATGAAATATATTTATATTCGTTGTAGAAGATTTGAGAAGAGAAGATAACTTGAAAAGGTTGATGCCTTTTGGTGACTCACCTGGTTCAGGCATGGATCTTTAAAGTGTTTGAATGGTTCTCTTTACTAAAACCTCATGAGGACAAAAAGATTTGTTAAGAATAGAAAATTTATGCAATTATTCTCCCTCCCTCTCTCTCTCTCCCTATTTCTCTCTCTCTGCACACACTCACATGCTTTGTGTGAACAAATATGAAATAGATTCAGTCAATGCAGTAGCACTTTGACAATGTGAGGGAGGTTATCAGCCACATTAACAGAAAGAGCCTCTTCTTAATTGGGGCCCAAAATTAAAATAGCTCTTTAGCTTGAGCAGCAGCATAACCTTTCCTGTGCAACATCATTAACACCCAGGCAATTATGGATCCAGACACTGAGTTTGAATCATTTCACAAGACACTATGAAAATGCAGAATAATTAAATTATCCATTGCAGAATAATTAAATTATCCATAATCAACAAAGAAGTTTTGTGTCCTCTATTTGAAAATGGGCCATTTTTTTAATCCCCAAGTTTCCTGAGGGAGATCTTCAGAGAAATTTGAAAAAAAAAAAAAAAGTTAAAAAGGGTATTCTGTATAATTCCCATGTCCTCTTCTTGCCAGTACTGAAGTGGTTTGCCATTCCCTTCTCCAATGGACCACATTCGGTCAGACCTCTCCACCATGACCCACCCATCTTGGGTTGCCCCTCGGGCATGGCTTAGTTTCATTGAGTTAGACAAGGCTGTGGTCCTAGTGTGATTAGATTGACTAATTTTCTGTGAGTATGGTTTCAGTGTGTCTGTCCTCTAATGCCCTCTTGCAACACCTACCAACTTACTTGGGTTTCTCTTACCTTGGGCATGGGGTATCTCTTCACAGCTGCTCCAGCAAAGCGTAGCCACTGCTCCTTACCTTGGACGAAGGGTATTTCCTCACTGCTGCCCTTCCTGACCTTCAACGTGGGACAGCTCCTCTAGGCCTTCCTGCACCTGCGCAGCCACCTCTCCTTGACGGAATGTGATCCACTGGAGAAGGGAATGGCAAACCATTTCAGTATTCTTGCCTTGAGAACCCCATGAACAATATGAAAAGGCAAAATGATGGGATACTGAAAGAGGAACTCCCCAGGTCAGTAGGTGCCCAACATGCTACTGGAGATCAGTGAAGAAATAACTCCAGAAAGAATGAAGGGATGTAGCCAAAGCAAAAACAATACCCAGCTGTGGATGTGACAGGTGATAGAAGCAAGGTCCAATGCTGTAAAGAGCAATATTGCATAAGAACCTGGAATGTCAGATCCATGAATCAAGACAAATTGGAAGTGGTCAAGCAGGAGATGGCAAGAGTGAATGTCAACATTCTAGGAATCAGCGAACTAAAATGGACTGGAATGGGTGAATTGAACTCAGATGACCATTATATCTACTAATGCAGGCAGGAATCCCTCAGAAGAAATGGAGTAGCCATCATGGTCAACAAAAGAGTTTGAAATGCAGTACTTGGGTGCAATCTCAAAAACGACAGAATGATCTCTGTTCGTTTCCAAGGCAAACCATTCAATATCAGTAACTTGGATTATCAGTAATCCAAGTCTGTGCCCCAACCAGTAATGTTGAAGAAGCTGAAGTTGAACAGTTCTATGAAGACCTACAAGACTTTTTAGAACTAACACCCAAAAAAGATGTCCTTTTCATTACAGGGGACTAGAATGCAAAAGTAGGAAGTCAAGAAACACCTGGAGTAACAGGCAAATTTGGCCTTGGAATGCGAAATTAAGCAGGGCAAAGGCTACTAGAGTTTTGCCAAGAAAATGCACTGGTCGTAGCAAACACCCTCTTCCAAAAACACAAGAAAATAATCTACACATGGACATCACCAGATGGCCAACACCAAAATCAGATTGATTATATTCTTTGCAGCCAAAGATGGAGAAGCTCTATACAGTCAGCAAAAACAAGACCAGGAGCTGACTGTGGCTCAGATCATGAACTCCTATTACCAAATTCAGACTTAAATTGAAGGAAGTAGGGAAAACCACTAGACTATTCAGGTATGACCTAAATCAAATCCCCTATGATTATACAGTGGAAGTGAGAAATATATTTAAGGGACTAGATCTGATAGATAGAGTGCCTGATGAACTATGGAATAAGGTTCGTGACATTGTACAGGAGACAGGCATCAAGACCCACCCCATGGAAAAGAAATGCAAAAAAGCAAAATGGCTTTCTGGGGAAGGCTTACAAATAGCTGTGAAAAGAAGAGAAGCAAAAAGCAAAGGAGAAAAGGAAAGATATAAGCATCTGAATGCAGAGTTCCAATGAATAGCAAGAAGAGATAAGAAAGCCTTCTTCAGTGATCAATGCAAAGAAATAGAGGAAAAGAACATAATGGGAAAGACTAGAGATCTCTTCAAGAAAATTAGAGATACCAAAGGAATATTTCATGCAAAGATGGGCTCGATAAAGGACAGAAATGGTCTGGACCTAACAGAAGCAGAAGATATTAAGAAGAGGTGGCAAGAATACACAGAAGAACGGTACAAAAAAGATCTTCACAACCCAGATAATCACGATGGTGTGATCACTCATCTAGAGCCAGACATCCTGGAATGTGAAGTCAAGTGGGCCCTAGAAAACATCCCTACGAACAAAGCTAGTGGAGATGATGGAATTCCAGTTGAGCTGTTTCAAACCCTGAAAGATGATGCTGTGGAAGTGCTGCACTCAATATGCCAGCATATTTGGAAAACTCAGCAGTGGCCACAGGACTGGAAAAGGTCAGTTTTCATTCCAATTCCAAAGAAAGGCAATGCCAAAGAATGCTCAAACTACCGCACTCATCTCACACACTAGTAAAGTAATACTCATAATTCTCAAAGCCAGGCTTCAGCAATATGTGAACCATGAACTGCCAGATGTTCAAGGTGGTTTTAGAAATGGCAGAGGAACCAGAGATAAAATTGCCAACATCTGCTGGATCATGGAAAAAGCAAGAGAGTTCCAGAAAAATATCTATTTCTGCTTTATTGATTATGCCAAAGCCTTTGACTGTGTGGATCAAAATAAACTGTGGAAAATTCTGAAAGAGATGGGAATACCAGACCACCTAACCTGTCTCTTGAGAAATCTGTATGCAGGTCAGGAAGCAACAGTTAGAACTGGACATGGAACAACAGACTGGTTCCAAATAGGAAAAGGAGTACGTCAAGGCTGTATATTGAGACCCTGCTTATTCAACTTATATGCAGAGTACATCATCAGAAACACTGGACTGGAAGAAACACAAGCTGGAATCAAGATTGCCGGGAGAAATATCAATCACCTCAGATATGCAGATGATACCACCCTCAAGGCAGAAAGTGAAGAGGAGCTAAAAAGCCTCTTGATGAAAGTGAAAGTGGAGAGTGAAAAAGTTAGCTTAAAGCTCAACATTCAGAAAACGAAGATCATGGCATCTGGTCCCATCACTTCATGGGAAATAGATGGGGAAACAGTTGAAACAGTGTCAGACTTTATTTTCTTGGGCGCCAAAATCACTGCAGATGGTGACTGCAACTGTGAAATTAAAAGATGCTTACTCCTTGGCAGAAAAGTTATAACCAACCTAGATAGCATATTCAAAAGCAGAGACATTACTTTGCCAACAAAGGTCCGTCTAATCAAGCCTATTGTTTTTCCAGTCATCATGTATGGATGTGAGAGTTGGACTGTGAAGAAGGTTGAGTGCTGAAGAATTGATGCTTTTGAACTGTGGTGTTGGAGAAGACTCTTGAGAGTCCCTTGGACTGCAAGGAAATCCAATCAGTCCATTCTGAAGGAGATCAGCCCTGGGATTTCTTTGGAAGGAATGATGCTAAAGCTGAAACTCCAATACTTTGGCCACCTCATGTGAAGTGTTGACTCATTGGAAAAGACTCTGATGCTGGGAGGGATTGTGGGCAGGAGGAGAAGGGGACAACAGAGGATGAGATGGCTGGATGGCATCACTGACTAGATGGACGCAAGTCTGAGTGAACTCTGGGAGTTGGTGATGGACAGGAAGGCCTGGCGTGCTGCGATTCATGGGGTCGCAAAGAGTTGGACACGACTGAGCAACTGAACTGGACTTCTTGCCAATATGAAGACAGTAGTAGCAGCATAGGTGTTCAGTCTTACTGAAAAACCACAGATATATTTTGGGTGGCATGTTTGTTCTAAATGCATCTCTCTGTTCTTTTTCACATTCAGGGATGGATTGCTCAGATTTTTTGTTCTCCAGGTCCTTGGTTCATAAATTATATCTTTCTTGGCTGGAAAGAACCTCATACTATAGCATGTGTAAAATACTCTATGTGTTAATGAAGCTATAATGATTTTCTCCTCAGAGTCATGCAATTTTTCCTGTGTTAATGTCTAAAAATGTAAAGATAAATAAATCAGATGCTGAGTCTTGAACCGACTAAGGATAAAAGTGCAGTTGAGTAATGGGCTGGATTAGCCAAGAACCTAGCTGGGATTAGTATGAAAAACATGCATTTTGTGTCTTGTACTGAATTTCTAGCACAGGTTTGGAGTAAGAGATGGAAAGTTAGGGTTATAAGTAGCCCTCCTGGGAGGTCTGGCCCACTGGCATAAGTTCTTTCAAAGGAGGTCACCATTCATACCCCTAGGTAGGTTGGCCTCAGGCCAAACTACAGGGTGGGAACACAGCCCTACCTATATGCAGAAAATTGGATTAAAGAGTTACTGAACAAGACCTAGACAAGCAGAGACATTACTTTGCCAACAAAGGTCCATCTAGTCAAGGCTATGGTTTTTCCAGTGGTCATGTATAGAAGTGAGAGTTGGACTGTGAAGAAAGCTGAGTGCCAAAGAATTGATGCTTTTGAACTGTGGTGTTGGAGAAGACTCTTGAGAGTCCCTTGGACTGCAAGGAGATCCAACCAGTCCATTCTGAAGGAGATCAGCCCTGGGTGTTCTTTGGAAGGAATGATGCTAAAGCTGAAACTCCAGTACTTTGGCCACCTCATGCAAAGAGTTGACTCATTGGAAAAGACTCTGATGCTTGGAGGGATTGGGGGCAGCAGGAGAAGGGGACGCCAGAGGATGAGATGGCTGGATGGCATCACCGACTGGATGGATGTGAGTTTGAGTGAACTCTGGGAGTTGGTGCTGGACAGGGAGGCCTGGCGTGCTGCGATTCATGGGGTCGCAAAGAGTCAGACATGACTGAGCGACTGAACTGAACTGAACTGAACAAGGCCTTGCCCACCAGAATAGGACTTAGCTTTCTGCACAGACAGTACCACCCATCAGGAAGCTTCCATACGCCTCTCATCCTTATACATCAGAGTGCAGGCAGAACAAAAACCACAATCACAGAAAAGTAACCAAACTGATCACATGGACCGTGATCAGAAAAATATCTACTTCTGCTTCATTGACTATGCTAAAGGCTTTGACTGTGTAGATCACAACAAAATATGGAAAATTCTTAAAGAGACAGGAATACCAGATCACCTTACCTGCCTCTTGAGAAACCTAAATGCAGGTCAGGAAGCAACAGTTAGAACTGGACATGGAACAACAGACTAGTTCCAAATAGGAAAAGGAGTATGTCAAGGCTGTATATTGTCACCCTGTTTATTTAACTTATATGTAGAATACATCATGCAAAACACCAGGCTGGATGAAGTACAAGCTGGAATCAAGATTGCTGGGAAAAATATCAATAAACTCAGATATGCAGATGACACCACTCTTATGACAGAAAGAGAAAAGGAACTAAAGGGCTTCTCACTGAAAGTGAAAGAAGAGAGTGAAAAAGCTGGCTTAAAATGGAACATTCAAAAACACAAATCATGCATCTGGCCCCATCACTTCATGGTAAATATATGATAAACAATGGAAACAGTGACATACTTTATTTTCTTGGGCTCCAAAATCACCACAGATGGTGATTGTAGCGATGAAATTAAAAGAAACTTCCTCCTTGGGAAAAAAAGCAATGGCAAACCTAGACAACATATTAAAAAGCAGAGACATTACTTTGCCCACAAAGGTCAATATAGTCAAAGCTATAGTTTTTCTAGTTCTCATATATGCATGTGACTGCTGGACAATAAAAAAGGCTGAGAGCCAATGAATTGATGCCTTTGAACTGTGGTGCTGGAGAAGACTCTTGAGAGTCCCTCGGACTGAAAAATCAAACCAGTGAATCCTAAAGGAAATCAACCCTGGATATAAATTACAAGGATAACTGATGCTAAAACTGAAGTTCCAATACTTTGGTCTCCTGATATAAAGAGCCAACTCATTTAAAAAGACCCTGATGCTGGGAAAGATTGAAGGCAAGGAGGAGAAGGGGACAACAGACGATGAGATGGTTAGATGGTATCACTGACTTGATGGACATAAGTTTGAGCAAACTCCAGGAGACGGTGAAGGACAGGGAAGCCTGGCATGCTACAGGCCATGGGGTAACAAAGAGTTGGACATTACCAAGTGACTGAACAACAACAAGAATATTGTGATAAAAATATGCATAAATTAACTTGCATCAAAGTCAGCATCAAAGACAGAATGGCAGAACCCTGGTCAATCATTTAAGCACCAGACTTCAGATCTTTCTCATTCCATGTCTTCTAATGGCCTCTCTTGGGAAAAGCTTGGAAAGATGGCCCATGGCAGGCCAGGCATGTGGAGACAAGAGCCAGAAACAAAATTAGCTTAATGCTTTTAAGTAATAATCCACTAGCCACTTCAGCCTGCCATGAATCAGAGCATTAGTATAAAGAGAGGGTGGAAAGTTTCATTTTACTAAAAAAGATGATGAAAAATCAAAGCAACTTGTCAGTCCAAACAAGCATTAGGAAAAGAATAATTATTGCAAATGTCAGGAACCTTGGTTTGTACTTAATTGAAATGTTACAACTACAGAAAAAAAGGAGTCACTGTAAGGATGACATTTGCTATAAAATTGTTGCTAATAGTTTTTTTTCTGAAGCATAAATATATAAACTGAAAGTTTATTTGGTGAATCATTGGCGTCTTAAACCCATATAAGTGGTATGGCTGCAATGCCTCAGCAAAGAAAGAGATGCTTTGAACACTAAAGATTATTGGTGATATTTTTGGTAGTTTAATTAAGAAGGCTGTTGCTGATTGTGTTAATAAATTGGCACAATTTCAATTCAGAATGACAGTGCTCAAGGGAAGACCTCTCTTTCTCTGTCTTCTTTCCCTTTTTAATATAAGATATGGCATATAATACAAAGGAAAATGCTTGATGTCATTCCTGTGAAGAGCAAAAATAGAAATTTAAAATTTCAAACCCATTTCTTAGAGAAATGGAGCAGATTGAAATGACCTCTCTCAACAGATTGTGTCAGAGGAAAAGGGAAAGAGGCCATTCCTCTAAGACAGCAAAATCACATGAAGTGACAGAACCTGATGCCTTAACAGTTTATGTACGTCAGCAACAAACTGAACTAGTAGAGACATTTGTACAGATCACATAAACCAGTGGGGAATCAAATTAATCAAGTCAATCAAATTAGCATGCTAATTTCAATAACCAAAGACATAGGGTAAAGAAAAATGTTTCAAAAGGAAGACTGAATCCAACCACAAGTTGACAATAAAATATTATGTGTGCCAAAACAGAAGATCCCATGTGCCACAACAAAGACCCAAATTAGCCACATAAATAAATAAATATGAAAAAATGAAATCGAAAGTTTTGATAATCCATTGCTTTGTCACAATATATGGCTTTATTGTAAGAGTTTTTATGCGGGTCTATGAAAGCATTCCTGGATTCCTAGCGAATAAAATTCTGTCTTGGAGGCTTGAATCTTGTCGTGGGGTCACATTGTAATCAAATCATTAAGGCATCATCAGTTCAGTTCAGGTGCTCAGTCGTGTCCAACTCATGGACTGCAGCATGCCAGGCTTCCTGGTCCATCATCAGCTCCCAGAGCTTGCTCAAATTCATGTCCATCAAGTCAGTGATACCATCCTCTGTTGTTCCCTTTTCCTCCTGCTTTCAATCTTTCCCAAAATCAGGGTCTTTTCTAAGGTGTCAGTTCTTCACATTAGGTGGCGAAAGTATTGGAGCTTCAGTTTCAGCATCAGTCCTTCCAGTGAATATTCAGGACTGATTTCCTTTAGGATTGACTGGTTGCATCTCCTTGCAGTCCAAGGGACTCTCAAGAGTCTTCTCCAACACCACAGTTCAAAAGTATCAGAGTTCACAGCAAAATTCCTGAGATTCTTGCATTTCTAGTTGACATGAAATGCCATTTTTCACTTCCATAAAAATAGTGCTTATATTATATCCATCACTACTGAAATCTGGCTAATCTGACTTGAAATTTACTGCAAAATCAAAAATCCTAGAACTGAACAGAAACTCAAAATCCATTTAGTCCGAAGACATACAGAAAAGAAAATTGAAGCTCAGAAAAGTGGAAAGGGTTACCAGGTAGCCATAGGGATTTAGCATAAAGTTAAACGTCTTACACTCAGAGTTCTTTTATTCTTCGGTGATGCACACAAAAGCCTTTTCATTGGAGTAGGGTGTTGATCGAAAGCAGTTGCTATAATCACTTTTTAAAAATTGAAATAGTCACTTAAAGTTAAATTTATTAAATTTAGTAATAAAAATGCTTAAAACTCACATACACTTTATTTTTAAGGTTCAAATTTATAAAAATATACAATGTTGGAATGAATGAAATGTAGTAGTCTCAAATATTAAACAGATAAATCGTGTTATCTGTTTTTCCTTTTCCTTTCCTTTCTCACTTTCCCCCTTTTTTCATTGTCTTCACAGCCTCCTCCTCTACCTTTTCCTTCTGTTGTTCTTACTTCAGTTCTTCTGTTGGTACTGAGGTGGCTTTCAAATGTCCATAAATTCCTCAACACTTTTCCTTTATAAATGTGGAGCCTATTTTCCAGTGATATAGACTCGGTGACTTTATTTCAATGCATAAAAAAGTGTGGGGGATATAACTTATGTAACTTGTGACACCCGGTCATAATTCTTGGATCATTTGCTTTGGAAGAAGCCAGTTACCATGTTGAAAGATGCTCAAGTAGCCCTCTGGAAAGACCCACGTGGTGAGGGCCTGAGGCCTCCTGCCATTAGCCATGTGAATGAGCTATCTTGGAAATGAATAATATGGCTTCCAGTCAGGCCACCACCTTTCCCAGTGTCTTAGTGGTAAAGAATCCCCTGCAATGCGGGAGATGCAGGAAGATCGCTGGGTCAGGAAGATCTCCTGGAGGAGGGCATGGCAACCCATTCCAGTATACTTGCTGGGAAAATCCTGTGGACTGAGGAGCCTGATGGGCTATATTCCATAGGGTCACAAAGAGTCAGATACAACTGAATCAACTGAGCATGCGCGCACATGCCATCAGAGGTTCGCAACCCCAGCTGACTGAAACTAGAATGTAAACTCTCTCCTGCATTTCAGACAGATTCTTTATTGTCTGAATCACCAGAGAAACCCCCTAGAAGAGTTTACTTTCCAATAGCTCAGATCAGTGACTGTTTTCTTCACTGCCTGCAACTTCTTGAGAGTCTCTGAGCTGGACCCACCCAGAAGAGCTGTTCATGATATCCTTACCTGCAGAAACAACAGATAACACGTATTTGTTCCTTGAGCTTCTAAATTTATAGGTAACATTACATAATTGTTGCTGTTGTTGTTCAGTCGCCCAGTCATGTCCGACTCTTTGAGACCCCGTGGACTATAGCATGCCAGGCCTCCCTGTCCCTCACCATCTCTCGGAGTGTGCCCAAGTTCACACTCATTGCTTTGGTAATGCCATCCAGCCGTCTCATCTTCTGATGCCCTATTTCTCCTTCTGCCCTCAATCTTTCCCAGCATCAGGGACTTTTCCAGTGAGTCATCTGTTTGTATCAGATGACCAAAATACTGGAGTTTCAGCTTCAGCATCAGTCCTTTCAGTGAATATTCAGGATTGATCTCCCTTAAGATTGACTGGTTTGATCTCCTTGCTGTCCAAGGGACTTTGAGGAGTCTTCTCTCCAGCACCACAGTTTGAAGGCATCAATTCTTTGGTGTTCTGCCTTCTCTACAGTCCAGCTCTCTCAACTGAATGTGACTGCAGGGAAGACTATAGCTTTGACTGTAAGGACCTTTGTTGACAGAGTAATGTCTCTGCTTTTCAGCCCACTGTCTAGGTTTGTCATCTACAAACATTATGTAATAGGAGATATCTTATATAGGTATCCTACTTTTATCATGTCAAATTTTATGATAGGCTTCCTAAAATTAATTTTCTTTAACAAATGTAATTATACAATTATCACATATTTTCTCTACAAAAATAAAGAATTCAAATAAACAAATATAAACAAGAAAACACTTATAATTGAAGTAGTCCAGAAAACAATTATTCAAATTTTAGTGTAGATCTTTGAGTATCTTTGCTAGGCATTAAATTAAGCCTAATAAGGCTACCAGGTGGGGCCACAGTAAGATAATTAAGAACGTAAACTCTGGAGCCAGGCTGCTTGGATTTGAATCCAGGTCATACCACTAACTAGCTGTGTCACCTTGAATAAGCTACTTAACGTTTTTTTTTTTTTTGCTCAGTTTTTACATCATAAAAATAAAGATAATAACTGTGTTATACAAGCCAGGCTTCCAGGCTTGTTGTGAGGTTAAGTTAATGGAATTAATATACATAAAAGCAATTACAAAAGAACTTTATTTGAATCATGGAAATCATTCTATACATTTGTGCTGTTATTATTGCTAGGTTGTCACAGACAATGAATTGTTTCCTATTCCATTGTTGTCTTTATTTTCATTTTTAGTAGGCTTTGGCGCAGCCTTACCACTCCCTCCTTGAAACATCTTCTCTTTTGTCATTATAAACTTTTGAATGTTTTTATTTGACCAGCTGTCCTTAGTTACTTTGCTTATTTCTCATTTTCTCATTCTAAGGTCTGGAGTACCCCATATCTGTCTTTGGATTTTACATTTTCCTTTCCCAGAATATCTGTCTCTTTTAGTCTGATGGTTTCATTCTCCAAGGACCTGAAGAGCCTGGATTCCAACTCTTCATGCAACAATGTTTCTTTTCCTTTAAAATTAATTAATTTTTATTTATTTATTTTTGCCACAACCCACAGTGGGTATCTTAGTTACCTGACCAAGGATAAAACCCGTGCCCCCTACAATAGAAGCACATAGTCTTGGCCCCTGGACTGCTAGCCAAGTTCCCAACAGTCTTTCTCCTCACTCACTACATAGTAACTACACTGGCTTCCTTTCTGCTCCCCAAACAGACCAAGCACTTCAGTGCCTTCAAGTCTGTGCAAGTACTATTTCAGATGCCCTCCTCCAGCCCTCTGTAAGGCTTATTCTCATTCTTTAACTTAGAAAAGGCCTTCCTGACCACCTCAATTTTTCTCCCTTGCAAAATCTCTCAGTTCACCCAAGAGCCAGTGGGAATGCATTGTGTCTTTCTTAAAAACATCATTTTAAAAATCTTTTCCCAAATGGCTTTTCCTTGCAAAATGCCGACGTGACACTAAAAGGGAACCTGCAAGTGGAGGATATCTGAGGGGGCAGTCCAGGGACTTAAATACAAGCTGGAGAGCAGGGCACAGGTGGGACAGCTGACAGCACAAGAGACATGGATTCCTAGGTAGGGAACAAAGTGTGTTTTTCTTCAGGAAGAAGCTATGCCAGAACACAGGGATCTCGGATCTTTGGTAGGAGCAGGTGAACAGAAAAGTTCCCCCAACGTGGGGTTCATCCACATATCCCAGGGGATAAGAACCAAAAGGGAATGAGGATCTGCCCCTGTAGGCTCCAAGGGATGGGAGGGTGAGAATTAGCCAGATGGACTGCCTCAAGGGAAAACTCTTCTATTTCTCCCTTTTATACAATCTAATTATGCTGCTATGTTTTGCTATGTTATGTTTCATTTACTTTTGCCACACACAAACACTTTTGAGTACCTGCTATGTGGCAGGCAATATTCTAGATCAGTGAAGAAAACAGTGATCTGATCTGAAACAGTCTAAATAGTCAACAAGTAAATGAAAGATGTAATAGATATGTAAATTACATATTATGTAAAAGGTCATAAGTCCCATATTTAAAAAGAAAAAGGAAGTGGAAGAAGAGGGTATGGATTGGGGGTCAGGCAAGAAAACAAAGATTGAGTATTAGGGTAGGACTCTTTGCCACATACTGTGTTGTTGTGTTTCAGATGGTAAAGAATCTGTCTGCAATGCAGGAGACTTGGGTTTGATCCCTGGGTCTGGAAGATCCCCTGGAGAAGGGCATGGCAACCCACTCCAGCATTCTTGCCTGAAGAATCCCATGGACAGAGGAGCCTGGCAGGCTATGGGGTCACACAGAGTCAGACACGAGTCACATGGGGTCACACAGAGTCAGACACGAGTGACTAACACACACACACATTCTTTGCTATGGTAAGATTTGGGTGAATTCTTGTTTATGTCTTTTTGGAGGAAAATGATTCCAGACAGAGGGAACAAATGGAGCAAGGATTGTAATGTAGAATCACGCCTGGAGATTCAACCAACTGCAAGAAGCCAATGCTGAAGAGATAGCACAGGAACAGGTGAAGTCAGAGAAAAAAATTGAGAGTCAGGAGAGACCATTAATGGGGAAGTTGTAGGTTGTTTTAAAGACAAGGATTTTTATTACAATTTCCTTATATTTTACTTTGTTAGTTAGGCAAGTCTATTTATTGATAAAATATTAATTTGGCCAGCGTATTTCTAGCTTCCTCTAACTCATTTTCTCTGGAAATCAGTAAGTCTGTTAATCTAATCATCCAGCAATGTTTTCATCTCATGAAAGATTTCTTTAACTTGAAATTTAATTTTTGTTTCTGTTACATTTGTTCAGATTTATCTGTTAGGGATTCCAATGATCCACACCTTGGATGTTCAAACCCTCTTTTAAACCATTGTGTTCTCTGGCATTATTTTTGTCTTCTCTCCCACCTTGGCATTCAGGACTAGTTCTTTTTTTTTTTTTAATTTAAATTTATTTATTTTAATTGGAGGCTAATTACTTTACAATATTGTATTGGTTTTGCCATATATCAATATGATTCTGCCACGGGTGTACACGTGTTCTTGAATACAGATCTCATATTGTGATAATATAGTATTAGTCACTTTTAATTCTTACTTTACCACAGACAGCAGTCTCTTCACATCAATTGGCTATATTAAAAATCTCCTTTCATCTCTTTTTTCCCCCTGCAAAGGCATTTATGACTAAGAAAGCAGTCAACCTTTCTAAAACTACTTCCTGTTTCCCATAATATTGTCTTAATAAATATTCCCTTTTTTAAAAGTAATAGCCTCTTTTATGTTACATAATCTTTTCCTTGCATATGTTTGTTTTAGTCTCCCCTTGAAAAAGAACAGTCTACCCATGCTTGACATTTTACAAAACTCCACTTGAATGGATTCTTCCTGTTAGCCTTCAATAAAAAAAATAAACTTAAGATATCCCTCCTATCTTAATTGCCAGAGTAGATAAACCTGAGTGTCCTTTACCTGGATAGTGATCTACAATTGAATGCAGGAGGAAACTTGGCTGGTCCAAGCAGGGAAACTACATCTGCAGTCCTTGTTCTGGATTTGATAAAATGTGGTACTTCCAACCATTTATGTCCTGTGGTTTTCTTTCTGGTTCAGCCTTGCTCTGAGCATGTACACGATACTTTCTTGCCTGATGTACTCTACTCACCATGTCTGGAAAAAGTCACACCAGCATGGGTAATACCTCGCCAACCCAAATTTCTCAGCGGTGAGACTGAGGTCTCATGGCTCTCCTGTCCCATAGTGGCCCCTCCAAAGATAGAAAGTCACACCAATGAAGTGTGCCTAGTGGTTCTCTGTTGACACCAGCCCTCCAGTTTGAGATGTTTTTTCAAGAACACCTTGTAGCTGTATAACAGTATTTCCTGTCATATCAGTAAACAAGCATGTCACAGCCATCAGTTATTTAGGGCCTCCAAATGTGAAGCTTGGTGTCAGGAGGGCCCCTAAAAGGGAAAATAATGCCTGCAATCCAGCAGCTGTGAAAAACCAAGAAGCAGGATGCTGGCCTCAGGTAGCTGAGATACATAAGAAAGGAATGATTTCAGTGAGCCCAGACACTTGCATCTTCCCATACATAGAAAAGCACTAAATTCCTTGGGATATCTGGTTTTCCTTAATCAACAGTAATATTTTGTTGTTCAGAGTACATGCTCCTTGCTACAAAATTCTATATGACTTGACTCCTCCCCTGCCTCTTCTGAGCAGCTTTCTCCAGGTCGCTTGAGAAGCTGTCTCCCTGGGTTTGAAGGACTAACGATTCCCACCAAAAAAACAAAATTTTCAACTCTTAACGTTGTGTGTATTTTTTCAGTCGAAATGACTTCCTCAAAAGAGGGCATTGTTGTTAATCTTGGAAGTTATTCCTCTGGTTTCATTCTCTTACTCTGTAATGATTAAACAGGAAAGAGGCTTTGCTCCCAAATGTACACATTTTAAGCAGATAAGCAGGTAGTTCTGTCCCTACTTTTCTCTTCCACAAATGCTCAGAATCTCCTGCCAGAGGAAGAGTACAGAATACATCTTTGAATTTTGAACTTTTCTCACCAATTCGATCATGCCCCCAAAGCTATTTATCCTTTTTATACACTATGTCCTAAGCATCTAGAAAAACACCAAACACGAATTGTGATATGGATGAAAAACTGTATCTTGCCATTGGGAAGTGAGTTATAACCCAACATTTGCATTCAAAGCAGTGAGCCTCTGAATCATTAAATCTGATTCAAGCTCAAAAGAAATGATGTTACTCACACCATTCTGTGGCTTTTTTAAGCTCCCATATGGTTGTCTTGAGGTAGAAGGCAGGTCAATAAAATTCAAGCAGGAATTGCACTGAGATTTCAGACAGTCCCTGCAGACATGGCTTGGTAATTTTGTCTCCCAATTTCAAAGTTTGCCCTTTAAGTTTAAGAGAAAGAAAGGGCAGCAAGAAGTTCATCCTGAAAATGTAATCACTATCTATAAGAAAAAGAAATTCATATCATATGTTAAATTTAACTTAAATCAACGTAGAGAATTGGAAATCTAATGAAGCCAATACATTAAGGAGCTGGACTAATACAGGACTCCAGTGGTTCTGTAATTGTTAAGTCTGTTTTCAAACAATAATTATTTAATCACATTTTGCATTTGTTTGAACTCCCAACTGACAATTGAGATAGGTGAGACAAGTAGCAAAATATTTTGCCCACCCTAAATTGCATTATATTTTGTTTCTAATGATAGGTGTTGTCAGCTGTTAGTTTTGTGAAGATGCATCTTGTTTTATTTCAATTGCATGTGTAGTTTGTATAGAATGATTGTATAATCCACGTAGATTATAGAATTGATGCTCATGCATCATTAATGTCATACCCTTTCCTTTGCCGCTGCTTTAATTCTAACACTATAAGACAAACATGCCTCTTCTTTTCTTTCTATTGTGGTGCATGTCATTAAAACTGAAAAGAAATGCCATATTTAGCTTAATATATATTAACAAATAATGAAGAGGATAATTATCAAGGCTGCATTGCAATTTCATGGAATGGCTGTCAGTTTTGAACTGCCTGATCCATACTGTTTTAGTTCATAATGTCAGGGTAAAAAATTGTGTGATTGAAATACAGTCATTTAATTAATTCCTCTCTATTGTGGCTTTAAGTGCTATACTTTGATATGGGCTCAGGGTTGTGAAATGCAAGTTTGGAAAAAGAGAAGACTATGAATGCCGGTCATTCATTTTGGTTTTATTTGGATGATAATCTCTTAGCCCTGAGTGGCATTTGAAATGCTACAGATTTCAAAATATCCAACTTATATTACATGTAAACAACAGCAATATTGACAGAATGGTTTTGCATTTGTTGGCTCTTAACTATAAAAGCTATTTGGTTTCAGTTCAGTTCAGTCACTGAGTCGTGTCCAAGTCTTTGCAACCCCATGGACTGCAGCACACCGGCCTCCCTGTCCATCACCAACTCCCAGAGTTTACTCAAACTCATGTCCATTTAGTTAGTGATGCCATCCAACCATCTCATCCTCTGGCATCCCCTTCTCTTACCATCAATCTTTTCCAGCATCAGGGTCTTTTCCAATGAGTCAGTTCTTCACCTAGAGCCAGACATCCTGGAATGCAAAGTCAAGAGGGCCTTAGGAAGCATCACTATGAACAAAGCTAGTAGAGGCAATGGAATACCAGTTTCGCCAAAGTATTGGATTTTCAGTTTCAGCATCAGTCCTTTCATGAGTATTCAGGACTGATTTCTTTTAGATTGGACTGATTGAATCTGCTTGCTTTCCAAGTGACTCTCAAGAGTCTTCCCCAACACCACAGATCAAAAGCATCTATTCTTTGGTGCTCAGCTTTCTTTATAGTCCAACTCTCACATCCATGCATGACTATTGGAAAAGCCATAGCCTTGACTGGACAGACATTTGTTGGCAAAGTAATGTCTCTGCTTTTTAATATGCCATCTAGGTTGGTCATAACTTTTCTTCTAAGGAGCAAGTATCTTTTAATTTCATGGCTGCAGTCACCATCTACAGTGATTTTGGAACCCCAAAAGATAAAGTCTGACACTGTTTCCACTGTTTACCCATCTATTTGCCATGAAGTGATGGGACCAGATGCCATGATCTTCTTTTTCTGAATGTCGAGCTTTAAGCCAACTTTTTCACTCTCCTTTTTCATTTTCTTCAAGAGGCTCTTTAGTTCTTTGCTTTCTGCCATAAGGGTGGTGTCATCTGTATATCTGAGGTTATTGATATTTCTCCCGGCAATCTTGATTCCAGCTTGTGCTTCTTCCAGCCCAGTGTTTCTCATGATGTACTCTGCATAGAAGTTAAATAAGCAGGGTGACAATATACAGCCTTGACGTACTCCTTTTCCTATTTGGAACCAGTCTGTTGTTCCATGTCCAGTTCTCACTGTTGCTTCTTGACCTGCATACAGATTTCTTGGGAGACTGGTTAGATGGTTTGGTATTCCCATATCTTGAAGAATTACCCACAGTTTGCTGTGATCCACACAGTCAATAGCTTTGGCATAGTTAATAAAGCAGAAGTAGATATTTTTCTGGAACTCTGTTGCTTTTTTGATGATCCAATGTATGTTGGCAATTTGACCTCTGGTTCCTCTGCTTTTTCTAAAACCAGCTTGAACATCTGGAAGTTCAAGGTTCATGTACTATTGAAGCCTGGATTGGAGGATTTTGAGCACTACTTTGCTAGCATGTGAAATGAGTGCAATTGTGCAGTAATTTGAGCATTCTTTGGCATTGCCTTTCTTTGGGATTGGAATGAAAATTGACCTTTTCCAGTTTTGTGGCCACTGTTGTTTTCCAAATGTGCTGGCATATTGAGTGCAGCACTTTCAGAACATCATCTTTTAGGACTTGAAATAGTGAAACTGGTGTTCCATTGCCTCTACAAGCTTTGTTCATAGTGATGCTTCCTAAGGCCCTCTTGACTTCGCATTCCAGGATGTCTGGCTCTAGGTGAACGATCACACCATCATGATTAATGGCATTCATTTCAATGTGTGATAAATGTTGATGAGCATCCATGTGGCCATGAGAATGCTGCTTTCCCATTTTAGAGACAGAATTTTTCACTACCAAAGCTTAGTATGGCTTCCAAGGTGGCTCAGTGGGTAAAGAATCCAGTTGTAATGCAGAAGACTCAGACGTGCGTTCAGTCCCTCCGTCGGGAATATCCCCTGGAGGAAGGCATGACAATCTACTCCAGTGTTCTTACCTGGAGAATCCCATGGACAGAGGAACCCAGCAGGCTACAGTCCATAGGGTCACAAAGAGGCAGACATGACTGAAACGACAGCATACATGCATGCAAGGCTTAGTATACATGAAACACAAGACTGGCTTTTTTCTCTCATCTGTCAAAATAACCACATACTGAAAGAGTTGACTTTTGGAAATATTAATCAAAAGTGAATATGCTACTAGATTTATGGAACACTCTGATAATGGTTTAAAATAATTGTCAACTGCAAAATCCTCTGACCTCTATTGTAATGAAGAGGTCTTATAACTGAAGTTTTCTAACTTTTTAAATAAGAATCTTGTGTTATGGTCATGAAATCTCGATTGGATAGTTATCTGATAAGAATACAGATGTAAATGGTTCAATAGAAAAAGGGATCAAGAATCCATATAAAGGAAATTCAGAAAATAATTGAAGATAATTGAAATTTATAAGAGTAATAAAAAAGACTGAGTGCCAAAGAATTGATTCTTTTGAATGTGGTGCTAGAGAAGACTGTTGAGAGTCCCTTGGACAGCAAGGAGATCAAACCAGTTGGTCCTAAAGGAAATCAACCCTGAATATTCATTGGAAGGATTGATGCTGAAGCTGAAGCTCCAATACATTGGTCACCTGATGAGAAGAGCCAACTCACTGGAAAAGGCCCTGATGCTGGGAAAGATTGAAGGCAAAAGGAGAAGAGGGTGGCAGAGGATGAAATGGTTAGATAGCATCACTGACTCAAAGGACTTGAATTTGAACAAACTCCTGGAGATGGTGAAGGGCAAGGAAGCCTGGCATGCTGCAGTCCTTAGGGTTGCAAAGAGTTGGACACAATCTAGCAACTGAATAACAACAGTGAGAGTAATATTGAGTATGGATTAGTTATGTAATACCTTTCATCTTCCTTTTTCATTGTTTTACTGGAACTAGTTAAGTGAGTTAAATTCAGTTTGCCTTCTCTTTGTGTATCTTAGTGGGGAGGAATCTATTTTCCTCTACCCTTTCAGGTTTTTCTGGTTGAAGAATTAAACTGATGTGAGATAGATTATCAGGAGGAAATCAAACAAATTCCAATAACATGTATACATAGGAGAGACCCAGGAAAACTGAGTAACTCATCAAAATGGATCAAATCTTCATCTTTAGTACCATCTTCAGCTGAAGATGATGAGGATGGTGGGGGTAGTGGTTCAGAACTTCACAGGCAATTCACAGGAGAGGAAAAGGCAAATGTTTGGTAAATAAGTATTGGCTGGGGCCCTGCAGAGACAGATTTTAACTGACTTTTCCAGATTCCCCCCTGTCTGCAGACCTAGTTCATACATTAGCTATCTATAGTGATAGCTCCCTTCCTGATACAGGTTTCTGTCTACATTCCTTAGGCAATTCCAGGGGGAAGGTCAAAGTTCCTTCCTGAGTCTTGTAGGCCTTGATTGATTTCAGCTCAAAATAATCCACTAGCCAAAGGGACATTATGGTGTGGAAAGTACTGCTCTCCTAAAATACTATTTCTATAAATTAATATTAAAATGACTTTTCATTTTGTAACAGACTTTATCATTGAGGTGGTGGTAATTTATCTCTTGATTAGCTTAAGCAGTAGATGTGAACTGTCTTGAAGTTCACATGTTGTAATTATCTTTTTATCTTCATCAAGGAGTGCAGCCCTCTTTGGTTGTGTTGGTATTGTTGTTTTTTAGTCATTGAGTCCATGGGACACCATGGACTACGCCTCACTGGGCTCTTTGTCCATGGGATTTCCAAGGCAAGGAAGGGGAGTGGATTGTCATTTCCTTCTTCAGGAGATCTTCCTGATCCAGGGATCAAAAACAGGTCTCCTCATTGCAGACTGATTCTTTACCAATGAGCCACCTTTTGGTTAGCTGCCAAATAAGTTTCTTATACAAAACAGAGGAAAAAAATAATGAAATTAACTTCCATTAATAGTTTCCCATTTTTAGCAAACTGTGTGTATTACAGCATGTTTAGCTATTTTCCACTCTTCAACTGTCTCTATTGCTATAATTTTCCAAGTATTTTGACTTCATAGCCATTTTAGGTTTTCCATAAAAACTTTAAAATCTATCTCTTTTTTCCTAAGTGCTTCATGTTCTCAATATACTTATCTGCTTTAAAAACCTTAACTTAGTTCAGTTCAGTTCAGTTGCTCAGTCATGTCCGACTCTTAGCGACCCCATGAATCACAGAAGCCAGGCCACCTGTCCATCATCAGCTCCTGGAGTTTACTCAAACTCATGTCCATCGAGTCGGTGATGTCATCCAGCCATCTCATCCTCTGTTGTCCCCTTCTCCTCCTACCCCCAATTCCTCCCAACATCAAGGTCTTTTCCAATGAGTCAACTCTTCGCATGAGGTGGCCAAAGTACTGGAGTTTCAGCTTTAGCATCTGTCTTTCCAATGAACACCCAGGACTGATGACCTTCAGAATGGACTAGCTGGATCTCCTTGCAGTCCAAGGGACTCTCAAGAGTCTTCTCCAACACCACAGTTCAAAAGCATCAATTCTTCGGCACTCAGCTTTCTTCACAGTCCAACTCTCACATCCATACATAACCACTGGAAAAACCATAGCCTTGACTAGATGGACCTTTGTTGGCAAAGTAATGTCTCTACTTTTTACTATGCTATCTAAGTTGGTCATAACTTTCCTTCCAAGGAGTAAGTGTCTTTTCATTGCATGGTTGCAATCACCATCTGCAGTGATTTTGGAGCCCTCCAAACAAAGTATGAAACTGTTTCCCCATCTATTTCCCGTGAAGTGATGGGACCATATGCCGTGATCTTAGTTTTCTGAATGTCAAGCTTTAAGCCATCTTTTCCACTCTCCTCTTTCACTTTCATCAAGAGGCTCTTTAGTTCTTCTTTTCTTTCTGCCATAAGGGTTGTGTCATTTGCGTATCTGAGGTTATTGATATTTCTCCTGGCAATCTTGATTCCAGCTTGCGCTTCATCCAGTCCAGTGTTTCTCATGATGTACTCTGCATACAAGTTAAATAAGCAGGGTGACAATATACAGCCTTGACATACTCCTTTTCCTATTTGGAACCAGTCTGTGGTTCCATGTCCAGTTCTAACTGTTGCTTCCTGACCTGCATATAGCTTTCTCAAGGGTCAGGTCAGGTGATCTGGTATTCCCATCTCTTTCAGAATTTCTCACAGTTTATTGTGATCCACACAGTCAAAGGCTTTGGCATAGTCAATAAAGCAGAAATAGATGATTTTCTGGAATTCTCTTGCTTTTTTGATGATCCAGCAGATGTTGGCAATTTGATCTCTGGTTCCTCTGCCTTTTCTAATACCAGCTTGAACATCTGGAAGTTCACTGTTCATGTATTGCTGAAGCCTGGCTTGGAGAATTTTGAGCAGTATTTTACTAGCAATGTGAGATGAGTGCAATTGTGCGGTAGTTTGAGCATTCTTTGGCATTGCCTTTCTTTGGGATTGGAATGAAAACTGATCTTTTCCAGTCTTGTGGCCACTGCTGAGTTTTCCAAATTTGCTGGCATATTGAGTGCAGCACTTTCACAACATCATCCTTCAGGATTTGGAATACCTCAACTGGAATTCCATCAACTCCACTAGCTTTGTTCAGAATGTGGTCCACTGGAGAAAGGAATGGCAAACCACTTTGGCATTCTTCCCTTGATAACCTTGTGAACAGTATGAAAAGGCAAAATGATAGGATACTGAAAGAGGAACTCCCCAGGTCGGTAGGTTCCCAATATGCTACTGGAGATCAGTGGAGAAATAACTCCAGAAAGAATGAACGGATGGAGCCAAAGCAAAAACAATACCCAGCTGTGAATGTGACTGGTGATAGAAGCAAGGTCCGATGCTGTAAAGAGCAATATTGCATAGGAACCTCGAAAGTCAGGTCCATGAATCAAGGCAAATTGGAAGTGGTCAAATAGGAGATGGCAAGAGTGAACATCGACATTCTAGGAATCAGTGAACTAAAATGGACTGGAATGGGTGAATTTAACTCAGATGACCATTATATCTACTACTGCAGGCAGGAATCCCTCAGAAGAAATGGAGTAGCCATCATGGTCAATAAAAGAATCTGAAATGCAGTACTTGGATGCGATCTCAAAAACGACAGAATGATCTCTGTTCATTTCCAAGGCAAACCATTCAATATCACAGTAATCCAAGCCTATGCCCCAACCAGTAATGCTGAAGAAGCTGAAGTTGAATGGTTCTATGAAGTCCTACAAGACCTTTTAGAACTAACACCCAATAAAGATGTTCCTTTCATTATAGGGGACTGGAATGAAAAAGTAGGAAGTTAAGAAACACCTGGAGTAACAGGCAAATTTGGCCTTGGAGTATGGAATGAAGCACGGCAAAGGCTACTAGAGTTTTGCCAAGAGAACTCACTGGTCATAGCAAACACCCTCTTCCAACAACACAAGAGAATAATCTACACATGGACATCACCAGATGGTCAACACCGATATCTGATTATATTCTTTGCAGCCAAAAATGGGGAAGCTCTATACAGTCAGCAAAAACAAGACTGGAAGCTGACTGTGGCTCAGACCATGAACTCCTTATTGCCAAATTTAGACTTAAATTGAAGAAAGTAGGGAAAACCACTAGACTATTCAGGTATGACCTAAATCAAATCCCTTATGATTATACAGTGGAAGTGAGAAATAGATTTAAGGGACTAGATCTGATAGACTGCCTGAAGAACTATGGACAGAGGTTTGTGACATTGTCCAGGAAACAGGGATCAAGACCATCCCCAAGAAGAAGAAATATGAAAAAGCAAAATGGCAGTCTGAGGAGGCTTCACAAATAGCTGTAAAAAGAAGGTAAATGAAAAGCAAAGGAGAAAAGGAAAGATATAAGCATTGAATGCAGAGTTTCAAAGAATAGCAAGGAGAGAAAAGAAAGCCTTCCTCAGTGATCAATGCGAAGAAATAGAGGAAAAGAACAGAATGGGAAAGACTAGAGATCTCTTCAAGAAAATTAGAGACACCAAGGGAACATTTCATGCAAAGATGGGCTCAATAAAGGACAGAAATGATATGGACCTAACAGAAGCAGAAGATATTAAGAAGATGTGGCAAGAATACACATAAGAACTGTACAAAAAAGACCTTCATGACCCAGATAATCATAATGATGTGATTACTCACCTAGAGCCAGACGTCCTGGAATGTGAAGTCAAGTGGTTCTTAGAAAGCATCACTATGAACCAAGCTAGTGGAGGTGATGGAATTCCAGTTGAGCTATTTCAAATCTTGAAGGGTGATGCTGTGAAAACCTTAACTAGTTCAGCTTTTTTAAAAAGACAATCACTTAAAATGTTTCCAAACCTCAGCTCACACTGTAAATTAAGTAAACAATTCTATAATATTTGAGGATAGGTTAATTTCAATTTTTTGATGCCTTTGTCAAAAAGTTTTCAGGGTTATTTTGGAGATTTGCTGACTACTAGTATCCTTTGAAAGGGAATGAAGTCTTTGAAACAGATATAATCCTTAATAGTTTAGCTGGTCAATGTGGCCAAGGAATATATTCTATTTTTCAACAGTCAGTGGGAAAAAAAAAAAAAAAACCAAGACAAGAGGATATCAAAGGTTTCAGGTGTTTAAATGTTGGTGTTTCTGCTTCACTTATTGTGACACATTAGGTTATTAATAGGTAAACTTAGGATAAGAGGAGTTTACAAGAAGGAGTTGGGGGTTGGGGGAGGAAGAAAGAAATAGAAAGCATCTAGGCCCTATACAGCAAAAAGCTTTAAGAGAATTATGGAGGAAACAGTAGAATGATTTGACATCCCCAGTAAAGTGATTACTATAAACTATGGAAAACTAAATATGACTTTAAGATTTTTCATGAAAATGTTGCTATTACAGACAGCATCATATGTTGAATATGATATTGGCTTTGGCTTTTCAAATATTTGTATTTGGAAAAGGAGCAACTTTTCCTCCCATTCTACATCCTATTTGTAAGTATGAGCAACTGATGTAACATTTTCTTGCTTATAGGATTAAGTGTATCTGTGTTATTTGAAGGCAAAGAGTTTGAGAATTACTCAACCATTATCACTGAACACTTCTTCTCAGTGTTTTAAAATGTAAAATGATTTATTTTTCCTTAAATATGCTCCCTTTCTAAAACTTAAAATTCTCCAGCATCAAATAGAACAATCATGAATATTTTTGCCTGATGTCCCACTCCATGTGACATTTTTTTTCCTGCATAAACCTGTATAGGTATAATTTCAAATCATACTTGAGTTTTAAGCAGACCTAGTTCTTCTTTAGAATAAAGTTGTAAAGGAGATTAAATTGCAGCAGGCATGGTGAAACCAGAGTATCAAAAATGTTGAAGGAAGAGAATAAGATTTTGTCATCAGCTACATTTGAAAATCTGAGAATAACCTGAGATATACAGTAGGAATTATTTGAGACTTGAATTGGTCATAAAATTGACCCAGTTTTCTCAGAATCTTTTTTGACACAGGATTCACTAGTTCTTTCAACAAAAATCTATTGAATGAACATTATTGAACAGTTGCTGTAACAGACACTAGAAATAAAATGACCAACTGAAACAGACATGGCTCCCAGTTTCAGGGAATTAACAACCTAGTTGGAGAGAAAGACATCACATTACTACAACTGTGTAATTATATAGTGTGTTCAAAGTAAAGGAATATGATTCCATAAAGCATGTAAGAAAGGATTCTATGTTTTACAGTGTTACCTGAAAACTAGGTTCACCTTTTGGTCTCTTGAGACAAAAGACACAACTCAGCCAAAGAACTAGAGAAGGAAAGATTTATGGCTTGCATCAAGTAAAGAGAACACCAAGAATCTTTCCTGAGTCAATGTCACCCAAAATAGCAAAACTGGGGAGGTTTTAAGCTAAAAGGGCACATATATATAGTAAAGAGGCTTAGGTCATCAACACGTCTTTTCCCAGGGTATCTGCCCAATCTAGCGGTCAAGCCCATGTCTCCTGATTGCCAAGCAGATTCCTTACCACTAAGCCATCTCAATATCCTTTAGGTTCCAGTTGATCTGGTAGTTGAGCCCTTTAGGCTGATCTTTATCATTGAAACAGAACCAGGACTCTTTAAAACTAATATATTGTCTTTACTATTTTTAATTCTTTTGTCTGATAATAGTCCTTTGTTTCTGCATTCTTTTGTCCCTGAAAGATGATTAATTACAGAGCCCTATTCAAGGACAAACATTGTGGCCAGGCTTAGATCTCATAACGGCTTAGGTCCAAAATGGCTTTACTTATGTTAAGAAAGCCGGGCCTGTTTCTCTTACTCTGGGGACCCTCTAACCTTCTTGGTTACAGTAGAAAGGCCTCCTGAGGAAGCAATATTTAAGCCAAATGAAGGAGGCAGAAGTAAATGGTGAATAGATAAAAGAGGGCACAGAACAGATATGTGCAAATGGCTTCTAGTAGGAGAATAAAAGTTGGATGGGTTGGGGAAGTTGCTTTATAAATATATGTGGCACCACAAATCGAATGAGCAAAGAGAGTATTATTTAATTTAGGATCTACATGCAAATTATAGCCCATACTACAAATCTAGCCCTTCTGCCTGATTTTGCACAAAATATTTTTATTGGAACTCAGCTACTCCCTTTTATTTATATATTATTTATGGCTGCTTTGGTGCTACCACATTACAGTTGAGGATCATTTTGTCTCAAAAATCAAGATATTTACTTTCTGGCACTTTGCAAAAAATTGCTGACTCCTGGCTTAATAGACAGTGTTAAAGAAACTAATTTTATACACCTGATGTACAAAGGTGACTTGCAGGTGTCAACGGTACCAGAATAATGTAGTAAACTTTTGTGTCTTAGGCATGAAAAAGATTCCTTAGCAGCCTGATAAATTACAACCAAAAGCAAATTGGATGTTTTTGACTCTCCCCTCCAAAAAGTGCCCAAAGTATTCCTCAGAGAAATTATCAGATGTATGACTCACTGGAAAAGATGCTATAATTTCTACAATCAATAAGAGACTTATGTAGAAATGCACAGGAAACTCTTTCAAGGAAAACACCAATATCTGATACAAAAATGAGCAAAAGATATGAATTAGCAATTAACAAAAAAAAGAAATCTGTATGGGTAAAAAGTCTGTGAAGATATGCTTAAACTCAGTAAAAACAGAAACACCGTGAAAGTAAAAACCCCTATTGTGAACATTAGAAAATAGTAAAATACCAAGTGTTTGCAAGGATCTGGAGAGTCAGGGATGTGTATAGAGTGCTACTGAGTGTTGTAGCTATTCCAAAAAGCAGTATATCTACTGAAATTATAACCCAGCCATTATGCTCTATAGGTCTGCAGCACCACTTGGAGCATACAACCCAGAAGAATGAGGGCATTGTCTATGAAGGAAGAAGCTCAAAGATGCTCACCACATTGTTGCTTATAGTACTGAAGAATTGGGGGCACCATAGTTGTCTGTCACTCTGTCACTAGAGGAATACATAAGAAAAGAGAAAGGATATGTATTGAAATGCCATATAATAGTAAAAACATAGTGTTGAATGAAAAGTAAGGTCAATAAATATTTATAGATATCCCTGGAGGAGGGCATGGCAATCCACTCCAGCTTTCTTGCCTGGAGGATCCCATGGACAGAGGAGCCTGGTAGGCTATGGTCCATAGAGTTGCAGAGTTGGACACAACTGAAGCAACTTAGCGCACACACACATGTATATATATTTGTTGTTGTTTAGTCACTAAGTCATGTCTGACTTTTTGAGACCTCATGTGGACCCATTGACACATAGATCCTTTACAGATGAGTCACCATATATATATTTGTATGGATTTCCCATTTTATGATGATTAAAAACATGTTTCAAACATATTAGAAGCAGAGAGAGAAATAAGAGACCAAGCATGAAGGGGAAAATAACATTATAAAATAGTGAGGTTTCCCACAAAATGATGACAGCATGTTATAAGGTAAAGCATGTTATTTACTCAGCTTCCCACACCAGAGGAACAGTGTTACTTTTTGAAAAGTCACTCTGGTTACTTTGCAACATGCAGATGAATAGGGGGCAAAAGAAGATACAGGAACAAGGTAAGAGTGAGATAAGAGGATGGCAATGAAAGATTAGAGGAAAATGCCGACTCTGGAATTTGTTATATGTGGCACACTTCCAAAAGACACAGTGTAAGGATTTAGGATTTGAGGGAGAAGAGAGATGCTTCAGTTTGAGGTTAAATATAGCTTCCCAGAGATACTGGTATTGTAGGACCAGTGCTGGAGAACTGTGCTGGAGAATTGCCACTTTGGGCGGGGACTAGTGAATATAATGTGGTCCACTGGAGAAGGGAATGGCAAACCACTTCAGCATTCTTGCCTTGAGAACCCCATGAACAGTATTAAAAGGCAAAATGATAGGATACTGAAAGAGGAACTCCCTAGGTCAGTAGGTGCCCAATATGCTACTGGAGATCAGTGGAGAAATAACTCTAGAAAAAATGTAGGGATAGAACCAAAGCAAAAACAATACCCAGTTGTGGATGTGACTGGTGATAGAAGCAAGGTCCGATGCTGTAAAGAGCAATATTGCATAGGAACCTGGAATGTCAGGTCCATGCATCAAGGCAAATTGGAAGTGGTCAAATAAGAGATGGCAAGAGTGAACATCAACATGCTTACTCCTTGGAAGGAAAGCTATGATCAACCTAGATAGCATATTCAAAAGCAGAGACATTACTTTGCCAACTAAGGTCCATCTAGTCAAGGCTATGGTTTTTCCAGTAGTCATGTATGGATGTGAGAGTTGGACTGTGAAGAAGGCTGAGTGCCAAAGAATTGATGCTTTTGAACTGTGGTGTTGAAGACTCTTGAGAGTCCCTTGGATTGCAAGGAAATCCAAACGGTCCATTCTGAAGGAGATCAGCCCTGGGATTTCTTTGGAAGGAATGATGCTAAAGCTGAAACTCCAGTACTTTGGCCACCTCATGTGAAGAGTTGACTCATTGGAAAAGACTCTGATGCTTGGAGGGATTGAGGGCAGGAGGAGAAGGGGATGACAGAGGATGAGATGGCTGGATGGCATCACTGACTCAGTGGATGTGAATCTGAGTGAACTCCAGGAGTTGGTGATGGACAGGGAGGCCTAGGGTGCTGCGATTCATGGGGTCACAAAGAGTTGGACAAGACTAAGCAACTGAACTGAGCTGAGTGAATATAAGGAAGAAAAGTGTAAAGTTCTACTGTTCGAGAGGACATGGATCACTAGGCCTGGGGACCATATGGACCTAAGATCAATCCATGTAATCACTGCTAGAAAAGCGGGTCACAATCAGAATGAATCATCATGTTCTGTTGAGCATATTATATATCAGGTCCTCTGTAGTGCTTTACACCAGGAGTCCCCAAACTCTGGGACCTAATGCCTGATGATATGAGGTGGATCTGATGTAATAAAATAGGAATAAAGTGCAAAATAAATGTAATGCACTTGAATCATCCTGAAATCATCCTTCCCTCCCAGCCCTCCAACCCCTGTAAGTGGAAAAGCTGTCTTCCACTTACACAAAACTGGTCCTTGGTGCCAAAAAGGTTGGGGATTACTGCTTTACACTATCTCACTTAATCATCACAATTGCCTTCTAAGGTAGTATTATTATACTTACTAATGAAGAAGACAGATTAATTAGCTAGCCCAAGGAATTTTAGACATCTTTCTTCATATTTACCCTTCTAGAGCTCTTAGCAGGTTATGAAGAGCTACAGGAATACTGCTAATGCTTTTGAGTAGGTTCTGCCACATTTTAAAATGGTATGATCCTGTGTGTGTGTGTGTGTGTGTGTGTGTGTGTGTGTGTATGCATGGGCTGGGGTAAGGTAAAAGTAAGGTTTCTAAAGATGCTGGTTGCTGAGTCTGTATCAGACTTACATATGTCTCACACTCCTTGCAAGTTCAGATGCCAGTGTATGAACAGCTATGAACATCTAAGTTTGCACACACAAAAAAAGTCCTTTATGAACTTAAGTTTCTGTCATGTCTATTCATGGCTTGATAGCTCATTTATTTTTGTGTTGTTATTGTTCAGTCACTAAGTCGTGTCCAGTTCTTTGTGATCCCATGGACTGCAGCATGCCAGAGTTCCCTGTCCTTCACAATCTCCCAGAGTTTGCTCAGATTCATGTCCATTGAGTCAGCAATGCTAATAATGATTTCTGTCACTCTCTTCTCCTTTTGCCTTCAATCTTTCCCACCTTAGGGTCTATTTCAACAAGCCGGCTCTTCGCATCAGGTGGCCAAAGTATTGAAGCTCCAGCTTCAGCATCAGTCCTTCCAATAAATATTCAGGGTTGATTTCCTTTAGGATTGACTGGTTTGATCTTGCTGTCCAAGAGACTCTTAAGTGTCTTCTCTAGCACCGCAATTTGAAGGCATCAGTTCTTTGGCACTCAGCCTCTTTATAGTGAGAAATAAATAGGCAAAACACAGAAAGTTTTTAGGGCAGGAAAACTGTATGATACTACAAAGAGAGATACGTGTTAATATACATTTGCCAAACCTTAATCTACATTTGTCAAATATTTATAGAATATACAGGGCTTCCCCAATGGCACAGTGGTAAACAGTCTGCCTGCAATGCAGGAGACTCAGATAACATGGGTTCGAAGATCCCTGGAGGAGCAAATGACAACCCACTCCAGTATTCTTCCCTGGAAAAATATCATGGACAGAGGAGTCTGTAGCCCAGTCCATAGGATCACAAAGAGTCAGACATGACTGAGTGAGCACATACAACAGGCAATACCAAGAGTGAACCGTAATGTAAAGTATGTACTTTGGGTGATGATAAAGTGTCAGTGCAGGTTCATTAGTCATAACAAGTGCATCACTTGAGTGGAAGATGTTGATATTGGGGGAGGCTATGCATGGGTAGTAGCAGGGGTACATGGAAACTTTCTCTTCTTTCTGCTCAATTTTATTATGAATTAAAACTGCTCTCCAAAATAAAATCTATTTAAAAATGCACCCCCCCACACCAAAAGTCCTTTGCAAAGAGCCCATGTATCAGGAAAGATTTATGTTTCAATGTAAAGGTTTTATTGTCAATCATTCTTTGAAGAATAGTTTTTAACTTTAAAAATTTTTAGTAAAGCAATTCTTCATATAGAATTATATTTTAAAAAAAGTACAAACACAGCTCTTGCTACTGAAAGGGTGTCTGAGAGAACAGAATCCAGCTCTTTGTTTTTTCTTTCCCTTTATTCTTATTCTAAAGCACATTTGCTGAATCCTTGGTGCTCTGAGAAGAAAAGAAGTTCTTCTATGGATTAAGAGATAATATCAACAAACACTTTTTACTAACCTCAGAAGGAACGTACAGGTGGCTGTATCAAATCTCACCAGTAAAAGACTTAATAGATAAATAGAAAAAGAAAGCATGCTTGAGTGTTCTTACACTCTTGGTAAATTCTATTTCTAATCATGTCCCTCAAATCATAAAATATAAAGAGCTATCTTTTGTCCATATAGAATTCAAAACATCTGAATAAAAATAAATGAACAAGTTTTAATATTCAGATATAACTGACAAAGAGAAAATAGGAGTATTGTTTTTAAACAATGGAAGCAATGTTTATATAAAACACTTAAAAAATATAAAGAAGGGATCACAGCAATATAAAAATGATCAATGTTTAAAATTACTTAAAATAGAAATACACATAAAATCATAAGAAAATCTTAGAACTTACTAATAACCAAATACATGAAAATTAAAACACTGAGATATTTTTTCTCTTATACAGGCAAAGAGTAAAAGGATTGTTAATACTTAGAAATAGGCATTCTTACACACTACTGATCATGACTGAGTGACTAACACTTTGACTTTTCATACACTACTAATGGGGATATTAATTTGTACAATCTGTCTGGAAGGCAGTGTTTTGATATGTGGGTGCATGTTCAGTTGCTCAGTCATGTCCAACTCTTTGCAACCCATGGACTGTAGCCTTCTAGGCTCTTCTGTCCATAGGATTTTCTAGGGAATAATACGGGAATGAGTTGTCTTCTCTTTTCCATGGGATTTTCGTGACCCAGGGATCAAACTCATGTCTCCTACATTGGCAGGGGGATTTTACCACTGAGCCACCTGTGTATCAGAACATATATTGTGCATTCTCGTTGACTCAAAAGTCTCATTTCTAGGAATGTACCCAAAAGAGAGAAACAAAGATGGTGAACAAAATGCATGTAAGAGTGGTCATTGCAATCCCTCACATTTCACAAGAAATTTCACATTTCCCTTGAATTTCACAAGAAATATCTAGAAGGTCAGTTGTATATTCTTCTTTCAAGTCTTGTTTTATGCACTAGATTCAAGAAGAGAAATTGCTTCAAACTTTTAGGAAGACACTTATGTTATAAGTAGTTTGTACAAAAGTTCTTGAAAGAGTTTTAAAACATTCAGTAAAGGTTTTGATACTTGATCAAAACACCATTTTCTTCATTCTGGTATCTTAAAGTCCCCACCCCATCCCTGTGGAGATGAAAGAGAGCAAATACACACTATTGCCAGCATGTAGAGAATAAGCCATTTCAATTTTTTTTTCCTAATATGAGATCAGACTACTGGGTGCAATGATCATAATATTTATGTCTTCTAGTGGACACACCCATCACAATGTCCTATCTTAGTAGTTAGATTACACATAAGTGTGTGATGGGAATCTATACAGAGCAAACATGTATCAAACTATTTGCTTTAGTTTGTCTTAATTCAAGCCATTTGCCTTATCCTTTTCAGCTTAGCCCACAGATTTTGGACACAGTATTTTCAAGGGTTGGTTATCTCAAATTTCAAATTCTAGGAAGTCATCTCGTCTCATTCTCTTTTTGGTGTTTAGTGAAAAAATTTTCTTACTTTCCATTTTCTCTACCTTTGTAACTGGGGAAACACCACCAGCATGACTCACTGGGGTGTGGTGACAGTTATTTTTGCTTAATTAGTCAAAATGTACAATGTGCTAATTACTTGATTCGCAAGGAAGAAAAATCATTATATAAAAATCAGATTCAAGTGGTTTTAGCATATTAGGGTATATATTTTTATTTAAATGCAGAGAGCATCTGAATGTTAAATAAGCCACAAAATATGTTCTTGGTGAAACTAATTAACACTACAACCATGAGCACAATTCCCTTATGGGTTAATTTCTCAATGAAACTCAAAGATACTTTTTGACCTACTATAATGCTCCTTCTGCCAAGGTTAAGAGAAAGATATCAGCATAATTGGAGCATATGAGTCTATATTAACCTGATTTAGTTTGGGGAATCAAAGATTTGCACAAGGAAGGAATTCATAATAATTAGGGTGTAAAACATGCAAGCATAGGGTCTTAAACACAGCATGAATTAATTATTCAGTGTTGTTCAGTCCATTTGGACTTATAAATTACAAAAGGTCACAGAGAGAAAATTGTAACCCTTATTCCCTTTCCAGTCTAATAGCCTAAGATTTCTTAAGCCTCGGTCCTTGCAGAGCATGGGCAAGCATATTTAAAACTGTGAAATAATAATATACAAAGAAAAAAATAGATACATAAAACATAGGTAGGGGCGAAGAAAAACCACGTACCCTTTTAAGGTAATCTTAGGAATCAAGAATGCTTAAATTTCACACATCACTATATTAGTTTTCACTTTTTTGGTAATCTGTATTATAATTAATGTTGTTTGACTAATGATTTCATTGAAAAAAATTGGTATAGTCCTTCCTTGGTGATGCAAGTCTCAGAAAATTGATGATTTCATGATTTATATGTATAATTTGTATTGTGAAAAAACCCCACAAACTAACAAAAATAAACTTGTAGAATGTGGTAGACTGAATAATGGCCCCCACAAAATATCCACAAGCTGAGAATATTTTACCTTATATGGCAGAAGGGAACTTCACAGATGTGATTAATTAAGAATCTTAAAGTGGAGAGATTACCCTAGAATATCCAGATGGCCCATTACAATCCCCAAGAGTTCTTATGAGAGTCAAGAGGGCCAAATTCAGAGACAAGAACATGAAGTGATGGAAACAGATGTGGAAAAGGTGATGAGATATGGGACAAGGATGGAAAGAATGTGAGCAGCCTCTAGAACGTGGAAAAGGCAAAGAATTGATTGTTCTCTAGAGTCTCCAGGAAAAAATACAGCCGTGACAACACTTTTTATTTTAACCCAGAATGACCGATTTTGGCTTCTGATCTACAGAAGTGTGTGATAATCATTCTGTGTTAATTTAAACCACTACATTGGTAGGAATTTGCTGAAGCATCAATGGGAAACTAATGTTAAAAACTATAAGTCCACAAGACACAATACTACCTGACTGTATTAGTGTATAATGTATGATATCACTCCCCTAACCCCCAGCCTCCACAAAGTAATCAATGTGAATATTAGAACTAGAAGAAGATTTGAGCATTTCTTAAGGGTCCATGTCTTTGTTATTAGAGAAATATTGAAACTAAACACATCATTCCCCCCTACAGCTAGCATTAATTTAATTCAAATCAACAAAAAGATATGAAGAACTTTTTAAAGTAATGTGGTCTATTGAATTACAGTTGAGGATAAAACCATAAAAAACATGTTTTTCTCTCTTTAGGCTGCTTTTAGTTTAGAAGAGATAAATGCAAAATCCATGTAGAATAGGAATGACACGTGAGATTTGTATTTAAATAAAGTGCTGAGAGTTTACAGGTTACAGGGTCCAATTTTACAGAGAAAAGACAGCATTAGATATTGCAAAATGTGGTGATGCAGTAGGAAATAAGCAAGTAAAAAGAGTAAAGATGGTGAAAACCAGATTAGAGGTGGCTGAAAACTGAGGAGTGAGGAAGCATTGACAGTGTAAAAGCATTATTGTTTCAATAAGTTTTGTTAAACCTTTACAAAATTCTTTACTGTGGATTCTACTCAGCCTATGAACATGCTTGACCCTCTCCCAATTTTTAAACCCCACTCTCTTCTCCCCCAACACCTCAGGTATGATCTTGTATTTCCATTCCAACCGCAGGCAGCCTTTTTGAGAGACTAGAAAACAGTTGGTGCCACCAATTTCTTAATTTTCATTTTCTCTGAAATCCATAGCAAATCTGGTTTTCCGTCCAGTCATACCTATAACTGTCCCAGCCAAAAGTCAGTACACATTTAGTGGATAGATTTATGTCCTTGACGTATTAGTTAATCAAGAGTTAGTCTTGATTTCTCTCTCTCTGCTTCTCTTCCTTCTGGCTTTTCCAGATCTCTCCTACTTTGTTTCATTCTTTGGCTCATTATTTTGTCCTTATTTCCTGCTCACTCAACTGACTTTTTTCAGTCACTCAGTCATGTCTGACTCTTTGTGACACTGTGGACTGTAGCCTGAAAGGCTCCTCTGTTCATGGGATTTTCCAGACAAGAATACTGGAGTGGGTTGCCATTTGCTCCTCCAGGGAATCTTCCTGACCCAGGGATTGAACTCACGTTTCCTGTGTCTCTCGCATTGGCATGAGGCTTCTTTACCACTGTACCACCTGGGAACCCACTTACTTTGGATGATCTCAAAACCACCGTGTGGCAGATACTGTAAACTTCCCTAGTTCCATGTCTTATGGGGACTGTAATTCATTCTTTGGCTTCTCTGTGCTTTACTCTTAATGGTTGTCATTTCATCCTTCAAAGGACTTCCCGAAGACTACTGGAAATGCTTTGCCCTTTACAGAGATCTGAAAGTACCTGATAGTATATGTACCCTTGGTGGAAGCCTATAACTAAGACTGACTGACACAGGAATAAGACAATCTGGCTTCCTTGTCTTTATGTGAAACAAATGCTGAAGTATTGTTTAAGCTTCAAAACTAAAGGGAGAAAACTCAGTACTTTGCCTAAAATTGAGCTCTTCTTCTGTGCCTTCCCCTGCTATCCTCTCTCACTGTTTCTCTCTCTGTCATGCTGATTTTATTTTTTCCTAGAAGCACTTTTTCAATAAATCACTTGCTCATGAATCTTATCTGCTTCTGGGGAAAATTCCCTAAGACATTCCACATGCTATTGATTGTACATTCTATATTATGCTGACCCCTAGTAAGTATCTTCAGTTCTAATCTCTTCACTGAAGAAAGCATCATATGGCTGCTGCTGCTAAGTCGCTTCAGTCGTGTCCGACTCTGTGCGACCCCATAGACGGCAGCCCACCAGGCTACCCCGTCCCTGGGATGCTCCAGACAAGAACATTGGAGTGGGTTGCCATTTCCTTCTCCAATGCATGAAAGTGAAAAGTGAAAGTAAAGTCGCTCAGTCGTATCCAACTCTTCGCGACCTCATGGGCTGAAGCCCACCAGGCTCCTCCGTGTCCATGGGATTTTCCAGGCAAGAGTACTGGAGTGGGATGCCATTGCCTTCTCCAAAGCTTCATACTGGGGATATTCAAATCAAGGAGATGTCTTCACTTGTTTGTCCAAAGTGGACAACTCAGACTTAGCTTAGCACAATCTATATTCCTATCACTTGCTTCCTTATTGTCAGCATTATTCTTATTCCTGTATTTACTATTTATCTTTGCTAATAGGGAATGCAATAATATGAATTGACAATGAATATTTGTAAACAGGAAATTCAGTAGCAGAAACATAAAATGAGCATAATTAAGACTAAAAAAAAAGACACACCAAAGACTTTTATACATTTCCAGAAATGTAGCTGTAAGCCTTAAGGCAGCTAGAAGTTAAACAATTGAATACTCATAAGTAAAAATTAATCAGTTTCTTATAAACTTAGTTCACTTATATTTGAACTAGTTAAAAAGAAATTTCCTAGATACCCTCTTTAAGAGAACATGAGTTTCCCTGAAACACAGGAATTTTCAAAAGGATGATGCTGATATTTATCATATCAAGTTTAAATTTATTAAAAAGAGACTAATAAGGGACTGAGAAGGCAATGGCAACCCACTCCAGTACTCTTGCCTGGAAAATTCCATGGGTGGAGGAGCCTGGTAGGCTGCAGTCCATGGGGTGGCGAAGAGTAGGACACGACTGAGCCACTTCACTTTCACTTTTCACTTTCGTGCATTGGAGAGGAAATGGCAAGCCACTCCAATGTTCTTGTCTGGAGAATCCCAGGGACGGGGTAGCCTGATGGGCTGCCATCTGTGGGGTTGCACAGAGTTGGACACGACTGAAGTGGCTGGAAGAAGCACAAGCTGGAATCAGATTGCTGGGAGAAATATCAATCACCTCAGATATGCAGATGACACCACCCTTATGGCAGAAAGTGAAGAGGAACTAAAAAGCCTCTTGATGAAAGTGAAAGAAGAGAGTGAAAAAGTTGGCTTAAAGCTCAACATTCAGAGAACTAAGATCATGGCAGCTGGTCCCATCACTTCACGGGAAGTAGATGGGCAAACAGTGGAAACAGTGTCAGACTTTATTTTTCGGGGCTCCAAAATCACTGCAGATGGTGACGGCAGCCATGAAATTAAAAGACGCTTACTCCTTGGAAGCAAAGTTATGACCAACCTAGATAGCATATTGAAAAGCAGAGATATTACTGTGCCTACGAAGGTCTGTCTAGTCAAGGCTATGGTTTTTCCAGTGGTCATGTGTGGATGTGAGAGTTGGACTGTGAAGAAAGCTGAGCACCGAAGAATTGATGCTTTTGAACTGTGGTGTTGGAGAAGACTCTTGAGAAGTCCCTTAGACTGCAAGGAGATCCAACCAGTCCATCCTAATGGAGATCAGTCCTGAGTGTTCATTGGAAGGAATGATGCTGAAGCTGAAACTCCAGTACTTTGGCCACCTCATGCGAAGAGTTGACTCACTGGAAAAGACCCTGATGCTGGGAGGGATTGGGGGCAGGAGGAGAAGGGGACGACAGAGGATGAGATGGCTGGATGGCATCACTGACTCAATGGACATGAGTATGAGTGAACTCCGGGAGTTGGTGCTGGACAGGGAGGCTGGAGTGATGCGATTCATGGGGTCGCAAAGAGTCGGACACGACTGAGCGACTGAACTGACTGACTGAAGTGACTTAGCAGCAGCAGCAGAATGCTACATGAAATTTATTCTATTATTGTGTAGACTTAATGTTCCAGGCACTTGAGATATAGTAGTAAACAAACAGACAAAAAAGATGTTTAATTTTATGGAGCTTCTACCTGTTAAGAAAAAAAAGAAAACAGGCTCCAAGTGGAGTCACTTTGCTAAGGCCACATCACCAAACCAATATTTAATACCTATCTTAATTGCAGTTTCAGCTTCCCCCAGCAAAGTAATCTTAATGAGTCAGGGGGGTAATTTCTTGGTCAGAAATAGTGAGATAATCCATTAGATAGACCCTTGCCATTCTCCAAAGGAAGGTGACTTTACCTGAGATAATTCAACCTTCGTTAATAATGTCCATATCTTTTCTCCTCCTGCACATAAAAGTCTTCCATTTTGTAAAGCTCTTTGGAGCTTCCTTATTGCTAGATGGAATGCTGCCCTGCTCATGAATCATTAACTAGAGACAATTAGATCTTCATATTTATTCAGTCAAAAATTTTCAGCATATCTTAATGGGGGAAGATAGATAATAAACAATAATCATAACAAATAAATAAGTAGTGCAGTTTAGTGTAAGGAGATGAGTACAATATAGAAACATAAGAGTAGGTAAAGAAATCAAGAGAGTGTGTGTTTGGGGTGAGGCTATGATATTAGATTCATTGAGAAGCTGCCACTGAGGAAACTTGGAATGTAGTTAAGAATAAGCTATATGGATATATGGGGAAAGATCATTCCAGGCAGAGAGAACAGCCAGATAAAAGGCTATATCTAGAAGATTTTATAAGATCTATCAGGCAGGTCCTTGAAGACCATTGCAAGGACATTGGCTTTTACTCTTAGTAAAATACAGAACTATTGCAAGGGGATCACTATCACATTGTGTTGAAAATAGAAGGTGGTCAATAAGTATAAGAAGCAATGAGACCAGTTGGGAGACAATTGCAATAGCACAGAGGAGAGATAATGGTGGCTCAACCAGTTTGGCAGCAGAAGGGGTGGCATGAAATGGTTGGATTCTGGTTGTAGTTTGAAGTTAGAACCAATAGGATTTCATCAGAGGTTGGATGCAGGCTGTGAAAGAAGAATAAACAGACTTTAAGTTTGTGGCCTGAATGAATCAAAAGATTGAGTTACCATCAATTAACGTGGGAAAGGTGGAACAAGTTGAAGCAGACCCGGTTTGAAATGCCTGTCAGAGAGCTGCATGGAGATGTCAAGAGGGCAATGTATCCGTGAGTCCAACCAAAGATTGAGATCTGAGGTCTAGAGGAGAGGTATACTAGCCAAGAAGATTGACAGGAAGCAAGAGAAGCAGAGGAGGAGGAGGAAAACAAACAAACCAACAAAACCACAAAAAACCCAAAACATATTTGGGAAGCCAAGTAAAACAGATATGTCAAAGAGGAGAGAGTGAGCTACCAAATCAAACGTTGCTAACAGGTCAAGTAAGATGAAGGTTAAATGTTTACCATTGGATTTAGGAACATGAAGTTTATTGATGACTTGAAGAGATCATTTTTGGTGAATTGATAGAGGCGAAAAACCTGATTGGAGTGAGTTTGAGAGAAGCCGGGGAGAGAAGAAACGGAAACATTATATCTTTCATAAATAGATAATTATCTTACAAAGGACTATTCCCAATTCTTCCCTCCTGTCCTTTGTGACATTTCTATCTTCCATTTCAATGATATAACAATGTATGCTGTAATCACTCCTTATGTTATTACCACTATTACTTTTAAAAGTTATCCTTTAGGTCAATTAAAAAGAAGAAATATAAAATATTTTATCTTACCTTTGTTTATTCCTCCTCAGACACTCTTTCTTTCTCTATGTAGATCCAAGTTTCTGACCTATATCATTTTTCTTTTGTCCAAAGAACTTATTTTAACATGTTTTGCAGGGAAAATCAGCTGGCAATGAATTCCTTTAGTTTTTATTTGTCTGAGAAAGGTTTTATCACTTCTCTTTTGAGGAATAATTTCACTGGGTAAAGAATTCCATGTTGTTTTTCTGTTTCTCTCAATAATTAATTATCTTTTGTTTGCATTCTATCTGATGAGAAGTCATTTTCCTCTATAAGTATGGTTTGTTTCATTTTGTTTTGTTAGTTTTTGCTCTAGTTTCTTTCTGGAATTTTCCTTTTGTCTTTGGTTTTCTTAAAATTGAGCACAGTAATCCAAGATGTGGTTCTGATTTATTTGTTTTAGAATTTATCATGGTGATGGTGGTTGGTGGTTTAGTTGCTAAGTTGTGTCTGACTATTGTGACCCCATAGACTGTAGCCTGCCAGGCTCCTCAGGGAATTTCCCAGACAAGAATACTGGAGTGAATTACCATTTCCTTCTCCAGGGCATCTTCCCAACGTAGGCACTGAACCTGGGCCTTATGCATTTGTAGGCAGATTCTTTATCGACTGAGCCACCAGGGAAGCAAGCATTTATCATGCTTGTAATATGAGATTCTTGGATCTGTAGTTTGGTACTGTTCTTGACTGTTATTTCAGTAATATTTTTTCTTTTTTGTTCTCTCTTTTCTCACATAGATTGTGATTATATGTATGGTACACCTTTTGAAATTGTCCCACATTTCTTAAGTGTCTGGTCAGTTGTTTTTGTTTTTACTTTCTTTTTTTTTTTCTCTTTGCATGTCAGTTAGGAGAGTTTTTATTGCCTTTTCTTCAAGCTCACTGATTCTTTGGCTGTGTCAAGAATACTGATGTGCTTACGAAATACATTCTTCATTTCTGTTATAGTGTTTTTTTCTTTTTTTCTTAGCATTTTATTTTGATTCTTTTTTAGTGTTTCCATCTCTCTGCTTATATCATCCACATGTGTTTGCACATTTCCACTTGTTTCACTTAATGCTTTAGCATAGTAATGAGTTATTTTTAATTTTCTAACTGATAATTCCAAATATAGGTCATATCCGAGTCTAGTTCTCATGATTGCTTTGTCTCTTCAGACTGCATTTTTTTCTTGTTCATGGCATGCCTTGTAAATTCTTTCATTAAAAAAAATTGTGTCTAGTAATAGAAATTAAGGGAATTAGACTTTTAGTGTAGTGATTTGTGCTAATCTGACTATAACTTGGTTTTTACTTCTTATTTGCTGCAGAGGCTTTAAATTCCTCTAGTGACCTTGTTTCCACCTACACTCAAACCCCCATCCACAATCTGTCTTACTTTTTAGTTTTCCTGGGTACTTCTCCTCAGTGAGAGTGTGTGTTTAGTAGTTTTTTCAGCTGTTATCTAATGTTTTTATATTACAGCCCATTTGTTGTGATGTTAAAGTGTGTGTGGCAGGGGTGGGTGAAGATGTTATACTCTTTAGACTCTCAGTCTTTTAGTGGGTTTGTGTCTTGGGCTGAAATCTTTAAAACTGTTTATCCCATGCTATGGATTTTTTTTGGGGGGGGTAGTGGGGAGTTCATCCTTCACCCTAATCCTTTTCCTTGCTGTAGAGTACTAAATTTATTTTCTTAAAGATCTAACCCATATTAAAAATTTTTTTTTCTTCCATTAGGTGAGCCAGAAGGCTATAAGAGACAGGACTGGAAGGAATGGCTTTCTTCTAACTGGAATAAGGTATCTTCTCTTGGACATAGGCTTTTGCTGTGAAGAAAGCTCTGGGTGCATTTTGCAATGATTATACATCTTCTCTTCTGGCCAGAGCCACAAGGGAATTTTTCTCAGATCTTCCCAGTGAGAACCTGGTGGAATCCCTGGAGATAAAAGCCAAGAAAATGTAGGAGTTCCTCTAGGCTACACCCCTTAGGAGTTTCTCACTAGCATGCTGGTTCAAACTCAACCTTTAAATATTTACAAAAAATTGTAAGTATTCCTATCTGTTCGTGGCTTCTGAAGCTTCTGCTTCCAGGTAAGCAGAACTCAGCCATGTCTTTTTGGATGAATTTCTCTCCAAAGTTTAAAGTGGTGATTTGCCCTGCGATTCTCTGGTGTGTCCAAGTTTTTATCAAAAGCCAATTACCACACAGTTGCACTCATCTCACATGCAAACAAAGTAATGCTCAAAATTCTCCAAGCCAGGCTTCAACAGTATGTGAACCGTGAACTTCCAGATGTTCAAGCTGGATTTAGAAAAGGCAAAGGAACCAGAGGTCAAATTACCAGTATCTGTTGGATCATCAAAAAAGAAAGCAAGTTCCAGAAAAACATCTACTTCTGCTTTATTGACGACTCCCAAGCCTTTGACTGCATAGATCACAGCAGTCTGTAGAAAATTTTGAAAGAGATGGGAATACCAGACCACTTGACCTGCCTCCTAAGAAATCTGTGTGCAGGTCAAGAAGCAACAGTTAGAATTGGACATGGAACAATAGACTGGTTCCAAATCAGGAAAGGAGTATGTCAAGGCTGTATATTGTCACCCTGCTTATTTAATTTATATGCAGAGTACATCATGTGAAATGCCAGGCTGGATGAAGCACAAGATGGAACTGAGATTGCCAGGAGAAATATCAATAACCTCAGATATGCAGATGACACCACCCTTATGGCAGAAAGCGAAGAAGAACTAAAGAGTCTCTTGATGAAAGTGAAAGAGGAGAGTGAAAAAGCTGGCTTAAAACTCAGCATTAAGAAAACTGAGATCATGGCATACATCCAGTCACATCAGTCAGTCAGTTCAGTTGCTCAGTCGTGTTTGACTCTTTGCGACCCCATGAATTGCAGCCCGCCAGGCTTCCCTGTCCATCACCAACTCCCAGAGTTCACTCAGACTCATGTCCATTGAGTCCGTGATGCCATCCAGCCATCTCATCCTTGGTCGTCCCCTTCTCCTCCTGCCCCAATCCCTCCCAGCATCAGAGTCTTTTCCAATGAGTCAACTCTTCGCATGAGGTGGCCAAAGTACTGGAGTTTCAGCTTTAGCATCATTCCTTCCAAAGAAACCCCAGGGTTGATCTCCTTCAGAATGGACTGGTTGGATCTCCTTGCAGTCTAAAGGACTCTCAAGAGTCTTCTCCAACACCACAGTTCAAAAGCATCAATTCTTTGGCTCTCAACTTTCTTCACAGTCCAACTCTCACTTCCATACATGACCACTGGAGAAACCATAGCCTTGACTCGATGGACCTTGTTGGCAAAGTAATGTCTCTGCTTTTGAATATGCTATCTAGGTTGGTCATACCTTTTCTTCCAAGGAGTAAGCGTCTTTTAATTTCATGGCTTCAGTCACCATCTGCAGTGATTTTGCCAGTCCCATCACTTCACGGCAAATAGATGGGGAAACAGTGGAAACAGTGACAGCCTTTATTTTTTGGAAGGATCCCAAATCACTGTGGATGGTGACTGCACCCATGAAATTAAAAGATGCTTGCTCCTTGGAAGAAAAGCTATGACAAACCTAGACAGCATATTAAAAAGCAGAGACATTGCTGACAAAGGTCCATCTAGTCAAAACTATGGTTTTTCCAGTAGTCATGTATGGATGTGAGAGTTGGACTGTGAAGAAGCTGAGTGCCAAAGAATTGATGTATTGGAGAAGACTCTTGAGAGTCCCTTGGACTGCAAGGAGATCCAACCAGTCCATCCTAAAGGAGATCAGTCCTGAGTGTCCATTGGAAGGACTGATGCTGAAGCTGAAACTCCAATAATTTGGCCATCTGATATGAAGAACTGACTCATTTGAGAAGACCCTGATGCTGGGAAAGGTTGAAGGTGGGATGAGAAGGAGACGACAGAGGCTGAGATGGTTAGATGGCATCACTGATGCAATGGACATGAGTTTTGAATGGACATAGGCTCCAGGAGTTGGTGATGGACAGGGAGGCCTGGAGCATTGCAGTCCATGGTATCCCAAAGAGTAGGACACTATTGAGTGACTGAACTGAATTTGTTCAGCTTTTTCTTATTATCAAGGTGGGAGGGATGACTGCTAAACTCTTTGTATGTTGAAGTTAAAACAAGGGGTCCTTTAACTGACTTTTTAAACTTTAACAACATAGTTTTGTGATTTTAAACAGTGTGCTAAGGACTCTTCCTACAAAGACAGTAATGTTTGAATAAAATTTTAGTTATTATGAAGATGAAAATTAAGAGCAGATTTGAGGATGAAAGTCCAAGAAAAAGTAAGGTCCAGTGTAAGGACTATGAGGCAAGTGGCCAGAGCAGACTGAGTGATAGGGAACATAATAAAAGACTGACCCAGAGAGGCAATGAGGAAAATGGTGTAAATCTTTTAAAAGCAATTGTAAGGCTTTTGTTTTATATTCTATGAAAAACGGAGTCTTTGGAACATTTTTAACAGAGGGATGACATGGTCTGATGGGTTTTAATAGAATTGTTCTGGTTCCTGTAGCAATTACAATAGAAAAGAACAAGGGAAAAAGTGGAGAGTCCAGTTAGGATATAATTGAATAACCCTTGGATAGGGTCATGGTGATTTTGACCAATGTGGAAATGGTGGGCATAGAACTGCTCAGTTTCTGGACATAAGATTAAGGCCAATAAGATTTGCTGGGCTGGAACTGGGACGTGACAGAAAGTATGGCATAAAGCAGAACTCCATATAACTTCTCACTAAGCAATTGAAAGAACTGACTTCTTCCAGATGATGAGATAGTTTTCTATTTATGTATTTACTTATGTATGGTTGTGCTGGGTCTTCGGTGCTGCATGTTGGCTATATCTGGTTGCAGTAAGCAGGGACTACTCTTCGCTGTGGTTCTTGGACTTCTCAATGTGGAGGCTTCTCTCATTGCAGTGCATGTGCTCTAGGCACATGGGCTTTAGTAGTTGCAGCATGCAGGCTCAGTAGTTGCTGCACACAAGTTTAGTTGCTCCCTGGCATGTGCAATTCTCCTGGAACAGGGATCGAGCTTGTGTACTCTGTACTGATAAGCAGATTCTTAACCATTGGACCACCGGTGACGTCCCACAAGATGGCTTTCTAAACCATGTGTCTGACTAAATCTGATGCATGATTGAAGTCATTGAACACCTCTCCACTATGTCCAGGCTAGTTTGCTCAGTAGGGCCCCCAAGTACTCTCTGCCCACCATGACTTGGCATTTGGTTTTTGTCCAACTTTCAAGTCCCAGGCCTACACTTCCCTGTTTTTTGTACCATTCATGCTGAGATCTTTGAGGTTCTACTAAAATGCCATATTGTCTTAGATTTTAGCATATTTATTGCATCATTTCTTTTATTCTTCATTCCCCTCAGGTGGCTAACTCCTGCTGATCTTTACAGATTCAGTTTAGATGTTCCTGCCTCTAGAAAATCTTCTGTTCTTTTGGGCTCACTTGTTCCAAGTCTAGGAAGGCTGCCTGTGTCTCTGATACTCCTGGGACTCTGTGCTCACTGCATGGAACTCCCACAAGTGTCAGGCTACCAGAGGGACCCCACATGACTGATTATCTTTGAGGGTAATAGTGAACTAAAACCCTATAGCATTCATCAGTGTGTGATGACAGCAGCTGACAGAGTCTACACACTCTATATGCATTCAGGGATAAGAACGGATACTGTCATTTTTTGGTTTTGTTTATTTTATCTTGTTTTAAGTTTTGGACTTCAGAGGGCTCAACAAGCTTTGGAAAGTGTAACATGTAAAGAAAAATTCTTTTCATTATTTCATGGGCAAAACTAAAGGCAAATAACTAACCAGTGCTTACTGGGTAGCACACTGTTTAACAATTATAAAGTCACTTTCAGTTTTAAGAGAGAAAGAGAACTCACATGTGTGCAATTTTATAGAAATGAAAATCTTAGGCATGTTATTAGTAGCTAAAAAATATATCAGCAGATTTTGAAACACTTTTACCTGAATATTTATGAAACCTTTTATTTTGGACAATTCAATTCACTCGTATTGCTTTTATGCTCATAGTTGATAATAAATAGCCATGACTACTCTGGGTTTTTCCTTTAGAACACCATATTTTTTTTTTCAGAATCAAATAATTCTATGAAATAATGAATAATTATTAGTGAGCTCAATAAAATCTGCTATGAATTCATTGAAAAATAGTGTGAATCCATAACTTGGAGAAAGAACTGCCTTCTTTGACAGTATTCACTAAAAAGTGTTCATTAATAGTAAGATAAAAGATATAATAAGATAATAAAATAATTAGATAAAATGACCACAATCTAGGAAAAGCCAGATGAAATTTGTGTTTATACTTCAAAATAAAAGGTCTAGGTATCAGTTAACTAGGTCAGCAGTACCAGCCAACACTCAGCCTTTAGAAATTAATTAAAATCCAAAGACAGATTTATGGATGTCAAAAATCAGTTTTGAAGGAAATCGTATCTTAATTAAAAAACATGTGTATGTTGTGTAATAAATGCAAAGGCCAAATGTGTTACAATAATTTACTTCAGGAGTTAGTCTGTTCTTTCATGAACAAAAGATATATATATATACATATATACAGTTGTTTGGGTTTTTATACAAGACTACAGAAGAGAATCAATATGTCAAAATGCATTGTTCTATGTTCAAAATCAACTTGAACTTCAGGGGTTCTGATTTTTTAGTGAAACTGTAAGTGTCAGGGCTTGAGTTTCTTTTAAGAGTAGGAAATATATATTTTTTCTTATAGAAAGATTGAGGTACAGGGAAGGGGGACTCTTTGACATGAACAGTCTTTGAAAATCCAAACATTTTGATGTTACACATACCACTCAGAAAACTTATTGTTCTCTTTTTTGATATTTTCCTTTGAGGAAATGGAGAAGAATTTGGAAGATAATCTACAAAGATGTGCCTAAGAAACTCATCTTACAAACCTTCCCTTTCCTCTAAGGCGCTGGCACCATAGACCCTTAGGAAACTCTGGAGTTAGAGGGAGTTGGGAGATTGGCTGAGTAGAAAGACACACAGGGGATTTTTTTTTCTTTTACACACTTCTTGACTATGCCCACTGATTATGTATGACAGGGCAGATGCCTGTATCCAAGGCAACTCTGGGACAGTAATCTGAGCAATATGGATATACTCAATAAAGATATATCCCTTTTGTGCTTCTGAAAAATTAATAACAAGCAGGACTTTTTTGACAAATGGAGAACTAGCACAAAATTAAATATGCAGTTAATGACTAACAGACAAGTTCAATATTTGCATATTTGGAATCAAATTTAATATAGTAACTTGTTTAGAGGATAATTTATTAAATGTATACATACTTAATTGTCCTATTTATTTTTAATTACTCAGTGAAAATATATGTTCTTCATGTAATGTTTAATCAATAAAGAGCTCATTTTGATTAACACTTTAAATGCAGAACCGTAATAGAAATAAGCAGTGTTATCACCTTTTACACACACATAAGAATATGTTAAAAATACACACTTTGTACAGTTTTTGACTGATGTCACTCATTACACATTATTCTACAACTTGCTTTTCTCCTTTTCCACATGGTTGAAAAATCTTTCCGTATCAGGGCATATACATGCAATTTCTGCTTTCTTACTTAATTTCTGGGTAATATTGTATGAAATGGATTATCTATAGTTCATTTAAACCATCCTCCTTATTGGTGGGTATTTAAATATTTTTCTCTTCTTGCCTTTATTCCTTCTCTCCTGTTATTTTTTAAATTTATTTTTTAATTGGAGGAAAATTGTTTTACAATATTGTGTTGGTTTCTTCCTCTTTATAAAAAGTTTTTTTTCTATTAATACAATGTCTCTCCATAATTGAGCCAAGAGGGAAAATTTCTGTATTAAAGGATATACACATTTATATTTTTATAGGTATTTCCTAATTATCTTCTCAAAATTTACATTGAATTATACTTTCATCAGCACTATATAAGAATACTAATTCCTCCCCACCCCAATAACACTCAATATTATTATGTGCCCTGTGGATAAAATATGTACCTCATTGTTGTCTACACCTACTCTGTTCTCATGAATAGTAAAGCTGAGTATCTTTTCATATGTTTATTGGCCATTTGTACTTCCATGACACTGTATAAATATTAAATAAATGAATGATTAAATTACTGAATGAAACAATACATTTAGAGTGCTAGAGAAATGAAAGTTAATCACTCACACCCAGGAAAATGAAAATGTTTCCCTGGCATAATGATTACAATCTTATTATGCCAAACACAGAAATTAAATAGCACAACTTTATTTTTATTATACACAGAGAGGTCATATGTGATTCCTGGTTAACAACTGGACTACATTTAATATGAGTTTACAAGCCCACTAGGTATCAAAATTCCTCCCCATTATATTTATTTTCCTTTTGTGTGTGTGGAGGGAAGATTCTAGATTTAGCACCTGTAATTCAGTGCATTATACTACAACTCATTATATTTGGTTGTAAATTAGGTTCATGGGTAGTGTGTGTGTGTGTGTGTGTGTTTACATGCGCGTTTTATTCTTTATCTTTGAAAGAATTGTGTGACAGTTCACATTTGAAGTTCTTTTCTTTCTCCTATCATCTTACAATTTCCACATCTCCTTTTCTATTCGTGATCCTCTTTTTCTCATCTCTTTACATCACCATAATATGCTTTCAGAATCTTCATATACACTGGGGACTCAAAATATTACCTCTCCCAATAGTACTTTATTCTAACTGTAATCCAAGTCTTAAACTAAATGACAGAAATTCCAAATGACAAAATTGCTGAAATCAGCTAGTGTAGGAGAAGCCAGTGTACTTCTGATCAGTAGGAACAGTTCTGAAGCTAATATCTCTTTGTTAAATATGCTATTGTCCAGTGTTAAATTAATTGAATTCGACCATATAATTGCCGTTGGTATAGCTAACTTACTATGCGTGGGGTAATCCTTGACTGCAATTTGAAAATTTAATCTTTATGGCATCCTATTCATCTCTTTAAGAGGTTAGGAAACTGAGGCTTGAGCACATAAACATGAAAAGAATGTATGAAATATGCCTTTTATAACGAATATAGTGCTCATTCTCAAAGCTGCTTTGTTGGAGGTTAAGTATAATGTTAGGACACTGCAGATGGTCATGAGATCATGAAAATTCTATAAACACTCCCAAGCATTTAAAGTGTCTCAACTTTATGCAGAATTATATAAACAACTGGAATAAAAGCCATTTCCAAATTAAGCAAACTCATTTTAGAACACTGATTGAGTTCTTTTGACATTGCATTAAAAAACAAGGAACAAAAGCATAATATAAAAACCAATAATACACTAAACTGGAAGCATCTTGATCTTGAAGGATCCAGCAGAGAAAAGGAAAGCACCATTAAGCATGTGGCGTAGCTGATGTCGAATTTCTTCATATAAGGACATTGCTATAAAATGTAAATATCTTCAAAGGATTAACCCTTCACCATCATGAAAATATGCACATTTTCAAAGGGGGTGAAGCATTTTCTAATCTGAACATCTTTAAAGGGGGAAATCAATAAATGGCATGAAAAACTTCAAAGCAGGACCTCCTGTCAATGACAGAAGTTCCTCAGCAATGCAAAGGCTTTGAAGGAGGACTCCCAGTGCTGGGAAAGCTTTGAAGTGACTGAAAACAGACATTTATAATTACGGAAAGGTGCAGTGTCCAGCAGGGATCGTACAAAGACACGTCTGAGGTAGGTACAGACGGAGATTGGAAGGTGGCAGGGACACTGACCTTGCACCTCCCAACCTAAAAGTCTTTTGGGTCAACTCAATAATCGTATGTAAAGCGGCAAGTGTGGAGTGAGAACAGTGGTGAGAGGCAAAAAACCAAATTATTTTAGAGCTCACATTTCAAAAAGGAAAAAACCCTTGGCACCCCCAAAGCAGATCTTAATACAGACCGCCTGTGCTGGTTTCTTGTGTTGCTGCCCAATCTATTAAGCTGTTATCACCACTCAGCTTTCTGCTAAGTGTCCAGAGTGTGAAAAAGTCTCAGAAGCAGCCTCTTTAGGTCCCTTAGTCCCCATGTTGATGACATTGAAATTTTTTCCATATAGTTATTATAACTCAGGCAATGTTCTAAAAGGTAAATATTATTAAGATCTATGACTTCTCTGTTGTTTAATTTGGGTCCGAAGTATTCTGAGACATGAGTTGGTATCTATTTCCCAGAAGTCAATTAATGACATTTTTGAACACCATAATAGGTGGGATAGCACTGCCCTGGGTGTCAAAGGCAACCTATGCAAAGTCATAGGAGGCTGATTTTAATGTCTTATTTCCTAAACGAGTTTTCTTTTTTCCCCTTATTTTGCCTGACATCCTTGGGGTGCAGTGAGCTAATGACATCTGTTTATTTCTTAGTGCCACTTATTATGGAGTCTGCTTTCCCCAAATGACTTTTTCATTCATTGATAATTTTTGAATGTAAAACATTCTAAGCTCTCAATAATTTCAGTACAGTGCCATGTGAAGACACTCTCTTGTCCTCATGAAAATTGCAATTTAGGGACACAGACATTATCCAATAAACAAACAGAAAAATGTGAGCTATACTGTGATGGGGTTTGAAAAGAAGGGTACATAAATGTTGTGGGATGTTCTGAAGAATCAAGTAGGTTACCCTAAGAAACTGAGACCTGACTGAAATCTAAGGATGAGCAGTGAGAGAGCAGGAGAACTTGGGGGTATCTGGGTGCATCAGGATTGGATGGCAGGTGCAGCAAGTACAAAAATGATGAGACCGGAGGTCAAAATGAATGATGCTTTTATGAAGGAGGAGTGGACAAGGCAGGGAGAAGCCAGATGGAGGAGATCTTGTTTAGGACTCTGATCTTCAACCTAAAATCAATCAGAAACCTTTGAAGAATTTTAGGTACATGTTTGGTAGAATCAGATTTGCATACTGATCTATTCAAAGAGTGGAGATGATTAAAGCGACTTAGCACAAACGCACAAAGACGAACCATATGTGAGACCAAAAAAGACGAATTAAGGGAGATGAAGAAAAGCTAGGGAATGAGCTACATAACAGGGATGAAAGTTAAGCAAAAAGGAGGGCAAAGTCAGCATGCAGATACTTTCTCTGAAAAGCACTTACTTGTATCAACTCAAGTTCTGCCTCCTATGGAGCACCTCCTACTCTCACACACATTTTAAGGAACCCATATCCTTCCAATGGCTTCACACATACACCTTGATGACTGGAGTTTCTTAGTGGAGGTGATGGAATTCCATTTTGATTATTTCAAATCCTAAAAGATGATGCTGTGAAAGTGCTGTACTCAATATGCCAACAAATTTGGAAAACAGCAGTGGCCACAGGACTGGAAAAGTCAGTTTTCATTCTAATACCAAAAAAGGCAATGCCAAAGAATGTTCAAACTACTGCACTATTGCAATCATCTCACACACTAACAAAGTAATGCTCAAAATTCTCCAAGTGAGGCTTCAACAGTACGTGAACCATGAACTTCCAGATGTTCAAACTGGACTCAGAAAAGGCAGAAGAACCAGAGATCAAATTTCCAACAACCACTGGATCATATTTCTGCTTTATTGACTATGCCAAAACCTTTGATTGTGTGGATCACAATAAACTGTGGAAAATTCTTCAAGAGATGGGAATACCAGACCACCTGACCTGCCTCTTGAGAAATCTGTATGCAGGTCAGGAAGCAACAGTTAGAAATGGACATGGAACAACAGACTGGTTCCAAATTGAGAAAGGAGTACGTCAAGGCTGTATATTGTCATCTTGCTTATTTAACTGATATTCAGAGTACATCATGAGAAATGCCTGGCTGGATGAAGCACAAGCTGGAATCCAGATTGCTGGGAGAAATATCAATAACCTCAGATATGCAGATGACACCACCCTTATGGCAGAAAGTAAAGAGGAGCTAAAAAGCCTCTTGATGAAAGTGAAAGAGGAGAGTGAAAAAGTTGGCTTAAAGCTCAAAATTCAGAAAACTAAGATCATGGCATCTGGTCTCATCACTTCATGGCAAATAGATGGGGAAACAGTGGAAACAGTGTCAGACTTTATGTTTTAGGGCTCCAAAATCACTGCAGATGGTGACTGCAGCCATGAAATTAAAAGATGCTTGCTCTTTGGAAGAAAAGCTGTGACCAACATAGACAGCGTATTAAAAAGCAGAGACATTACCTTGCCAACAAAGGTCCATCTAGTCAAAGTTATAGTTTTTCAAGTAGTTATGTATGTATGTGAGAACTAGACTATAAAAAAGTTGAGCTCCAAAGAATTGATGCTTTTGAACTGTGGTGTTGGAGAAGACTCTTGAGAGTCCCTTGGACTGCAAGGAGATCCAACCAGTCCATCCTAAAGGAGATCAGTTCTGAGTGTCCATTGGAAGGACTGATGTTGAAGCTGAAACTCCAATACTTTGGCCACCTGATGCAAAGAACAGACTCATTTGAAAAGACCGTGATGCGGGGAAAGATTGAAGATGGGAGGAGAAGGGGATGTCAGGGACTGATATGGTTGGATGGTATCACCTACTCAATGGACATGAGTTTGGATAAACTCCAGGAGTTGGTGATGGACAGGGAGGCCTGGCATGCTGCAGTCCATGGGGTCACAAAGAGTTGGACATGACTGAATGACTGAACTGAACTGAATATGCACACTACTTGTCTTTTGTTTTCTTCCCTATTACAACCATCATCAGGTTCTTCCAGTTCTGTTTCATCATTTTACCTTTGAATTAATCTGCTTGTCTTTGTCTCCCCTGCTTCAAGTGTCTCCCCTGAAACCACTCTTGTTTCTGTCCTAGCAATATTCTCATAACCTCTTTCTCTCACGGCTTTTGTCACCCACATCTCTCTCCCACACTACATCCTGACCAGGGCTTTACAAGTGTAAATTTCACCACACTCTGTAATTTTTCTTTCAGAAAACATTTTCTTTTGATGCATAAGGGTACAAACAGAAAAGTGCTGCACCTATCATCATTATGCGTGTGTGCTAATTTGCTTTCAGTTCAGTTCAGTTGCTCAGTCATGTCCAACTCTTGCAACCCCATGAATCGCAGCACACCAGGCCTCCCTGTCCAGCACCATCTCCCGGAGTTCACTCAGACTCATGTCCATCGAGTCCGTGATGCCATCCAGCCATCTCATCCTCGGTCGTCCCCTTCTTCTCCTGCCCCCAGTCCCTCCCAGCATCAGAGATTTTTCCAATGAGTCAACTCTTCTCATGAGGTGGCCAAAGTACTGGAGTTTCAGCTTTAGCATCATTCCTGCCAAAGAAATCCCAGGGCTGATCTCCTTCAGAATGGACTGGTTGGATCTCCTTGCAGTCCAAGGGACTCTCAAGTCTTCTCCAACACCACAGTTCAAAAGCATTAATTCTTCAGCGCTCAGCCTTCTTCACAGTCCAACTCTCACATCCATACATGACCAAAGGAAAAACCATAGCCTTGACTAGACGGACCTTAGTCGGCAAAGTAATGTCTCTGCTTTTGAATATACTATCTAGGTTAGTCATAACTTTTCTTCCAAGGAGTAAGCATCTTTTAATTTCATGGCTGCATTCACCATCTGCAGTGATTTTGGAGCCCCCCAAAATAAAGTCTGACACTGTTTCCACTGTTTCCCCGTCTATTTCCCATGGAGTGATGGGACCAGATGCCATGATCTTCATTTTATGAATGTTGAGCTTTAAGCCAACTTTTTAGCTCTCCTCTTTCACTTTCATCAAGAGACTTTTTAGCTCCTCTTCACTTTCTGCCATAAGGGTGGTGTCATCTGAGGTGATTGATATTTCTCTCGTCAATCTTGATTCCAGCTTGTGTTTCTTCCAGTCCAGTGTTTCTCATGATGTACTCTGCATATAAGTTAAATAAGCAGGGTGACAATATACAACCTTGACGTACTCCTTTTCTATTTGGAACCAGTCTGTTGTTCCATGTCCAGTTCTAACTGTTGCTTCCTGACCTGCATACAGATTTCTCAAGAGGCAGGTTAGGTGGTCCAGTATTCTCATCTCTTTCAGAATTTTCCACAGTTTATTGTGATCCACATAGTCAAAGGCTTTGGCATAGTCAATAAAGGAGAAATACATGTTTTTCTGGAACTCTCTTGCTTTTTTGATGATCCAGCGGATGTTGGCAATTTGATCTCTGGTTCCTCTGCCTTTTCTAAAACCAGCTTGAACATCTGGAAGTTCACGGTTCACGTATTGCTAAAGCCTGGCGTGGAGAATTTTGAGCATTACTTTACTAGCATGTGAGAAGCTTTAACCTCTGAGCCACCAGGGAAGCCCTAATTTGCTTTAGTCATGTCCTATTCTGTGTGACCCTATAGACTGTAGCCCACCAGGCTCCTCCTCCATGGGATTCTCCAGGTAAGAATGCTGGAGTGGGTTGCCATGCCCTCCTCCAGGGGTTCTCCCCAGCCCAGGTATCGAACCTGCATCTCTCATGTCTCCTGCATTGGCAGGTGGGTTCTTTACCACTAGCACCACCTGGGAAACTTATTATCATTATAGAGCTATTTAAATATTACTAGTTAAACAGACTCACAAAACCAAAAACAAAACAATAATAGATTCACCAGAAGATCTCCTCTGTCCATCTGACTACCCCATCATCATCTTTTCTTCCCATATATTAGCCAATGGATTTTTTTCCCCCTATTTTTGAACTTGTAAGCGTAGCATCACACATTGAACTTTTTAAAACTTGGGATTTTGCTTGTGAAATTCATTCACATTTTGTGTGTAATGATAGCTTTTCCCTCCTTTTTTACTGTAATATAGTATTACAGTGAATGAATATACCAAAATGTGTTCATTTGTTACATTATTGATGGACCATTTCTACTTTGGTATTATTACGAATGCTGCTGCTACGAAAATTCTGAAATTTGCCTGGTGATCAAGTGTTTGTATTTCTTTTAGATAAATATCTAGGAGTAGAACTGATAGCATTTAAAGAAAGTTCCAGTTTTTCCACATCCTTAACCAACAGTTAGTATTTTCTGCTTTCTTTATTTTGACAGCAAATACTAGTGGGTGCATGGTGTTGTTGCATTATAGTTTTATTTGCATTTCACTAATGTCTAAGAAAATCGAGGTACCATCTCTTTCATGTATTTAGTTTACAGCTGGATGTGCTCTTTTGGTAAGTGCTTATAAAAACTCTTTCCCATTTTCAAAAGAGTTGCGTGTGTGTGTGTGTGTGTGTGTGTGTGTTAGTAACTCAGTCCTGTTTGACTCTTTGTGACCCCATAGATTGTAGCCTGCCAGGCTCCTTTTGTCCATAGAATTCTCCAGGCAAGAGTACTGGAATGGGTTCCCATGCCCTCTCCAGGAATCTTCCCGACCCAGGGATGGAACCCAAGTCTCCTGCATCGCAAAGAACACTTTACCATCTGAGCCACCAGGGAAGCCTGTTTTATCTTTTATGTCTATAATCCATACGAAATTGGTTTTTGTGTTTGGAATGAGTTGAAACTGAAGATCCACATTTTTCCCCACAGGTACTTCCAATTAACCCACACAGTTTATTGAAAAGGACATACTTCTGCTGATGTATTTGTGTCAACTTTATCATAATTCACATAACCACACGGTGTGAGTCCATTTCTGGATTCTCTCTTCTGTCCTATTGATATTCGTCTCTCCTTCCCCTCTGGTAACACTGGCTTAATTACTATAGCTTTTATTAAGTTTTATTTTTTATAGTGTAAACAAATCAGCTTTGTTTATGTGTCTTGGGTCATAACTGATGACTCCCAGAAGTCCAAACTTCATGAATGCACAGTCATGTCTCTTCTGCCAGTTCATCTGGCACTCGTCACCACTTCTCAGCAGGATGAGGGCAGAGAAAATTCTCACTCTACCTGAGAAAAATAAAAGCACCTTCTCTGCCACGTGTTTCAAAAATTTCCTCTAAATTCCAAACTTGGTCAAAACCATAACTGAGAACAACCTTAGAAATGTATTAGTGTACCACATTCACTTAACAAAGTTAGACACTAAGTGACTGAGGGTGGAAGGGACCTGTGTCAAGTTAAGCAGCTTTGTGATCAGAGTCTCAGCCGGGGGACTCCTGACTCCCCATGCTGTATCCCCACCCTTCCTTCTCCTCTGTGCTGACCCCTTGCTATTATTTCTCTAGCTCATTAGCTGGCAATACTTAACATCTTTTTTGTAGATATATCACTTCCAAGCAGGAAGGAAAATTACATTAGAGGCTATGAAGACAAAACTGGCAAGTTGGGACTCAGAAGCAATTTTTTTACAGTGTTTTCATCCTAATTTTCCTTCTCTATTCCAGCTATCGCTGGGTCATACTTTTCTTTCTGTAACTCCCCCATTCAATCATTTGAAGTAGGTCATATTACAAACTTTCCAAAACTTACTTTCTTGTTAGTCAACACAGGCCCAATAGTATGTCCAGGAGAAACATTTCTCCAAAACATGGTTGCTAATTCTATGTGATTTTCTCAACATTCTTGCATATTCTTTCTTGATCTTCTGGTTTAATTCCTCTAAAGCCCACATGAATAATCAACTTCCCATTAAATCTCTTAGAAACAACTCTACACTTACACTGACATTGTAACTTTTGTGGCTGAATTTTGGATAAAAATCTACTAATGACCAATATCAATAATAAAAATTGCATGAATAAGACAGTAAAAGTAATTCATGTTCATCAATTATGTAAATGACTAGGGTTAGAAATGATTTAGTTTAAGATAAATGACATAGATTTGTTAAAGATATCAGACTTTAGATTTTACTATTAGACTTCAAATTCCTGATATGAGTAAAATGCAAAGTTCAACCGTGTTTGTGAAAAGTCATTATTTGGGGGAAGGTAAAGACTTCACTCAATATGCCAGTAAATTTGGAAAACTCAGCAGTGACCACAGGAATGGAAAAGGTCAGTTTTCATTCCGACCCCAAAGAAAGGCAATGCCAAAGAATGCTCAAACTACTGCACAGTTGCACTCATCTCACATGCTAGTAAAGTAATGCTCCAAATTCTCCAAGCCAGGCTTCAGCAATATGTGAACCGTGAACTTCTTGATGTTCAAGCTAGTTTTAGAAAAGGCAGAGGAACCAGAGATCAAATTGCCAACATCTGCTGGATCATGGAAAAAGCAAGAGAGTTCCAGAAAAACATCTATTTCTGCTTTATTGACTATGCCAAAGCCTTTGACTGTGTGGACAATAAACTATGGAAAATTCTGAGAGAGATGGGAATACCAGACCACCTGACCTGTCTCTTGAGAAATCTGTATGCAGGTCAGGAAGCAACAGTTAGAACTGGACATGGAACAACAGACTGGTTCCAAATAGGAAAAGGAATACATCAAGGCTGTATATTGTCACCCTGCTTATTTAACTTATATGCAGAGTACATCATGAGAAACACTGGACTGGAAGAAACACAAGCTGGAATCAAGATTGCCGGGAGAAATATCAATCACCTCAGATATGCAGATGACACCATCCTTATGGCAGAAAGTGAAGAGGAGCTAAAAAGCCTCTTGATGAAAGTGAAAGAGGAGAGCTAAAAAGTTGGCTTAAAGCTCAACATTCAGAAAACGAAGATCATGGCATCTGGTCCCATCAATGGGGAAACAGTGGAAACAGTGTCAGACTTTATTTTTTTGGGCTCCAAAATCACTGCAGATGGTGACTGCAGCCATGAAATTAAAAGACGCTTACTCCTTGGAAGAAAAGTTATGACTAACCTAGGTAGTATATTCAAAGGCAGAGATATTACTTTGCCGACTAAGGTCCGTCTAGTCAAGGCTATGGTTTTTCCTGTGGTCATGAATGGATGTGAGAGTTGGACTGTGAAAAAGGCTGAGTGCTGAAGAATTGATGCTTTTGAACTGTGGTGTTGGAGAAGACTCTTGAGAGTCCCTTGGACTGCAAGGAGATCCAACCAGTCCATTCTGAAGGAGATCAGCCCTGGATTTCTTTGGCAGGAATGATGCTAAAGCTGAAACTCCAGTACTTTGGCCACCTCATGCGAAGAGTTGACTCATTGGAAAAGACTCTGATGCTGGGAGGGATTGGGGGCAGGAGGAGAAGGGGACTACTGAGGATGAGATGGCTGGATGGCATCACCGACTCGATGGACGTGAATCTGAGTGAACTCTGGGAGTTGGTGCTGGACAGGGAGGCCTGGCGTGCTGCGATTCAGGGGGTCGCAAAGAGTTGGACACGACTGAGTGACTGAACTGAACTGAACTGAAAGACTATAATTAATTCCAGTTAACAATGACTGCAATTAATTATAAACCTTTTAATTAATGTAAAACTCAATTTATAATATTTGTGTAAACAAGAAAGTAGTTATCTTATTTGCTGGTTCTTTTTTTAAAATTTAAATATTAGCCAGCCTTCTGGCCATAGCAATGGCATTAATGGTGTATGCTTTATTTCTGTGTTCTAAAAATAGTATGTGTTATTAATATTTTAACATAAATAGAACAACAAAAATTAAACTAGAGAATAAGAATCAGGCAATCAGAGTTTGCACTGTGCAATATTTTGTTCTTATGTTTGCCTCATACTATTTTATCTGGCTGGTCCATATTTGATCATTCAACTAAAATGTGCATTCTCAAACATTAAAGAGATTAGAACTTTACATAAAGCTATTGTTTGATATGTGAAATTTGAATATCAAAGGCCTTTCTCAAATTGTTACATAGCTGTGACATGGTAGAATTTTCTGGCTTTTATTTGCTACCTGAGAAAGAGTTGGCTGGTTTGTTATAATTAAATAAGCAATTATCACTAAAACCACATCCTACAGGGTGACGCATATCTGTGACCAAGGAATGTGGCTCCATCATTGTGTGCAAATACACACATATCTGATGCTTAAACACAACCTGATTTTCTTACCTCCTCATTTGAGTCTCTGCTTTAGTTTTCATGCTAGATAATTCTATAGCTTTCTGTGGTCATTTACACCTCATTATTTCAACTATGAGCAAAAGTGAGACTTGAAAGGACCTAGACAGTTTTTCAAGAAAGCATCAGAGTTTGTGAGTCAAATTTAACTCAGTGTATCACTTTTTTTCAGATTGTTTTATGTTTCCTATATCACAACAAGTGGAACTGATTGAAAAAGAGCTGAGAAATGAGATTTTGCACAATCTCTATGGGATAATCTGAGTTAAATTCACCCATTCCAGTCCATTTTAGTTTGCTGATTCCTAAAATGTCGATGTTCACTCTTGCCATCTCATGTCCAACCACTTCCAGCTTGCCTTGATTCATGGACCTAACTGGAGAAGGAAATGGCAACCCACTCTGGTGTTCTTGCCTGGAGAATCCCAGGGCCGGGGGAGCCTGGTGGGCTGCTGTCTATGGGATCGCACAGAGCTGGACACGACTGAAGTGACTTAGCAGCAGCAGCAGCAGCATGGACCTAACATTCCAGGTTCCCGTGCAATACTGTTCTTTACAGCATCGGATCTAGCTTCCATCACCAGTCACACCACAGCTGGGTGTTGCTTTGGCTTTGGCTCCATCTCTTCATTCTTTCTAGAGTTATTTCTCCACTGATCTCCAGTAGCAGACTGGTCACCTACCAACCTGGGCAGTTCATCTTTCAGTGTACTATCTTTTTGCCTTTTTATACTCTTCATGGGATTGTCAAGGCAAGAATACTGAAAAGGTCCACCATTCCCTTTTCCAGTGGACCACATTTTGCCAGAACTCTCCACTCTGACCCGTCCATCTTGGGTGGCCCTACACAGCTCATAGTTTCATTGAGTTAGACAAGGCTGTGGTACATGTGATTAGACTGGTTAGTTTTCTGTAATTGTGGTTTTCAGTCTGTCTGCCCTCTGGTTGAGACAGATAAGAGGCTTATGGAAGCTTCTGATGAGAGACTGACTGAGGGGGAAACTCGGTCTTGTTCTGATGGGTGGGGCCATGAATCTTTAATCCAATTTTCTGTTGATGGGAGGAGCTATGTTCCCTCCCTGCTATTTACCTGAGGCCAAACTATGGTGGAGGCAATGGAGATGATGGTGGCCTCCTTCAAAAGGTCCCATGCATGTATTGCCACACTCAGTGCTCCCAACCCAGCAGCAAGCCACCACCAACCCACACCTCTCTGCTGGAGACTCCTGGACACTCATGGGCAAGTCTGGGTCTGCCTCTTGAGGGGTCACTACTCCTTTCTCCTGGGTCCTGGTACACAAGTTTCTCTCTGTGCCCTCCAAGAGACTATTCCCCAGTCCTGTGTAAGTTCTGGCAGCTCTATGGTGGGGTTAATGGTGACCTCCTCCAAGAGGGCTTATGCCATCCCCAGTCTGCTGCACCCAGAGCCCCTGTCCCTGTGGCAGTATGCTGCTGACCTGTACCTCCACAGGAGATGCCCAAACACCATTCTGTCTCAGTCTTTGTGGGGTCCTTGGGGCCTGGTGCACACAAGGTTTCTTTGAGCCCTTTGAGTGTCTCTGGCGGGAATGCGGTTTGATTCTAAACAGTGAAAACAGTGGCTGACTTTATTTTTGGGGACTCCAAAATCACTGAAGATGGTGACTACAGCCATGAAATTAAAAGATGCTTGCTCCTTTGGCAGGAAAGTTATGACCAACCTAGACAGTATAATATAAAGCAGAGACATTACTTTGCCAACAAGGGTCCGTCTAGGCAAGGCTATGGTTTTTCCAGTAGTCATGTATGGATGTGAGAGTTGGACTATAAAGAAAGCTGAGCACAGAATTGATGCTTTTGAACTGTGGTGTTGGAGAAGACTCTTGAGAGTCCCTTGGACTGCAAGGAGATCTAACCAGTCCTTCCTACAGGAGATCAGTTTTGAGTGTCCATTGGAAGGACTGATGCTGCTGCTGATACTGCTAAGTCGCTTCAGTCGTGTCCAACTCTGTGTGACCCCATAGACGGCAGCCCACCAGGCTCCCCCAGCTGAAACTCCAATACTGTGGCCACTTGGTGTGAAGAGCTGACTCATTTGAAAAGGCCCTGATGCTGGGAAAGATTGAAGGTGGGAGGAGAAGGGTACGACAGAAGATGAGATGGTTGGATGGCATCACCAACTCAATGGGGATGAGTTTGAGTAAACTCCGGGAGTTGGTGATGGACAGGGAGGCCTGGTGTGCTGCAGTCCATGGGGTCTCAAAGTGCTGAACACGACTGAGTGACTGAACTGACTGACTGTGGGATAAAATATGCCTTAAAAATACATTAATGATTACTAAAGACCTACAAGACCTTTTGGAACTGACACCCAAAAAAGATACCTTTGTCATTATAGGAGACTGGAATGCAAAAGTAGGAGGTCAAGAAACACCTGGAGTAACAGGCAAATTTGGCCTTGGAGTACAGAGTGAAGCAGGGCAGAGTTTTGCCAAGAGAACGCACTTGTCATAGCAAACACCCTCTTCCAACAATACAAGAGTAGACTCTACACATGGACATCATCAGATGGCCAACAGCAAAATCAGATTGATTATATTCTTTTCAGCCAAGATGGAGAAGATCTATACAGTCAGCAAAAACAAGACCAGGAGCTGACTGTGGCTCAGATCATGAACTCCTTACTGCAAAATTCAGATTTATTTTAAAGAAAGTGGGGAAAAACACTAGGCCATTCAGGTATGACTTAAATCAAATCTCATGATTATACAGTGGAAGTGAGAAATAGATTTAAGGGCTTAGATCTGATAGAGAGAGTGCCTCATGAACTATGGACAGGGGTTCGTAACATTGTCCAGGGGACAGGGATCAAGACCATCCCTAAGAAAAAGAAATACAAATAAGCAAAATGGCTGTCTGAGGAGTCCTTACAAATAGCTGTGAAAAGAAGAGAAGCAAGGAGAAAGGAGAAAAGGAAAGATATATGCATTTTAATGCAGAGTTCCAAAGAATAGCAAGGAGAGATAAGAAAGCCTTCTTCAGTGATCAGCGAAAAGAAATAGAGGAAAACAATAGAATGAGAAAGACTAGAGATCTCTTCAAGAAAATTAGAGACACCAAAGGAACATTTCATGCAAAGATGGGCACAATAAAGGACAGACATGGTATGTACCTAACAGAAGCAGAAGATATTAAGAAGAGGTGGCAAGAATACACAGAAGAACTGTATAAAAAAATATCTTCATGACCCAGATAATCACGATGGTGTGATCACTCACCTAGACCCAGACATCCTGGAATGTGAAGTCCAGTGGGCCTTAGGAAGCATCACTACAAACAAAGTTAGTGGAGGTGATGGAATTCCAGTTGAGCTATTTCAAATCCTAAAAGATGATGCTGTGAAAGTGTAGCACTCAATATGACAGCAAATTTGGAAAACTCAGCAGTGGCCACAAGCATGAAAATGTCAGTTTTCATTCCAATCCCAAAGAAAGGCAATGCCAAAGAAAGCTCAAACTACCACACAATTACACTCATCTCACATGCTAGTAAAGTAATGGTCAAAATTCTCCAAGCCAGTCTTTAAAAATATGTGAACTGTGAACTCCCAAATGTTTAAGCTGGATTTAGAAAAGGCAGAAGAACCAGAGATCAAATTGCCAACATCCACTGGATCATCAAAAAAGCAAGAGAGTTCCAGAAAAACATCTATTTCTGCTTTATTGACTATGCCAAAGCCTTTGACTGTGTGGATCACAGCCAACTGTGGAAATATTCTGAAAGAGATGGGAATACCAGACCATCTGACCTGCCTCTTGAGAAAACTACATGCAGGTCAGGAAGCAACAGTTAGAACTGGACATGGCATAACAGACTGGTTCCAAATAAGAAAAGGAGTACACCAAGGCTGTATATTGTCACCCTGCTTATTTAACTTATATGCAGAGTATATCATAAGAAATGCTGGTCTAGAGGAAGCACCAGCTGGTATCCAGATTGCTGGGAGAAATATCAATAACCTCAGATATGCAGATGACACCACCCTTATGGCAGAAAGTGAAGAACTAAAGAGCCTCTTGATGAAAGCGAAAGAGGAGAGTGTAAAAGTTGGCTTAAAGCTCAACATTCAGAAAATTAAGATTATGGCATGCAGTCCCATCATTTCGTGGGAAATAGATGGGGAAACAGTGGAAACAGTGTCAGACTTTATTTTTAGGGGCTCCAAAATCACTGCAGATTGTGATTGCAGCCATGAAATTAAAAGACGCTTACTCCTTGGAAGGAAAGTCATGACCAACCTAGACAGCATATTAAAAAGCAGAGACACTACTTTGCTAACTTAAGTCCTTCTAGTGAAGGTTATAGTTTTTCCAGTAGTCGTGTACTGATGTCAGAGTTGGACTATAAAGAAAGTCGAGCATCAAAGTATTGATGTTTTTGAACTGTGGTGTTGGAGAAGACACTTGAGAGCCTCTTGGACTGCAAGGAGATCCAGCTAGTCTATCTTAAAGGAGATCAGTCCTGAGTGTTCATTGGAAGGACTGATGCTGAAGCTGAAACTCCAATACTTTGGCCTGATGGGAAGAGCTGACTCGTTTGAAAAGACCCTGATACTGGGAAAGATTGAGGGCAAGAGGAGAAGGGGATGCCAGAGGATGAGATGGTTGGATGGCATTACTGACTCAATGGACATGAGTTTGGGTAAACTCTTGAAGTTGGTGATGGGCAGGGAGGCCTGCTGTGCTGCAGTTTATGGGGGTTGCAGAGTTGGACGTGACTGAGTATCTGAACTCAATGATTACTGATATGAAATGTTAAATAGTTCATATATGTTCATCTGGATTAGAAAATAACCATCTTATTTCCTATAAATTTTTCTCAAGTTTATTGTTATTTTGTAACTTTAGTATTTATTTTTTCCTCTATATAAAGAAGGACTCATTTTATAAGATGTTTGAGTAAATAACAATATAGATGATACACCAAGGAAGACTGTTCGATTAAGAGATTCAAGATTAACAAGCGAATCTACTGAGAGATTAATTAACAGCAAAGGACCCACCACAGGATTTCTTGAAGAAACATGACTGTATAATATGCTTTATATACAGAAACATGGTTACACATAATTTCCAAGAAGACAGATGCAATATAAGAATGTACCTATTCTGAAATGGGAAAAAATGGGGGTACTCTAAGGATTTTGGAAAACTACATTTTCCTTTTTCATGTCTTTCATTAGTTGGGATTGTTTCAGACATATTATTTTCCTATGATAGAAAACTCTAGTCCATACTACATAGAAAATGCTCAGTCAGCAAGTGAAAAGTGAAAAGTCAGAATGAAGAAATTCGAAACAACTATTCATTCACATCAGAAAATGTTTTCAAGCCAAGCCTTAGTTGTGCTGTTTTTTGAAAATTACTTCATCATTTGGATCAGTTCTGTGGTGTGATGTACCATTGTCTAGGGATTATAAAGTAACTGCTTTTACTTTAGAGGCATTTCAAAGCAGTAGTTTGGGTTCACATTACATGTGCACAGTCTTCTGTTTTGAAGAGAATCAACATTTCATGTAAAAAAAACTTTCCTGCCAACACTCCTTCCAAGCCTGAAGGGCTTATGACTGAAATATCATCAGCATATGCCTGAGCCACCGCAATTTCTTTCTACCTAATGCCTCCCCACAATCTCTACTCACTCTAATTTGGCTTTTGACCTTCTGCTAAATTAAGCTCCACAAGATCCTTCATGCAATATATTTTAATAAATTTTGAAAAAAAATTAATATGTTCTGCTGGAGTTCCAACCACTTTAGATTATAAACTAATTTTACAGGCCCCTCAGACTCTAGGATCGAGGAATATGCACCAATAAGGTACTCAAGAAAATGCTAAATAACAGAGAGCATGCTATCTGCTTCCAGTCCCTTACTTGGATTACTGACTACTTAAGTCAAATAAGTGTCAGTGTCCCCTTTTCATAAGTGAGGACAATAGCAGTATTTACGTCATAGCATTATTCTGAAAATTAAATTAATAATCTGCATGACACGTTTAGCATAGTAGCTGCCACATATTAAGCCCTCCTGAATATTGCTACAGATTGATTGCTACTAGTGTTAATAGGAAGTTATCTTCCAATCCTTCCCTGCCACCTTGTCATCCAAAAAATAATAATAATAATACATACTCTTTACTACTCATATAAAGGAATGTCTCAATAACTCATGGACAAGAAAGAACCTAGTGAGTAGACTGCTCACAGAACGTATGGAATTTTCCATGAGGTGGGATGGAGTGGGTCAAATCCTGAGCCATCACTCAGGTTATCTTTTTTGAATCACAGCATTTTTAATAACAAAGTGGGAATATTACCTACCTTGAGAGATAGTTATAAAGATTAACCATTATGTAAAATTGCTAATAATTACTTATCTACTTACTTGCTCTGAGCCTCAAGCTTCTCATCTGGAAAATGGGGATAATAATATATATCTTGCATGGAAGTTGGGAAAATTAGAAATGATAATTCTGAAATTCCATGGACTTCTTCAGGCCAGAATACTGGAGTGAGTAGCCTTTCCCACCTCCGAGGGATCTTCTCAACCCAGGGATCAAACCCAGGTCTCCAGCATTGCAGGCAGATTCTTTACCAGCTGAACCACAAAGGAAGCCCTAATGATAATACTAATACTTCATTAATACTTACTATGTGCTAGGCACTGAGCTAAGCCCTTTATGTAGACTGGACTCAATAGTGTGTGCCCAATGGTGGGCACACAGTAGGCACTCAGTAAATGTTAGCTATTGTTATTGTTAATAGTGATCTAACCTAAGTTCCATCAACATGTGAAAAAAAAAAGTTGCATATATATACACACACACACACACACACACACAAATGATGAAATACTACTCAGCCATAAAAATGAATGCAATTTTGCCATCTGCAGCAGCATGCATGTACTTGGAGGGCATTATGCTAAGTAAAATAAGTCAAAGAAAGACAAATACCATATGATATCACTGATCTAGTGGTTACCAGAGGGGGTGGGGGAGGGGTAGTGAAAGGATAGTGAATTAAGAGATGCAAATTATCAGGTATAAAATAAGCTACAAGGATATATTGTACAACATGGGTAATATAGCCAATATTTTAAAATAACTATAACTGGAATATAACTTCTAAAAATTATGCATCATTATATTGTATATCTGTAGCATATAATATTATATATACATCAATAAAAAATAAATTTAAAGAAAATGGTCTCATTATCTTAGTATTTTATTCTCCAAATAATGTTTAATTTTAAATTAAATATGTATTTAAAATATATATATTTCCCTCTGGATGGTAATTTCTAGTTTCATGATAAATAATTTATGACAGTTCTTCAGGCCATGGAATTGGTTAAGTGGGAGGCACAACAGGAGAAATGATCAAGATAAAAAATGTGTGATAATCATAGTGGATGTGTTTGTGGAAGCTGGGTTTCAGAATCCCTTGAAATAGCTGCTTTAGATACATGGGAGGTAGAATTGGAACATTTATTCTATTTATTAATATTTAGGGTATTTTCTCATCCCCTCCCCTGCCTCTTCCTCCTCCTTGTAGGAGACAGGAAGAATAAAAGAAAAGCAGGCCCCGGCAAGGGCTGCAAAAGAAATTTATAATTATTGATAAACTGGATGCTATAAGGCATGAGACTTGGAACAAGTCCAGAGGGAACAGTTCATAATCTTGAAACTGACCCCAGACTGTTTCTCAACTGGCAGCTCAGAGTCACACATTTTACGTATCTGGTGGAGAATCTATAGATAAGAATATTAGTCTTAGTTACTGATTTGTTATTGATTACAGTTTCCTAATTACTCAATGGTTAATGATCATTTTGTTCTTTGGCTCTGAAGGCCACATGAGTTATAGTTTAACTCCTCGCATATTCTTTCACTCACGGCTGAGAGTATAATAAAGCTGGCTTGGATTCAGTTTCGGCACCTTCATCTTGGAGCAGTGTTGGTCTCCAGATCCTTGCCTTTCTCTGAATTCTTGTGTCTTGTTTCTCATTCTCTTGCCAAATCACGCTTTCGGAAACCCTGCTTGTCGAGCTGGTCTCAACACTCCTCTTCCTCTTGTTATTATCTTATTGGCACTATTTTTATTTCCCTGATCCACTCATGGTAAGTGTAGAGATATCTATGACAAAGTAACCTGAAACACAAGGCATTATAGTCAGAGATGAAGAATTTCTTAACTTGTACTACAGAATGAGACCTCATAATATTGATAGCTCATTTGTGCCTGATAAGCAATTTCTGAATAAACTTTGTATCCTTTAACAATTATTATTATTTTTTTTGCTCACTTGAAACAAAATAGGGAGAAAAAGTAAGTGAAAATTGGCTGTTTTATGTGTGTGTGTGTTCTCATTCTTAGGTATTTTAAGCTATTATCTCAGAGAATTCCTCAAACTGAAATTCTCCTGAGGAATACACAATAAAGTATGTTATACAATTTAATTAATACACATTTGAAGTGTTAATGATCAAACAAATAAAACAATTTGTCAATCTCATCTATTTTTCTTTAAAAATGCAGTAAAAGAATCATAGTTAAAATGAAAAAACAAAAATGTATCAATAGTTACTAATCATATTTTTGAATAGCTATCCATGTGGAGATCTTAAGAATATAGCATTTTTTTCTAATGACAAGGAAATTAAAATGGAATTAAAACCAATTGTGAAATGGCAAAATAGAATTGACCTACAGCTACAGCTCCATCTCAAGGAAATTAAAGAAAAATGTCCACTACACCTTACTTTCCTTAGATATTTATAAATGCTTTACCAGGATGAGACAGAGCAGTCGATAACAAAACAATTTCTACTAGCAAGACACAAAGGAAAAATACCAATAAATTAATTTTCCAACTTGCAAATATTTACCAATGTAGGTAATCTACTTCAGTGCCAAAATGAAATATTTTCACAATTTTTTAAGCATCTCTTATTTCATGTCCTATCTTGAAAACACAGATGGTTTTGCCCTCTGTATTTCCTGAGTAGTAGAAAAATCCTTGTGCTCTTTCCTGATGCAACATCCCCATCTGGTGAATATAGATCTTCACAGTCAATCGCTCATTAAGGTAGGAGCCATTGGTGGCATTTGCAGACATGAATAAACTTACCCTAGCATAAAGGGTCATACCACTAACATTGTTTTTAAAGACCATTCTGAAATGACTTGCTTTAGATTCAAGTTAAAAAAAATTACAACAATCTTGTGCTATCATTTGTTGTTGTTGGGGGAGGAGACTAAGGAAGTTTCAGGAAGAGAAGACCGTTTCAGGTGCAATTATAATTGGTTAAATCTGGGATGCATTTTAGTCCTCCATCACTTGGCAAAAATTAATACTGAATCATTTTAGAAATGGTGAAATAACGTGCAGTCAAATAAACAATGACAAGGAAAACGCAAAACTGTGGACAAAAAAAATATCGGATATTTCATTGCTTCTTAATATTTTTCAGTGAAAAAAAAAAGCTTAAATGATAAGACAAATGATTCACCACTGGTACTAATTGCAAAAACTAGGCAGTGAGTGAGCCAGAAGACTAGACATATGATGTTTGATGAGACACTTTCTTCAGTTTTCCATGTTCCAGTGTTCCTACTACTAGAGCTAATGAACCGTTGGTCCTACTATTACACATGTTCAAAAAAACAAAAAACACGTATTTAATTGTTCCTTAACTCTAGCCTATATTTAAAGAGGCAGTTTGTGAAAAATATGTGAAAACTATCACACTATGAGTAGATATTTAAGCTGTTTTTAGAGAAGGAAACGGCAACCCCCTCCAGTGTTCTTGTCTGGAGAATCCCAGGGACGGGGGAGCCTGGTGGGCTGCCATCTATGGGGTTGCACAGAGTTGGACATGACTGAAGCGACTTAGCAGCAGCAGCAGTATGCTTTTTGAATAATTTGTGAAAGAATATATTACAAATACTCTTGATAAACCTAATTTTTTGTGGTCTAGAAAAAAGTATATAAGATTGAGGTAAGTGAAGATTAGGAGAGAAAGTGGAAATTTTCATCACAGAGACAATTGATAAAATATCTCCAGGTTGTCCATTACCAGCTGAGAAGGATAATTCTTGGCATCCCCCAATTTTTTTTCTCTCTCTCTCCTCTGTTTTTCCATATATACATACACATTATGTGCACTGTAATATATATATCATATATATTATATACAATCTGTAATATCATATCTATCTGTCTATCTATCAATACAGTCTTCCTTGGTAGCTCAGCTGGTAAAGAATCCACCTGCAATGCAGGAGACTTGGGTTCGATCCCTGGGTTGGGAAGATACCCTGGAGGAGGGAAAGGTTACCCACTATAGTATTCTGGCCTGGAGAATTCCATGGACAGAGGTGCCTGGCAGGCTACAGTTCATGGGGTTGCAAAAGTGTCAGACACAATCTAGCTACTAAACAACAACATCTATATGTAGAAAATACATATACACATATTTTATTTATTTCTATTCCTCCTATCTCCACAGGTGTTTTGTGGTTAACTATAATTAAATACAGGTATATTATAGCTATGAAATAACTGACCGCATATATATTTATACAAATATATATACAAATATTTATACAAATATATATGCAGTCGGTTATATATGTATACACACAAGGACTTCCTCCATGGCTCAGCAGTAAAGAAAGTGCCTTCAATGCAGGAGACACAGCTTTGATCTCTAGATCAGGAAGATTCCCTGGACAAGGGCATGGCAACCCACTCCAGTATTCTTGCCTGGAGAACTCCATGGGCAAAGGAGCCTGGTGGGTTATAGTTCATGGGGTTGCAAAGATGGGACAGGACTGAAGCAACTTAGCACATATGCACATATATACAGACAAGCACACACATACTATGATGGCTCTGGCAAATTGGGTAATGAATTTGACTAGAACCTTTGGAGATTTTTTTTAAAAAAACCTTAAAACTCTATAAGCTGCCAGTCAATTGCTTATTAGTTTAGTTCTATATTCATACACAGCTGTGTTGTTAGTACTATCATCTCTCATCCTCTCTGTGTCCCTCTTTATTTATAGCTCAGTCTCTGAGTCATACTATAGGAAAGAGCAATTTTTGTTCTTAGAAAAATGGCTTTCTTATTTTCTTTGCACATTAGTGACTAATGTATAAAAGCCCTTTGTCTGGCTAACAGCTCAGTTTAATTTTTATTCCATTAAAGTTCTATAAGATTTTAATGTTGCTATTGTTCACAGAGGAGAAGGCAATGGCACCTCACTCCAGTACTCTTGCCTGGAAAATCCCATGGACGGAGGAGCCTGGTGGGCTGCAGTCCATGGGGTCGCTAAGAGTCGGGCACAACTGAGCGACTTCACTTTCACTTTTCTCTTTCATGCATTGGAGAAGGAAATGGCAACCCACTCCAGTATTCTTGCCTGGAGAATCCTAGGGACAGGGGAGCCTGGTGGGCTGCCATCTATGGGATCGCACAGAGTCGGACGCGACTCAAGCGACTTAGCAGCAGCAGCAGCAGCAGCATTGTTCACAGAATAATTGAAAAAATAACCTAAATTTTTAAAAATTGTGCTTGAAAGAATAAAACACTCATTTATATTTGAAAGAGCAGAAGCCTTCTTAGTGGGTAGAAATATATGTAATAAATTAAATACAAACTAAATACAAATTAAATACAAACAATATATTTAAAATAGGTGGCAAAGTATCACTGTGAAATTAAAATAGTTGCATGTAATGATTTTTGAAGTTTCTGGTTCTAAAATATGAATAACAGCTTTTTCTCAGATCTTATGTCCCTGGCAAGTAAAAAGCTGAGTTATATAGTTATCCCGTCTCTTTTCTGACTTCTGCTGCCAGTTCCTGTTTCTACATACATAACAATATTATGCAACCCCTTTAAAGAGGACACTTAAAATATAAACAGCCTTCAGTCAAGTCTGGGTGATTCTTTGAAGGCTGTTTACCATAATGGTTATAATCATGAACTCTGAGCTTGAATTCCAACTTCTTCACTTATTAACTATGTGATTTTCGACAGCAGATTGAGACAAGGTACAGTCTCTATGCTTCATTTTCCCCATCTAAAAAAATATTTTATATATGCTGCTGCTGCTAAGTATGTAATTAAAAATAATTAAATAGAAAGAACAGTGCCTGCCACATAAGATTGTTCTATACATTCAAGTAATGATTTATATCAGCCTGGAAATTTCTATTGAATCATTAATTCTAAGTATTCATGGATTACCTTTCTAACTAATTTTGCATTGTTTCAGTAAGTCCCTTGAATAAGCAAAGGGTTTGGTAAATAATTTTAATGATACTTTCAGTTCAGTTCAGTCGCTCAGTCGTGTCCGACTCTTTGTGACCCCATGAATCGCAACACACCAGGCCTCGCTGTCCATCACCATCTCCTGGAGTTCACTCAGATTCACGTCCATTGAGTCAGTGATGCCATCCAGCCATCTCATCCTCGGTCATCCCCTTCTTCTTCTGCCCCCAATCCCTCCCAGCATCAAAGTCTTTTCCAATGAGTCAACTCTTCTCATGAGGTGGCCAAAGTACTGGAGTTTCAGCTTTAGCATCATTCCTTCCAAAGAAATCCCAGGGTTGATCTCCTTCAGAATGGAATGGTTGGATCTCCTTGCAGTCCAAGGGACTCTCAAGAGTCTTCTCCAACACCACAGTTCAAAAGCATCAGTTCTTTGGCACTCAGCCTTCTTCACAGTCCAACTCTCACATCCATACATGACCACTGGAAAAACCATAGCCTTGACTAGACGGACCTTAGTCGGCAAAATAATGTCTCTGCTTTTGAATATGCTATCTAGGTTGGTCATAACTTTTCTTCCAAGGAGTAAGCGTCTTTGGAAAAAAAAAAAAACTATTGTTTATTTCTAGTAATCTAATAAATTGATTTAAGCACAGTACAGTATATAGTAAAAGAATATTTTTAATGTTTAAAAAAGTATGTGTTCTCACAGATTGCTTCCTCTTTCCTATTAAAGTTCCTATTTAGAAAGTTGGTTCAGCTATTTCTTTCAAACTGGTGCTGATTTTCAGTGAAACTGTGGCTATTATCTATACTTCAGTAGACAATTCTATTACATATCACATAATCAGTGTCAATATATTGACAATTTTTAAAGAAAATCTTTTACTAACCTCTTAAGAAGTACAGTATTAAAACTGAAGTGACTAAGGCTACAAATGGAAAATTTTATTCCAGCACTTGCATTGAGATAAACCATCCAGGATTCCAGGGGAGTCATGGACCAGCACAGGTCCATGCTTTGAGCTGTCATCCAAAACCACACAACTTGGGCTTCCCTGGTGGCTCAGATGTTAAAGCATCTGCCTGCAATGTGGGAGACCTGGGTTCAATCCCTGGGTTGGGAAGATCCCCTGGAGAAGGAAATGGCAGCCCATTCCAGTATTCTTGCCTGGAGAATCCCAAGGATGGAGGAGCCTGGTGGGCTACAGTCCATGGGGTTGCAAAGAGTTGGACATGGCTGAGCCACTTCACTTCACTTCACTTCACTTCATCATTTCTTTGAAGTTTAAATTGTGTCATGTTAGAAACAGTTTGAAACACTGAACACTTCTAAAGTATTTCAGATCACTTTGCATTTTCCATTCCAGAAGCAAAAACTTCTAGTTAAAGATTTTTAGCAAAGGGTTGAAATTAATTTATTAGATGTAATGGGCAGGGAAAGTGAGAGAAAAAGTCTTTCTTAGTGTACCAAACTGCTATTTTTCCTCAAGATTATTAAAGGTTTTCACTGTGGAGTCTCCAGTTCAATGAAATCTAAATTACAAAAAAATATATGTAAAGTCAGGACTTTGAAAGTATAGATATGAGACACAAACACATTTTAAGCCTGCTGGTGGCCTGAAGGTTTTTAAAACATTATCCAGCGATGCTGAGTACTTTGTCCTCCAGAGATTTCTGATTTAGAAAGTATTTCTACTCTTAAATAACACCCACAAAAGAAAGTTATAGTTGTATACAAACTATTTGTGCAATCTCAAAAATGACAGAATGATCTTGGTTTGTTTTGAAGGTGAATCAATCAATATCATAGTAATCCAGCCTATGCCCCAACCAGTAATGCTAAAGAAGCTGATGTTGAACGGTTCTATGAAGAACCACAAGATCTTTTACAACTAACACCCAAAGAAGATATCCTTTTCATTATAGGGGACTGGAATGCTAAAGTAGGAAGCCAAGAAAAACCTGGAGTAATGGGCAAATTTGGCCTTGGAATACAGAATGAAGCAGGTCAAAGGCTAACAGTTTTGCCAAGAGAATGCACTGGTCATAGTAAATACCCTCTTCCAACAACACAAGAGAAGACTCTACACATGGACATCACTAGATGGTCAAAACCAAAATCAGATTGATTATATTCTTTGCAGCCAAAGATGGAGAATCTCTATACAGTCAGCAAAAACAAGACCAGGGGCTGACTGAGGCTCAGATCATGAACACCTTACTGGAAAATCAGACTTAAATTGAAGAAAGTAGGGAAAACCACTAGACTATTCAGATATGACCTAAATCAAACCCCTTACAATTACACAGTGGAAGTGACAAAGAGATTCAAGGGATTAGATCTGATAGAGTGCCTGAAGAAATATGAACAGAAGTTGGTGACAAGAGAAAGTGATCTAGACCATCCACAAGAAAAAGAAATGCAGAAAGGCAAAATGATTGTCTGAGGAGGGCTTACAAATAGCTGTGAAAAGAAAAGAAGCCAAAGGCAAAGGAGAAAAGGAAAGATATACCCATTTCAATGCAGAGTTCCAAAGAATAGCAGAGAGATAAGAAAGCTTTCCTCAGTGATCAGTGTAAATAAATAGAGGAAAACAATAGAATGGGACAGACTAGAGAGCTATTCAACAAAAATAGAGATTCCAAGGGACCATTTCTTGCAAAGATGGGCACAATAAAGGACAGACATGATATGGACCTAACAGAAGCAGAAGATATTAAGAAGAGGTGGTAAGAATACACAGAAGAACTATACAAAAAAGATCTTCATGACCCAGATAATCACAATGGTATGATCACTCACCTAGACCCAGACATCCTGGAATGTGAAGTCAAGTGGGCCTTAGGAAGTATCACTACAAGCAAAGCTAGTAGATATGATGGAATTCCAGTTTAGCTATTTCAAATTCTAAAAGATGATGCTTTGAAGATGTGGCACTCAATATGCCAGCAAATGTGGAAAACTCAGCAGTAGCCACAGGCATGGGTAAAATCTGTTTTCTTTCCAATCCCAAATAAAGGCAATATCAAAGAATGCTCAAACTACCACACAATTGCACTCATCTCACACACTGGCAAAGAAATGTTCAAAATCCTCCAAGCCAGCATTCAACAGTACGTGAACCATGAACTTCCAGATGTTCAAACTGGATTCAGAAAAGGCAGAGGAACCAGAGATCAAACTGCCAACACCTGCTGGATCATCAAAAAAGCAAGAGAGTTCCAGAAAAACATCTACTTCTGCTTTATTGACTAGGTCAAAGCCTTTGACTGTGTGGATCACAACGAACTGTGGAAAATTCTTCAAGAGATGGGAATACCACACCACCTGACCTGCCTCCTGAGAAATCTGTATGCAGGTCAAGAAGCAATAGTTAAAATTGGACATGGAACAACAGACTGGTTCCAAATTGGGAAAGAAGTTCATCAAGGCTGTATATTGTCAATCTGCTTATTTAACTTATATGAAGAGTACATCATGAGAAATACAGGGCTGGATGAGGCACAGGCTGGAGTCAAGATTTCTGGGAGAAATATCAATAACCTCAGATATGCAGATGACACCACACTTACAGCAGAAAATGAAGAACTAAAGAGCCTCTTGATGAAAGTGACAGAGGAGAGTGGAAAAAGTTGGCTTAAAGTTCAACAGTCAAAAAACTAAGATCATGGCATCTGGTCCCATCACTTCATGGCAAATAGATGAGGAAACAATGGAAACAGTGAGAGACTATTTTGGCCGGGGTGGGGGGGGTGGGGAGCTTCAAAATAACTGCAGATGGTGACTGCAGCCATGAAATTAAAAGACACTTGCTCCTTGGAAGAAAAGCTATGACCAATCTAGACGGCATGTTAAAAAGCAGAGACATTACTTTGCCAACAAATGTCCATCTAATCAAAGCTATGGTTTTTCCAGTAGTCATGTATGAATGTACAAGTTGAGCTATAAAGAAAGTTGAGTGTCAAAGAATTGATGCTTTTGAACTGTGGTGTTGGAGAAGACTCTTGAAGAGGTCCTTGGACTGCAAGGAGATCGACTAGTCCATCCTAAAGGAGATCGGTCTTGAGTGTTCATTGGAAGGACTGATGTTGAAGCTGAAGCTTCAATATTTTGGCAAAACAAATATTTTTTTCTTCTAAAATAGTATCCTGAAATCACACTTGACTGTCTACACCTTTATTTCTCATTTTTAGATAGTCATGGTCCTGACAATCTTCCTTGGAAATGTTGAACCTGGTTTCTTTTCAGATAGTCTGCACATTTGGTGTTGGAGAAGATCTTGAGAGTCCCTTGGACTGCAAGGAGATCCAACCAGTCCATCCTAAAGGAAATCAATACTGAATATTCATTGGAAGGATTGATGCTGAAGCTGAAACTCCAAAACTTTGGCCACCTGATGTGAAGAACTGACTCATTGGAAAAGACCCTGATGCTGAGAAAGATTGAAGGCAGGAGAAGGGGATGACAGAGGATGAAACGGTTGGATGGCATCATTGACTCGATGGACATGAGTTTGAGTAAGCTCTGGGAGTTGGTGATGGACAGGGAAGCCTGACCTGTAGCACTCCATGGGGTCCCAAAGAGTCGGACATGATTGAGTGACTGATAGTTGTATACAAACAAGGCTGAATTAACGTTCTAATAACTTTAAAATTCCAAACTCCAACGATGTCCCTTGGACAGCAAGGAGATCAAGCCAGTCAATCTTAAAGGAAATCAACCCTGAATATTCATTGGAAGGATTGATGCTGAAGCTGAATCTCTAATAGTTGGGCCACCTGATGTGAAGTGCCAACTCATTTGAAAATACCCTGATGCTGGGAAAGATTGAGGGCAGGAGGAGATGGGGGAAACAGAGGAAGGGATGATAGATGACATCATCAACTCAGTGGACATGAAATTGAGCAAACTCTGGGAGATAGTGAAGGACGGGGAAGCCTGGTGTGCTGTAGTCCATGGGGTCGTAAAGTGTCAGGCATGACTGAGTGAACAAAAACAACCATTATATGATTTTAAACCGCAGGTGTTCATTTCCATGTGTATCAAACTTAATGAGTGGTCAGTCTTGAAAAACATTGCATTAAAATATCAGATGATATTACATGTGGAATCTGAATAAATGTACAAGTGAACTTATCTACAGAACAGACTAGCCATAGATGTAGAAAACAAACATGATTCCAAGGGGAAAGGGAGGAAGGGATGAAGGGATGAATTGGGAGATTGGGACTGACATATACACACTGCTATATATAAAGAAAAGTGAAAGTGTTCATTGCTCAGTCATGTCTGACTCTTTGTGGCCCCATGGACTGTAGGTCACCAGGCTCCTCTGTCCCTGGATTCTCCAGGCAAGAACACTGGAGTGAGTTGCCATCTCCTTTTCCAGGGGATCTTCTTGACCCAGGGATTGAATCCAGTTCTTCCACACTGCAGGCAGATTCTTTACCATCTGAGTCACCAGGGAAATCCTGCTAAGGAGGGTAAGATTATGTAAAAGGAAATTTTGGAACAAAATACGTCTTAGAGTTGGGTGGATGGAGGTTTGGAAAAACATCAAAGGTGGGATGTTACCGTGGCAAAGATTTAACTGAGACGCAATATAAGTTATTAAAATTGATAAACTTTCCCCTCAAATTACATATTTTAGGTGTAGGGGTGAATTGGGAGTGGAATTGGTTTTATAAACTGTAATAATAAGCAAGTTTAATCTATTTAATCTATCTTTGTTGATCTTTTGAAAGGCAGAGAAATTGTATAAACAAACCCCTCAAAAACTTGGAAGATATATATTAACAGTGTGATCTTTAAAGACTGATCTAGTCATATTTCAAGGAATGGTATATTGTGACTGCTATTTGTTGTTGAGTCTTTAAGTTGTATCCAATTCTATTGTTATCTCATGGACTGTAGCCCGCCAGGTTCTCTGTCCATGGGATTTCCCAGGCAAGAATACTGGAGGAGATTGCCATTTCCTTCTCCAGGGGTTCTTCCTGACCCAGGGATCAAACCCTCATCTCCAGGGTTGGCACGTGGATTCTCCACCACTGAGCCACCAGGGAAGCCCTTTAACTCCTTATCCTTTATCAATGATACAAATGTTATAATAATACAAATGTTATACAAATGTTTTAATGTTAGTATTGTGAATTTTGAAGTTTAAAATGGTCCTCAAACCATTCCTTGGGCATTTCTACGTTTAGGGGTTTAGGGATTTAGCATTTTGGAGGACAGAAGTAATTTCCAGATCATTGGATAAGCAGAAACCGGGCAGCCCATATGTGAAAGGAACTGAACTAAAATAATGTTGCTTGCGTATTTTATACCTAGTGGTTTATATCTCTTGATCTCATACCTCTAATTTTCCCCTCCTCCCTCACTCACTCCTTTGGTAACCACTGGTTTATTTTCCACATCTGTAAATATGTTTCTGTTCTGCGTATATGTTGTTATTTATTATTTGTTATTTGTATTATTCTTTAGATTTCACATATAAATGGTATTATACAGTATTTTTCTTTCTCTAGACAAATAGCAAGAATATACTGTATGGCATGGGAATTATAGAAAATTTCTTGTAATAACTTTCAATGGAGTATAATCTGTAAAAGCTCTGAATCACTATGCTGTACCCCAGAACCTAATCAGTTCGTTCAGTCACTCAGTCATGTCCAACTCTTTGTGACCCCATAGACTGCAGCTCACCAGGCTTCCCTGTCCATCACCAACTCCCAGAGCTTAATTAAACTCATGTCCATAGAGTTAGTGATGCCATCCAACCATAGCATCCTCTGTCGTCCCATTCTCTCTGCCTTCAATCTTTCCCAGCATCAGGATTTTTCCAATGAGTCAGTTCTTCACATCAGGTGGCCAAAGTTTTGGAGTTTCAGCTTCAGCATCAATCCTTCCAATGAATATTCAGGACTGATTTCCTTTAGGAAGGACTGGTTGGATCTCCTTGCAGTCCAAGGGACTCTCAAGATCTTCTCCAACACCAAATGTGCAGGCTATCTGAAAAGAAACCAGGTTCAACATTTCCAAGGAAGATTGTCAGGACCTAATGACTATCTAAAAATGAGAAATAAAGGTGTAGACAGTCAAGTGTGATTTCAGGATCCTATTTTAGAAGAAAAAATATTTGTTTGAGCTATTAATGATATTAGAAAAATAAGAGAAGTGAAAGGGAGGGAAGAGATAAGTTCATAATTGGATCTGATGCTTTTGAACATGTTGTGAATAAAATGGCTGGTGGGCAATAGGATATATGCATTCAGAATACTCTTTTTTTTTTTAAAGTTATTTTGGAAAGTCTGTTTTGGAATGAGAGTTGAGAAAGTAGCAAAAGAGGTAAATGTAAGTATGGTGCTTTGTGCTGTGTGCTCAGTCATGTCTGCCTCTTTGTGACCCCATGGTTCCTAGGTTCTAGGTTTCTCTGTGCATGGAATTTTCCAGGCAAGAATAATGGAGTGGGTTGCCATTCCCTTCTCAACCAAGGGACTGAACCCCAAACTCTTGCATCTCTTGCACTGGCAAGTGGATCCTTTACCACTGCATACCAGGAAAGCCCAATATAAGTATTTTTTTAGTAAAGGGAAATAAGAAAAGGAAGTAAGTATAACAAAAGACTTGTTTGTTTTGTTTTGAATTTTTGAGAAAGTGGAATCTAAGATGGTTCTCAATGAGTCTTACCATGGTTTGATCCTCTCCAATTTAGATGTGAAGAAGACATGTCAATACAATATGTCACTTGATTGATTATGGTAATTAATATGGCAAAAAGGTGATGGTCTTGTTGATTCTAAACTAATCAAGAAGCCTTTTGAAAAAAGAGTTTCTCTGGTTGATCTGAAAAGAGGAAGTCAAAGGGATGTGCTCCAAATGGTCTGGAAGAAATCAAACATCAATTTTGTGAACTGCCTATAGAGGGTTATTGGTGAGGAACTGGACGCATCCTCTACAAACAGCCTCCAGTTGTTAGCCAGCAAGAAAACAGGGACGTCAGTACTACACCTCAAAGAACTAAATGTTGCCAACAAGATATTTCTTTTAATTTTATTGGTTTGGCATATTGTCCAAAGAAACTAAGCTTAGGTCCAAAGATTTAAAAAAACTGAACCCTATATGAAGCTCATAAACAGAACTTAATGGTTACTAATAAGTATTGACAAAGTTATTATTTATGTATTTTATGAGAAATGAAATTTTAACCACCTTATTTTTCTCAGATGCAATAATCAATGGGCCCAACAGACACCTAAAAGAGAAATGAAGTCTTCTTTGGTTAAATACACATTTTAAAATATAAGAGCAGATCTTATCAGATATGACCTATGATTCACTGATGGTCTTTAAAAAAGGAACATAAAAAGGGGAACTCTCCTTTTGTATATAGTGTAGTGTGTTAAGTCGATCAGTGTTGTCTGACTCATTGCGATCCCATGGATTGTAGCCCACCAGACTTCTCTGTCCATGGGATTCTCCAGGCAAGAATACTGCAGAGGGTTGCAATTCCCTTCTCCACAGGATCTTTCTGACCCAGAGATTGAACCTGGGTCTCCTCTTTACCGTGTGAGCTCCAGGGAAGAGCTTTTGAATGTGGGCACACTTATATCAGTTGTAATGGAGGGTCCGAGGTTTTGAGAACAGAACCCAACTAATTGTTCTGCTTATACTCATAACACATAGTTTCCTACATTATATTCTCTCCGTTAATAACAGATTGTGGGTTGCTTTTGGTACTTCTATTTTACTATCCTGTATAATTGAAAGGGATTTGATTTAGGTCATACCTGAATGGTCTACTGGTGGGTGTTCCCTACTTTCTTCAATTTAAGTCAGCATTTGGCAGTAAGGAGTTCATGATCTGAGCCACAGTCAGCTCCTGGTCTTGTTATATAGAGCTTCTCCATCTTTGGCTGCAAAGAACGTAGTCAATCTAATTTCGGTATTGACCATCTGGTGTTGCCCATGTGTAGAGTCTTCTTTTGTGTTGTTGGAAGAGGCTGTTTGGTATGACCAGTGTGTTCTCTTGGCAAAAATCTGTTAGCCTTTGACCAGCTTCGTTTTGTACTCTAAGGCCAAATTTCCCTGTTACACGAGGTATCTCTTGACTTCCTACTTTTGCATTCCAATCCCTTATAATGAAAAGGACACCTTTTTTTTTTCTTTTTGATGTTAGTTCTAGAGGTTTTGTAGAACTTCATAGAACTTCATAGAATTGTTCAGCTTCAGCTTCTTTAGCACTATTATTTGGGGCATAGAATTGGATTACTGTGATATTGAACAGTTTGCCATGGAAATGAACAGAGATCATTCTGTTGTTTTTGAGATTGCATCCAAGTATTGCCTTTCAGAGTCCTTTGCTGACTGTGAAGGCTACTCCGTTTCTTCTAAGGGATTCTTGCCCACAGTTCAGTTCAGTCGCTCAGTCATGTCCGACTCTTTGTGACCCCAGGAATCGCAGTATGCCAGGCCTCCCTGTTCATCACCATCTCCTGGAGTTCACTCAGACCCATGTCCATAGAGTCCGTGATGCCATCCAGCCATCTCATCCTCGGTCGTCCCCTCTCCTCCTGCCCCCAATCCCTCCCAGCATCAGAGTCTTTTCCAATGAGTCAACTCTTCTCATGAGGTGGCCAAAGTACTGGAGTTTCAGCTTTAGCATCATTCCTTCCAAAGAAATCCCAGGGTTGATCTCCTTCAGAATGGAATGGTTGGATCTCCTTGCAGTCCAAGGGACTCTCAAGAGTCTTCTCCAACACCACAGTTCAAAAGCATCAATTCTTTGGCACTCAGCCCTCTTCACAGTCCAACTCTCATATCCATACATGACCAAAGGAAAAACCATAGCCTTGACTAGACGGACCTTAGTCGGCAAAGAAATGTCTCTGCTTTTGAATATGCTATCTAGGTTGGTCATACCTTTTCTTCCAAGGAGTAAGCGTCTTTTAATTTCATGGCTGCAGTCACCATCTGCAGTGATTTTGGAGCCCCCCAAAATAAAGTGTGACACTATTTCCACTGTTTCCCCTTCTATTTCCCATGAAGTGATGGGACCGGATGCCATGATCTTCGTTTTCTGAATGTTGAGCTTTAAGCCAAGTTTTTCACTCTCCTCTTTCACTTTCATCAAGAGGCTTTTTAGCTCCTCTTCACTTTCTGCCAAAAGGGTGGTGTCATCTGCATATCTGAGGTGATTGATATTTCTCCCGGCAATCTTGATTCTAGCTTGTGTTTCTTCCAGTCCAGCGTTTCTCATGATGTACTCTGCATATAAGTTAAATAAGCAGGGTGACAATATATAGCCTTGACATACTCCTTTTCCTATTTGAAACCAGTCTTTTGTTCCATGTCCAGTTCTAACTGTTGCTTCCTGACCTGCATGCAGATTTCTCAAGAGACAGGTTAGGTGGTCTGGTATTCCCATCTCTCTCAGAATTTTGCACAGTTTATTGTGATCCACACAGTCAAAGGCTTTGGCATAGTCAATAAAGCAGAAATAGATATTTTTCTGGAACTCTCTTGCTTTGTCTATGATCCAGCAGATGTTGGCAATTTGATTTCTGGTTCCTCTGCCTTTTCTAAAACCAGCTTGAACATCACGGAGTTCACGGTTCACGTATTGCTGAAGCCTGGCTTGGAGAATTTTGAGCATTACTTTACTAGCATGTAAGATGAGTGCAATTGTGCGGTAATTTGAGCATTCTTTGGCATTGCCTTTCTTTGGGATTGGAATGAAAACTGACCTTTTCCAGTCATGTGGCCACTGCTGAGTTTTCCAAATGTGCTGGCATATTGAGTGCAGCACTTTCACAGCATCATCTTTCAGGATTTGAAATAGCTCCACTGAAATTCCGTCACCTCCACTAGCTTTGTTCGTAGTGATGCTTTCTAAGGCACACTTGACTTCACATTCCAAGATGTCTGGCTCTAGATTAGTGATCACATCATCATGATTATCTGGGTCATGAAGATCTTTTTTGTATAGTTCTTCTGTGTATTCTTGCCACCTCTTCTTAATATCTTCTGCTTCTGTTAGGTCCAGACCATTTCTGTCCTTTATCGAGCCCATCTTTGCATGAAATGTTCCCTTGGTATCTCTAATTTTCTTAAAGAGATCTCTAGTCTTTCCCATTCTGTTGTTTTCCTCTATTTTTTTGCATTGATCACTGAAGAAGGCTTTCTTATCTCTTCTTGCTATTCTTTGGAACTCTGCATTCAGATGCTTATATCTTTCCTTTTCTCCTTTGCTTTTCGCCTCTCTTCTTTTCACAGCTATTTGTAAGGCCTCCCCAGACAGCCATTTTGCTTTTTTGCATTTCCATGTGGATGGTCTTGCCACAGTAGTAGATATAATGGTCATCTGAGTTAAATTCACCCATTCCAGTCCACTTTAGTTCACTGATTCTTAAAATGTCGATGTTCACTCTTGCCATCTCCTGTTTGACCACTTCCAATTTGCCTTGATTGGTGGACCTAATATTCCAGATTCCTATGCAATATTGTTCTTTACAGCATCAGACTTTTTACTTGCATCACCTGTCACATCCACAACTGTGTTGTTTTCACTTTGGCTCCATCTCTTCATTATTTCTAGAGTTATTTCTCCACTCTTCTCCAGTAGCATATTGGGCACCTACTGACCTGGGGAGTTCAAGTTTTAGTGTCCTATCTTTTTGCCTTTTCATACTCTTCATGGAGTTCTTAAGGCAAGAATACTGAAGTGGTTTGCCATTCCTTTCTCCAGTGGACCACATTTTGTCAGAACTCTCTAACATGACCTGTCTGTCTTGGGTGGCCCATGGTTTCATTGAGTTAGTCAAGACTGTGGTCCATGTGATCAGATTGGTTAGTTTTCTGTGATTGTGGTTTTCATTCTGTCTGCCCTCTGATTGAGAAGGATAAGAGGCTTATGGAAGCTTCTTGATGGGAGATACTGACTGAGGGGGAAACTGAATCCTGTTCTGATTGAGGAGGGACATGCTCAGTAAATCTTTAATCCAATTTTCTCTTGATGGGCAGGGCTGTCATCCCTTTTGTTTGACCTGAGGCCAAACTATGGTGGAAGGAATGAAGATAATGGTGACCTCCTTCAAAAGATCCCACACACACACTGCAGCAATCAGTGCCTCCAACCCTGCGGCAGGCCACTGCTTCCCCACAGCTCTGCCAGAGACTACTAGACAATCATGGGCAAGTCTCAGTTAGCCTTTTATGGGGTCACTGCTTCTTTCTCCTGGGTCCTGGTGCATGCAAGCTTTTGTTTGTGCTCGCCAAGAGTGTTTCCCCAGTACTGTGTAAGTTCTGGCAACTCTGTGGTGAGGTTAATGGTGACGTCCTCCAAGAGAGTTTATGCCGTACCCAGGTCTGCACTCACAGCCCCTGTCTAAATAAAATCCCTTATGATTACCCAGTGGAAGTGACAAATAGATTCAGTGGGTTAGATCTGATAGACAGACTGGTTGAAGAACTACGGACGGAGGTTTGTGACATTGTACAAGAAGCAGTGGTCAAGACCATCCACAAGAAAAAGAAATTCAAAAAGGCAAAATGGTTGTCTCAGGAGGCCTTACAAATATCTGAGAAAGAAAAAATGCAAAAGGCAAAGGAGAAAAGGAACGATATACCCATTTGAATGCAGAGTTCCAAAGAATAGCAAGGAGAGAGAAGAAAGCCTTCTTCAGTGATCAATGCAAAGAAATAGAGGAAAACAAAAGAATGGGAAAGACTAGAGAGCTATTCAAGAAAACTAGAGATACCAAGGGCACATTTCATGCAAAGATGGGCTCAATAAAGGACAGAAATTATATCGACCTAACAGAAGCAGAAGGTATTAAGAAGAGGTGGCAAGAATGCACAGAACTATACAAAAAAGATCTTCATGACCCAGATAATCACAATGGTGTGATCACTCACCTAGTGCCAGACATCCTGCAATGTAAAGTCAACTGAGCCTTAGGAAGCATCACTACAAACAAAGCTAGTGGAGGTGATGGAATTCCAGTTGAGCTATTTCAAATCCTAAAAGATGATACTATGATAGTGTGGCACTCAGTACATCAGCAAATTTGGAAAACTCATCAGTAGCCACAGGCATGGAAAAGGTCTGTTTTCATTCCAGTCCCTAAGAAAGGCGATGCTAAAGAATGCTCAAACTACTGCACAATTGCACTCATTTCACACATTAACAAAGTAATACTCAAAATCTTCCAAGCCAGGATTCAATAGTACATGAACCATGAACTTCCAGATGTTCAAGCTGGATTTAGAAAAGGCAGAGGAACCAGAAGTCAAATTGTCAACACCTGTTGGATCATCAAAAAAGTGAGAGAGTTCCAGAAAAACATCTATTTCTGCTTTCTTAGCTGTGCCAAAGCTTTTGACTGTGTGGATCACAACAAACTGTGGAAAATTCTTCAAAAGATGGGAATACCACACCACCTGACCTGCCTCCTGAGAAATCTGTATGCAGGTCAAAAAGCAACAGTTAGAACTGGACATGGAACAACAGACTGGTTCCAAATAGGGAAAGGAATCCATCAAGGCTGTATATTGTCACCCTGTTTATTTAACTTAAATGCAGAGTACATTATGAGAAATACGGGGCTGGATGAAGCACTGGCTGGAGTCAAGATTTCTGGGAGAAATATCAATAACCTCAGATGTACAGATAACACTACCCTTATGGCAGAAAGTGAAGAAGAACTAAAGAGCCTCTTGATGAAAGTGACAGAGGAGAGTGAAAAAGTTGGCTTTAAGTTCAACAGTCAAAAAACTAAGATCATGGCATCTGGTCCTGTCACTTCATGGCAAATAGATGGGGAAACAATGAAAATAGGAAAATGCTCCAAAATAACTGCAGTTGGTGACTGCAGCCATGAAATTAAAAGACACTTGCTCCTTGGAAGAAAAGCTATAGCCAATCTGGACAGCATATTAAAAAGCAAAGACATTATTTTGGCAGCAAAAGTCCGTCTAGTCAAAGCTGTTTTTTCTAGTAGTCATGTATGGATGTGAGAGTTGGACTATAAAGGAAACTAAGCACGAAATAATTAATGCTTTTGAATTGTAGTGTTGGAAAAGATTCTTGAGAGTACTTTGGACTTCAAGGAGAGCCAACCAGTTCATCCTAAAGGAAATCAGCCCTGAATATTCATTGGAGGGACTGATGCTGAAGCTGAAACTCCAATACTTTGGCCACGTGATGCAAAGAACTGACTCGTTGAAAAAGACCCTGATGCTGGGAAAGATTGAAGGTGGGAGGAGAGGGGATGGCAGAGGATGCAATGGTTGGATGGCATCACTGACTCTATGGACAACAGTTTGAGTTGGTGATGGATAGGGAAGCCTGGTGTGCTGCAGTCCATGGCATTGCAAAGAGTCAGACATGACTGAGCAACTGAAATGACAGATTTTACTATCCTACTGGGGCTTCCCTGTTAGCCCAGTAGTAAAGAATTCACCTGCAATGGAGCAGATGTGGATTTGTGGAGCAGATTTCTCTCAGTAGGGAGGATCTCCTGGAGAAGGAAATAACAACCCACTCCAGTATTCTTGCCTGGAAAATCTCATGGATAGAGGAGCCTGGGGGGTGGGTTGTACAGTTCATGGGGGTGAAAAGAGTCAGATAGGACTTACTGATGAGACAGCAATGAATTTATTACCACCATAACTTTTTTTCACTCCTTGTCCTTCATATCTTCTTTCACTGTTCTCTGTGTGTTTTTCACCATGAGGCTGTGAGACATTGGTCAAATATCCAGATTTAGAAACTGTTTCATGAGATGTCCCATAGTTTTAGAATTTATATAAAGGGATGAAACACTAGAATAAACTATAGGAAAAAGAGAGTACTTACAATGTTTCAACTTAATCTTAATAGAAGAGAAGAGATTATTTTTGTTGCTGTTGTTCTTCCTCTGTGCTAGGCACTATTTAATATTTGCTCATTGCATATTTGTTGAATTACTAAAGCCTTGTTTCATTGTGTTTCACTTCACTGAGCTTTGCAAATAATATATTTTTTTAAAAAGTGAAGGTTTGTGGCAATCCTGCCTCCACCAAGTCAATGGCGCCATTTTCCCAACAGTATTTGTTCACTTCCTGTCTCTGTGTCTTATTTGGTAATTTTCACAATATTTCAAACCTTTTCATTTTTACTGTATGTGTTATGGTGATCTGTGTGTGATAAATGATCTTTGATATTGTAATTGTTCTGGGCTGCCAAAAACTGTGCCCATCTAAGATAGCAAACTTAATCAATAAATGTTATATGCGCTCTGATTGCTCTATTGACCAGCTATTCTGTCTCACTCTCCTTCTCCTTGAGCCTGCCTATTCCCTGAGACACAACAATATTGCAATTAGCTCAATTAATAACCTTAAAATAGACTTTAAGTGAAAAAGATAGTTGCACATCTCTCACTTTAATGAAAAGCTAGAAATCATTAAGCTTAGTGAGGAAGACACATTGAAAGTGGAGATAGGCTGCAAGTTAGGCCTCTTGCACCAAATAGCTAATTGTGAATGTCAAGGAAATTTTCTTGAAGGAAATTAAAAGTGCTACTCCACTGAACACGCAGATGATAAGAGAAATAGCATTATTGTTGATATGTAGAGAGTTTTAAAAGATCAAACAGTCACCACATTTCCTTAAGCCAAAGCCTAATCCAGAACAAAACTTAACTCTTTTTAAATCTGTGAAGACTGAGAGAGGTAAGGGAGCCACAGAAGAAAAGTTCGAAGCTAGCAAATGTTGGTTCATGAAGTTTAAGGAAAGAAACCTTCTCCATAACAGAAAAGTGCAAAGTGAAGCAGCAAGTGCTATTGTAGAAACTCCAGTAATTTATCTAGAAGATCTAACTCAGATAATGAATGAAAGTGACTATACTAAACAACAGATTTTCCATATAGATCAAACAGCATTTTATTGGAAAAATATGTCTTCTAGGACTTTTCATATCTCGAGAATAGAAATCAATGCCTGGCTCAAAGCTTCAAAGGACAGGCTGGCTGTCTTGTTAGGGACTAATGCAGCTGGTGACTTTAAGTTGAAGCCAGTGTTCATTTACCACTTTGAAAATGCAAGGCTCCTTAAAACTATGCTAAATCTATCTGCCTGTGCTCTACACCCAACAAAGCTTGGGTGTAGCACACCTGTTTATAACATAGTTTAGTGGATATTTTAAGCCCACTGTTGAGAAAAAAAAACATTCTTTTCAAAATATTACTGTCCATTGACAATGAATCTGGTTACCCAAGAGCTCTGATGGAGATGTACAATGAGCTTAATGTTTTCAAATGCCTGCTAACACAACATCCATCCTGCAGCACATAGATGGAGGAGTGCTTTCAACTTCTAAGTCTTATAGTTTAAGAAATACATTTTTAAGGCTCTAGCTATCACAGATATAGTGATCCCTGTGATGGATCGGGACCAAGTCACTGGAAATCTGGAAACGATTCACCATTCTAGATTCTATTAAGAACCTTCAGTAAAAAAAAAAAAAAAAAAAAAAAACACAACAACTTTGTGACTCATGGGAAGGGATCAAAATTATCAACAATAAGAGGAGTTTGAAAGAAGTTGATTCCAGCCCTCAAGGATAACTTTAAGGGGTTTAAGACTTCAGTGGAGGCTGTAACTGAACACATGGTAGAAATTGGACTAGAATTAGACGCGGAGCCTGAAGATGTGTCTGCATCACTGTGGTCTCATGGCAAAACGTTAAAGGAGGAGGAGTTACTTGTTATAGACGAACAAAGAGTGCAGTTTCTTGCGATGGAAACTACTCCTAGTAAAGATGCTGTGTAGATTGTTGAAATGACAACCAAAGATTTAGAATCTGACATGTGGCAGTGGCAGAATTTGAGAGGATTGACAATTGTAAAAGTAATTCTACTATGGGTGAAATGATATCAAATAGCATTGCATGCTACAGAGAAATCGTTTGTGAAAGGAAGAGTCAATCGATGTGGCAAATCTTATATTTTGTTGCCCCAGCCGCCCCAGCCTTCAGGATGCTACTACCACCCTGATCAGTCAGCAGCCATCAGCTCTGAAGCAAACCTCTTTATTAGCAAGAAGATTTTGACTCTCTGAAGTCTCAAGTGATAGTTAGCATTTTTTAGAATAAGGTATTTTTACTAAATCATGGATATTGTTTTTTTTAGACATAATGCTATTGCACACTTAATAGACTACTTTATAGTATAAAAATAACTTTTTTGAGTACCAGGAAAGCAAAAGTTTCATGTGATCCACTTTACTGTGATATTTGCTGCATTGAAGTCATCTAGAACTGAACCCACAATATCTCTAAGGTATGACTCCACAACATTATAAAGTATAGAGTATATTGATAAATAAGTAAGAAGAATAAAGGTCATAGATGTTTCTTCCAGTTTATTTTTGATAACAGATATTTCAAGTTGACATCCTAACTCAAGCCTTTGTAAAGAATCCTTGAATATACTTTCTGGTAAAATTTCAAATTTCTAGATATTTTCTAAATGTACATAGCCAGAAAAAAAATATTTATTCTTAAAATGTAAAGTAATTGTTAAAGATCAACCATTCAGCAGAGTAAAAAGGATCCAGTTCATGATGTCTCTATTTTTTTTGTTAGTTCACCCTCTAGCTCTCATCTTATAATAGTAGTTAGTTAACAGAGATAGAGAACATCAAATGTTATCAAGTAGAAGGTGGCACTGTCAAACTCAGGGGGAAGAAGATTAGTAGCTTTCCAAATTTACTCACTTATAACAAGCATTTTAACGGTTCATAGTGCAGTCAATTTCTGAAGAATAAATACAAGAGAAGACCCAGATCACTTACAAGGCAGAATTAGAATGCTCTTATTCAGCAGAGTTAGTATGGACCTCTTACTAGGAGAAGTAAGAGAAAAAAGAAAATGACAAACTTTCCTCTGGGAAAGCTCTCACACATTTGGGCAGGCTGTTTGAGTAGAGCAGGCCAAAATTTGATACTTTTATTTCCAACCTTTGACCCTACACATCTGGAAACCCAATTTGAGTCAAACAGAAGGAAGTTTTCTTTTCCATTTCAAAAACCTGGTGAAAAAAAATTAAGCACCTAGCATCCATTCTGCTAGCAAAAGTTACTACTATTTATGCACTTGTAGGGAACTATAACATATGGAGCATTTGGTCAGGATATCAATGTCCCCAAACTTCAGCAGTATTAGTACATTGTTATTTCTAGTAATGGATTTACATAATGACTGAGGTAAGCAACATAGCTTGGTACTTTGATGCTGTTTGATGCCCTTTAATTCTAGAATATAAAATATGCTGAACATTCTGTATCAACAAATATTCATGACACACATATATTTTTTATCTTAAATGTATTTTCTTCTATAACCAAATTTATAATCATTATATTGTATTTTAAAATATATCAAAGCAAAGATATAGTTTGTTACTTGGACAATAGTAAAATTAAGAAATTATGTCACAAAATATATACCTGAACAATTTTCATATAAAAAACTATTTGTTGTAGCATATTAAATTTTTATTTGACCACCTCTAATATAGAGTCACTTAATTCTTGATTACATGATAAGCATTTACCACATAAAGATAGGCAGTAGGGTCTTAGATCCTTGGGCTTAGTCACTCAGACACTTTCTAGCTACAATGGTAGAAAAGTTATTTAGCTTTTTAAAATTAATTTTTATTGGTGTATATTTACTTTACAATGCTGTGTTAGTTTCTGCTGTACAGCAAAGTGAATCAGCTATATGTATATACATATTCCCTCTTATTTGGATTTCCTTCCCATTTATGTCACCATAAGGACAAGTTACTTAGTTTTATGAGCCCAATTTCCTTATCTATAATAAGCATTTTTCTGGGAGTATATATATATATATACACACACACACATATATATATCAGGATTATTGCGAGAAGGAACAGTGATTTAGGTAAAGTATAGAGTAGGTTCTAAAGGCCATCATCATAGTTATCATTAACAACTTTATTATTAAAATGCTGGAAAATCTATCCAGTAGAATAAGTTCTAGAATTATTAATTGCCCAGGAAAATCTAAGTAGTGGCTGTGATCTTAATTTTAACAGCCCCAGGGGTCATGGTGGCAATGTGAAGGAACAACCATCTTCTCTTTGTATACAGAAACCACACACAGGGATAATTGGATGTTGGTCAGTTAAAAAAAAAAAACCAGAAAATTCTCATGGCATTTGATTAATTATATTGCAGAAACCATATCTACTCTATTGTGAATATTAACTATCATGTAGTAAATGTTAATCATTAGTAACGGGTCTATTCACAACTCACAGTGAAAACTATTTCAGCACCATATAAAAGACATCATATTACCATGCAGCTTGCCAAAAATGAATTGACTTGGCAATAAAGCAGTTTCTATTTACAGTCTATTTACTTCCTTTTATGAGACTGACTCAATATTTTCTGTTTTTTTTTTCCTTCTGTTTTATTGTTTTGCCAAGAATTTTTTTGCAAGATTTTAATCCTTGCTAACAGTTTGTACTTAGCTATGTTGAAAGAATTAAAAATATTTACACATCCCCAAATTTTACATACCTCAAAAAAGTACTATCTTTTGAGTTTTTGATGCTACCTGTTTTAATAGGAATTAGTTTTTATTCTTTTTTTTTAGTTTTTATTCTTATCAACTATTGCCTAAAATTGTAATCTTGAATATATTTTGATACTACATATAACTATTGCTTTTATTTGAAGGATACTTTGATATATAAATGAAAAGCCTATATTTTCTGGTCTCTACATAGCAAAAAAATTATATTTATACAGTTATATTAATTCCAGAATTTATAATTATAATATTTTAAAATCATTGAAAATAAACAACTGAAAAGAAAAAAAATAAAGTCAACACCCCCATGCAATATACCTACTGTTTTATGGAAGCAAATGAATAGCTAAAATACTAGTTGCCAAATATGATCTTGAATCTGAGCTTACACATAGGTAGGAGGGCATGAAACTACATTTAGTTTCTTTAAAAAGTACACGCTTTCATTGTCAGCATCCACAGTTTTTATTATCACCATAGGAGTACAGAGGCATAATGTTTGGGATTTCTTTTCTTTTTTGTTTCTTGTTCTTTTTTTTAAAACTTCTTTTAAAATCTCATGCCTGTGTTTTCTTTTCCTTTGCAGTTCACCCAGAATAGTGCTTTCTGAAAATACACATGTAATTCCCATTATCTATAATGAAACTTGCATGCATAAAGGAGAGATCAGATTCCACTGCAAAGTATGTTTCTTGTGTGGTATTGTGAGCACCTGGTCTACCTCATGATAAACTCCTTGGATACTTTGTTTATTCTCAGGGAAGGACATTCTCATCTACAATATAGAAACTCTCCAGATGGCCACCTGTCTGGCCACATGGCAAAATCATGGGACTTTATTTTCTCATGTAGACAAATATTTTTATAAGAACTCTTTGTGCTTCATGGGAGAATTCAGACATGGATCAAAAGCACTTGGTGTACTAACGAGCATCAAAGAAAATGTTGCCTGTACTTGCCTGGAAAATTCCATGGACTGAGGAGCCTGGTAAGCTACAGTCCATAGGGTCGCAGAGTCGGACACGACTGAGCGACTTCACTTCACTTCACTTAGTGTATAGTTCTAGTACTCATCATTGACTGGGGATAAGGAACAACCCTTTTGTCAAATTTGGAATCCAATTATATCTTATATTCTAAATTTAGAGCCAGTTTCTTGTCTCTGGTGTTCCATTATCAATAACCAATATCAGAATCTCTGCATTTATCACAGGAATAACCAGTCAATTGGAATAATTGTTTTCTCCAATGTGTATGCCACTTCCCACATCACCAGGGATTTATAGTTATTTTTTCAATGAGGAAACTGATGCACACTGTTTTAGAACAACTTAAATGAATATCTATAGCCACACAAACTGACGGAAGAGCCTGTTCTAAATTTAATGGTGAAAACTATTGATTCTATTTGCTGCCAGTTTTTGCTTAAATACTCCTTGCTCTCGGAGAAGAGATCCCAACCAGGATTCCCATAATAGATTTGCCATTCTAAACTGTTTATGTCAGTTCAGTTCAGTCTCTCAGTTTTGTCTGACACTTTGCAACCCCATGAACCACAGCACGTCAGGCCTCCCTGTCCATCATCAACTCCTTGACTAAACCCAAACCCAAGTCCATCAAGCTGGTGATGCCATCCAACCATCTCATCCTCTGTCACCCCCTTCTCCTCCTCCCCTCAATCTTTCCCAGCATCAGGGTCTTTTCAAATGAGTCAGCTCTTTGCATCAGGTGGCCAAAGTATTGGAGCTTCTGCTTCAACAACAGTCCTTCCAATGAACACTCAGAACTGATCTCCTTTAGTATGGACTGGCTGGATCTCCTTGCAGTCCCAGGAACTCAAGAGTCTTCTCCAACACCACAGTTCAAAAGCATCAATTCTTCAGTGCTCAGCTTTCTTTATAGTCCAACTCTCACATCCATATGACTACTGGAAAAACCATAGCCCTGACTAGACGGACCTTTGTTGGCAAAGTAATATCTCTGCTCTTGAATATACTGTCTAGGTTGGTTATAATTTTCCTTCCAAGGAGCAAACATCTTTTAATTTCATGACTGCTGTCACCATCTGCAGTGATTTTGGAGCCCAGAAAAATAAAGTCTGACGCTGTTTGCACTGTTTTCCCATCTATTTGCCATGAAGTGATGGGACTAGATGACATGATCTTTGTTTTCTGGATGTTGAGTTTTAAGTCAACTTTTTCTACTCTCCTCTTTCACTTTAATCAAGAGGCTTTTTAGTTCTTCTTCACTTTCTGCCACAAGGGTGGTGTCATCTGCATATCTGAGGTTATTGATATTTCTCCCGGTGATCTAGATTCCAGCTTGTGCTTCTTCCAGCCCAGCATTTCTCATGATGTACTCTGCATATAAGTTGAATAAGCAGGGTGACAATATACAGCCTTGATGTACTCCTTTTCCTATTTGAAACCAGTCTGTTGTTCCATGTCCAGTTCTAACTGCTGCTTCCTGACCTGCATACAGGCGTATCAAGAGACAAGTCAGGTGGTCTGGTATTCCCATCTCCTGAAGAATTTTTCACAGTTTGCTGTTATCCACACAGTCAGAGGCTTTGGCATAGTCAATAATGCAGAAATATATGTTTTTCTAGAACTCTCTTGCTTTTTCAATGATCCAGCAAATGTTGGCAATTTGATCTCTGGTTCCTCTGCCTTTTCCAAAACCGGCTTGAACATCTGGAAGTTCACACTTCACGTATTGCTGAAGCCTGGCTTGGAAGATTTTGAGCGTTACTTCACTAGAGTGTGAGATGAGTGCTATTGTGTGGTAGTTTGAGCAGTCTTTGGCATTGCCTTTTTTAGGATTGGAATGAAAACTGACCTTTGCATGCCTGTGGTTACTGATAAGTTTTCCAAATTTGCTGACATATTGGGTGCCACACTTTCACAGCATCATCGTTTAGGATTTGCAATAGCTCAGCTGGAATTCCATCACCTCCACTAACTTTGTTTGTAGTGATGCTTCCTAAGGCCTACTTGACTTCGCATTCCAGGATGTCTGGGTCTAGGTGAGTGATCACACCATTGTGATTATCTGGGTCATGAAGATCTTTTTTGTATAGTTCTTCTGTGCATTCTTTTTTTTTTTTTTTAATTTTTATTATTTATTTATTTATTTTTTATTTTACTTTACAATTCTGTATTGGTTTTGCCATACAATGACATGAATCCACCACGGGTGTACATGCATTCCCAAATATGGACCCCCCCCCAACACCCCTCCCCACAACATCTCTCTGGGTCATCCCCGTGTACCAGCCCCAAGCATGCCGTATCCTGCATCGGGCATAGACTGATGATTCGATTCTTACATGATATTATACATGTTTCAATGCCATTCTCCCAAATCATCTCACCCTCTCCCTCTTCTGTGCATTCTTGCCACCTCTTCTTAATATCTTCTGCTTCTGTTAGGTCCATATCATTTCTGTCCTTTATCAAGCCCATCTTTGAATGAAATATTCTCTTGGTATCTCTAATTTTCTTGAATAGCTGTCTAGTCTTTCCCATTCTATCGTTTTCCTCTATTTCTTTGCACTGACCGCTGAGGAAAGCTTTCTTATCTCTCCTTGATATTCTTTGGAACTCTGCATTCAAATGGATATTTCTTTTCTTTTCTCCTTTGCTTTTCACTTCTTTTCACAGCTATTTGTAAGGCCTCCTCAGACAGCCATTTTGATTTTTTGCATTTCTTTTCCATGGGGGTGTTCTTGATGCCTGTCTCCTGTACAATGTCATGAACCTCTGTCCATAGTTCATCAGGCACTCTGTCTAGCAGATCTAGTCCCTTAAATCTACTTCTCACTTCCACTGAGTAATCATAAGGGATTTGATTTAGGTCCTACCTGAATGGTCTAGTTAAGCACGGTAAAAGAGAAGAGATGCAGTATATGGAAATTAATGGTTAATTTTCTGCATCAACTCGGTTAGGTCACAGTACCCAGATATTTGTTCAAACATCATTCTAGATGTTTCTGTAAAAATATTTTTTAAATGAGTTTAACATTTAAAACAATGGATTTTGAGTCACAAACATTACTCTCCTTAATGTGGGTAGGCCTCACAATCGTTCGAAGGTCTGAATAGAAAAAAGACTGACCTCCCTCAAAGAAAAGAATATTCTGCCAACAGACTGCCTTCAGATTTGAATTGCAGCATCAACTCTTTGCTGGGTTTTTAGTTTGCCAGTGTATTATGCATATGCTAGACTTGTCCGCTTTCACAGTTACATGAGCCAGTTCCTTACAATCTCCCTCTCTCTCTTTTTGTCTCTCTTATCTATATATCCATCCACACTATTGGTTTTGTTTCTCTGGAGAATCCCAACTAATATATGAATTATCAAGTCTTTCCCAGTTTTCCCATTGGAGGCTACATGATTTTCAAGTTCCTTAGAAATCCATTACCTACAGTGCACAGCATTTGTAGGATTGTAACCTCTACTCAAAGAGTAGTTAAGACACTCAAGGGTGTATCTGAAAAAATTATAAAATGGGAAAAAATTACAATTGCTTTCATAATGGCAGCTACATAGCATAGCTCCATTTAAAATTAATAACAAAAGCATCAACCTTATGGAATCTAAACTCAGCAGTTGTGCCTAGAATTTAACTGTTTGATGGCCGCAAGTATTTCTGGAATAAGAACACAACAAAAATAAAATGGAAAGGAAGGAAGAAAACAAAAAATAAAGGAAGATAGGAAAATGAAAAATGGATAATTTAAGAAAGCATCTGTGTATCTTAAACCTAGTTAGGCTGACATTATTCAATACTCAGTTTAGGAAATTTATTTAGAAAAAATAACCCTCATTTTAAGCATTGAAATTTTCAACCAGTCAATTATTAACGAGTATTAAGTCAATGCAAAGGCAGAGGAACCAGAGATCAAATTGCCAACATCCACTGGATCATCAAAAAAGCAAGACAGTTCCAGAAAAACACCTATTTCTGCTTTATTGACTATGCCAAAGCCTTTCACTGTGTGGATCACAATAAACTGTGGAAAATTCTTCAAGAGATGGGAATGCCAGACCACCTGACTTGCCTCTTGAGAAACCTATATACAGGTCAGGAAGAAACAGTTAGAACTGGACATGGAACAACAGACTGGTTCCAAATAGGAAAAGGAGTACATCAAGGCTGTATACTGGCACCCTGCTTATTTAACTTATATGCAGAGTACATCATGAGAAATGCTGGGTTGGAAGAAGCACAAGCTGGAATCAAGATTCCTGGGAGATATATCAATAACCTCAGATATGCAGATAACACCCACCTTATGGCAGAAAGTGAAGAGGAACTCAGAAGCCTCTTGATGAAAGTGAAAGAGGAGAGTGAAAAGGTTGGCTTAAAGCTCAACATTCAGAAAATTAAGATCATGCCATCTAGTCCCATCACTTCATGGGAAATAGATGGGGAAACAGTGTCAGACTTTATTTTTGGGGGCTCCAAAATCACTGCAGATTGTGACTGCAGCCATGAAATGCTTACTCCTTGGAAGGAAAGTTATGACCAACCTAGATAGCATATTCAAAAGCAGAGACATTACTTTGCCACCAAAGGTCCATTTGGTCAAGACTATGGTTTTTCCAGTAGTCATGTATGGATGTGAGAGTTGGACTGTGAAGAAAGTTGAGTGCCGAAGAATTGATGCTTTTGAACTATGGTGTTGGAGAAGACTCTTGAGAGTCCCTTGGACTGCAAGGAGATCCAACCAGTCCATTCTAGAGGAGATCAGCCCTGGCTGTTCTTTGGAAGGAATGATGCTGAAGCTGAAACTCCAGTACTTTGGCCACCTCATGTGAAGAGTTGACTCATTGGAAAAGACTCTGATGCTGGAAGGGATTGGGGGCAGGAGGGAAAAGGAGACGCCAGAGGATGAGATGGCTGGATGGCATCACCGACTCGATGGATATGAGTCTGAGTGAACTCCAGGAGATGGTGATGGATTGGGAGGCCTAGTGTGCTGCAATTCATGGGGTCGCAAAGACTCGGACACGACTGAGTGACTCAACTGAACTGAAGTGAACTGAATATATAGTAAGGATATCAGAGATTGTTGACATTGCGTTCTTTGATATTACCAACACTATGATTATAACATGAGACATTATGCCCTTATAATTGTTCAATCTTGATCTGTCTTTATTTTGATACACATATATATGTATATGTATATGTGTGCATATATATATGAAGAGGGGAGAGAACAGTTACTCATTTCCCAAATATTTATTGAGCACATACTATGTACCAGATATCATGCAAGGCACTAACAATACAACAGTGAACCAGAGAAATAGTCTCTGTCCATAAAAACTTTACACTCCAGTAGTAAATACACCAAAACAAAGAGGAAATCACATTGGGAGATTGAGAAATCACAGTGGGAGAAAGTGCTGTGTGCTTGGAAAATTGGAGTGTGTCAGGGAGCACAGTAGAGACATAGCTAATCTGACCTTGGGCCTCAGGAAAGGAAGTCTAAAAAAGAAATCATTAGGCAGAGAAGAAGGTAAGAGTGTTGAGGCAAATTTCATTGATAAAGATGAGCTAAATTATCTAAATCCAAATGGATTTCTGTTTAGAGGCTCTGGCTTATTATGAAATCACTTCTATTCACTTTGCACATGGGAATCCAGTCTTTGCATTTATGTTCCCAGTGTGACACTTTTAAAAAAGAAATTTACTCTATAAGTGACTAAAAGTTGGCATGATGTTGTCATTCTGTCGTTGGTAACCTCAGTCACCAGAACACTGTCAGTGATACAGGCCAGAGGAAAGAAACAAAGGAAGTGATTATGCGGATGTAATTTCTGTTTCATTTTGGAGCGAAGCCAGGGATAAATACAGTCACATATAAACTCTATGTTTATAAAACTGCCGTCTCAGTGTTGTGACTAGAAGCAGCAAAGAAGAGAGAAATGAGATTAGCTTTTCCCAAACTTGCTTGGTGTGGTATCAATTTGTGTTCTGGAAAAATTAACAAACAAAACTTCAGGGGAACCAGATACTAGGAACATTGTTTTTCTAAAATGTATCATGCAAGTGGATTCAAAAATTGCATAGATTTACTTATTTTTTAATTTTATTATTGGAGTACAATTGCTTTATAGTATTGTATTAGTTTCTGCTCTACATCAAAGTGAATCAGCTATGTATATACTTACATCCCCTCCCTATTTAGCCTCCATCCCACCCCCATCCCACCTCTCTAGGTCATCACAGAGCACCAAGCTGAGCTCCTTGTGTTATATAGCAGTTTCCCACTAGCTATCTATTTTATCCATGGTGTTGTATTTATCTCAATGCTACTGGGAATAGAGATGCAGACATAGATAGTTATTTTTAATACAAAAATTGCCTGAGGTGGGTCACCTCAGAGAAGACTAGAAAATTACTGTGACATGAATGAAGGCATGATGTTCAAACTGCCCATCTACACCTAGGCAGCCTCTTCCAATAACATCTCATCGTGTGTCATCTTGTAAATGACTACTGATTCAAATTGTGTATGGATGATGTATCTGGTGGTTATTGTATATTAAACATATAAATTAAACCTAGTGCCAGCCCATGAAGCTATTAGTTTTTCTAGGAGACAAGTTTTTCCTTTCTCCTATATGCTAGCAAGCATTAGAGTTCATGAGCCTTTGCAGTTTGGGAGTATAATTTTTAGAGTTTTATGGTCAAATAAGTTTCAGAGTTACTGTTCTGAATAAGTTGAAGGAGAATAATTCACTGGTAGATAATTACAGTGAATCAGTCTTGGAATAGGTATTGGGAGTTTGATCATTTACATCATATTAAAGAAACAAGCTAATCAAATATTATTTTTATTAGAAATGAGACCATACATCTCTTTTTCTTCCACATGAAACAACAATTAAAGGTTTTGATAAAAGTGAAAGAGCTAATTACCTTCATGTTTATGGGCAGATAAATAAAGATATATGAAGAGTGTGTTCTTTTTAAAATTTTCACATCAAAACTAGGTACATTCCTGAAAATGGAGTCCTCATTTGGAACCTCATAAAAATTTTGGCCTTTCCTTATTGACATGAGCAAGTAGGAAAATAGAATATGCCCTATGACAATTCCACTGCTATGCATTGACAGGTTATCAATCTCTATTACGTGTTAAAATAAATATACAATATGCTATAACACACTGTGGTAGCACATTCCTTAGTATATTATAGGCATCCCATAAATATTTGATGAGTGAGTGAATGGATAAATGTAACTCAGTAAAGAACTTCTGAGGAAGAATGTAAGAATTTGAGTTAAAGGTCTTGCCTGGATTCAGATTCTAGCTCCACTTATTATAAACATTTAAGAAAGACATTTCTCATCTCTGGACTCCTTTAGAATACTTTTGTAGGATTCAAAAGAGATTATATATAATTTTATAAAGATGATTTACTGATGTTATTGCTATTACTAATGTAAATAGTCATAACCCTAGTGTTCTAAGTTGCTTCATGGAAGAAAAGTTTGAATTTAGTATTAAAATACAAAAAGAAAAAAAAATCTCTTTTTAGAAAATGGAAGTTAATTGGAGGGAGTATATAGCCCAGCTTCATGCTTGGGAGCCCTAAATATCAAGTAGCAGTGATGTGTGCGTGTGTGTGTGTGTGTGTGTGTGTGTGTGTGTGTGTGTGTGCTAGTCACTTAGTTGTGTCCGACTGGCTACTAAGTCATGTCACTGGCTACTAAGTCATGTCACTTAGTAGCCCGCCAGGCTTCTCTGTCCATGGATTTTCTAGGCAAGAATACTGGAGCAGGTTGTCATTTCCTACACCAGGGGATATTTCTGACCAAGGGATCAAACCCACATTTCTGCATTGGCAGGCAGATTCTTTACCAACTGAGCCACCTGGCAAGCCCCAGACAATCTGTAATATTTTAGAGTTAGCTGATTAGCAAATTTAAGTGCATCATGGAACAACAGACTGGTTCCAAATAGGAAAAGGAGTACGTCATGGCTGTATGCTGTCACCCTGCTTATTTAACTTATATGCAGAGTATATCATAAGAAATGCTGGGCTGGAAGAAGCACAAACTGGAATCAAGATTGTCGGAGAAATATCAATAATCTCAGATATGCAGATGACACCACCCTTATGGCAGAAAGTGAAGAGGAACTAAAAAGCCTCTTGAAAAAGTGAAAGACGAGAGTGAAAAGGTTGGCTTAAAGCTCAAAAATTCAGAAAACGAAGATCATGCCATCTGGTCCCATCACTTCATGGGAAATAGATGGGGAAACAGTGGAAACAGTGTCATACTTTATTTTGGGGGGCTCCAAAATCACTGCAGATTGTGACTGCAGCCATGAAATTAAAAGACACTTACTCCTTGGAAGAAAAGCTATGACCAACCTAGATAGCATATTCAGAAGCAGAGACATTACTTTGCTAGCAAAGGTCCGTCTAGTCAAGACTATGGTTTTCCCTGTGGTCATGTATGGATGTGAGAGTTGGACTGTGAAGAAGGCTGAGCGCTGAAGAATTGATGCTTTTGAACTGTGGTGTTGGAGAAGACTCTTGAGAGTCCCTTGGACTGCAAGGAGATCCAACCAGTCCATTCTAGAGGAGATCAGCCCTGGCTGTTCTTTGGAAGGAATGATGCTGAAGCTGAAACTCCAGTACTTTGGCCACCTCATGCGAAGAGTTGACTCATTGGAAAAGACTCTGATGCTGGGAGGGATTGGGGGCAGGAGGGGAAGGGGACGACCGACGATGAGATGGCTGGATGGCATCACAGACTCGATGGATGTGAGTCTGAGTGAACTCCGGGAGATGGTGATGGACAGGGAGGCCTGGCGTGCTGCGATTCTTGGGGTCACAAAAGAGTCGGACACGACTGAGCGACTGAACTGAACTGAACTGAAGAACCTTAATTCCCCATTACCGTGTCATCTAATGGAGTCACAGGTTCTAGTGTTCTAATACAAAATCGACTTGAGATTCTAGTGTTTCCTTCTCTAGTTATTTTACTTCAGGAAACTACAAAGAATCATTTAAACAACTCTTTGGCCACTGCAGATCATAGACTTCACCACTTACCCCTTTTTCTACTAGCAAAGAGGTCATTTTGGTCATCAATTCTAATCACGTGAGAGAATAATTAAAACTTTCTTTTTGAAAATTTGAAAATAATTTCAAGGAACTTGTCAAATTTTATTTATTTATTTATTTTTGGCTGCACTGGGTTTTTACCCTGCATGCAGGCTTTCTCCAGTTGCCATAAGCAGGGCTACTCTTCCTTATGGTGCGTGGACTTCTCAGTGCAGTGGTTTCTCTTGTTGTGGAGCACAGGCTCTAGGTGCTGGGCTTCAGTAGTTGTACTGCACAGGTTTAGTTGCCCCACAGCATGTGGGATCTTCCCTGATCAGGGATGGAACCCATGTCCCCTGTAAAGGAAAGTGAATTCTTAACCACTGGACCACCAGGGAAGTTCTGCCAAATATTAAATAGTACAAAACACTCACTATACACACTCACCTATTTTTTTTAAATTACTACATTTGCTTTATTGCTTCCCATCCTACACTCAAACAGGCACACTTTTTTTTTTTTTCTGAACTACTTGAGGGTAAATTCCTTAAATTATGACTTTTTATTCTTAAAAAAAAAAGAGAGAGACTATTTCTACTCAGATGAACTGCACAAAAAAATCTTTAAGGAGAAATAGTCTCTTACATAATCACAATACAGTTATCAACTCCAATAAATTAACAATGGTACAATGCTTTTTCCCAACTGGCTATTTGCATTCAAGTTTTTCTAGTTGAATTAATAATATCCTTTATAGCATTTTAATTTTCTTCAATACAGCATCCAGTTTAGGATTGGATGTTGCATTTGGTTGTCACGTTAGCCTCCTTTAACCTGGAACATTTCCACAGCCATTTTTTTTGTTTGTTTGTTTGTTTTTAGTCTTTTAAGACAAGATGTTTGAATGGCTTTCACATTCTTCGTTTGGCAAAGGTAAACATCTGGCTGCCACTGCCTCTGGAGAAAAACTGCTTCTCCTTCCCCACCATCCAAATTTACCCCAGTTCTTCTAGGTGATTAAACTGGTACCATAGAAGGAAAGGCATTCTGGGAAATGAGACTGTGAGAGGAAGTGGTGGTGCTGATTTGGCAGCAAGCCATGTGGAACAACTGTGTATACGTACATATATATATATATATATAATTTCAACTGTCAGAAAAAATAAAGAAGTTGTAAAAAATAAAAGTATTTATGTTTCACATCTGTTGTAAATAAGGTGAAATAAAGCATTGAAAAAATATTTTCAACTTTAGGCATTAGCTTAAATACAAATGAGCACAAGGCTGTGATACTGGGGCTAATGTCATCTTAAAGAAGAGGTATAACAGTTAAACTTGGGACAAAATCAGAAAGATTCCTTTTGCCGCAGAAAAAAATTTTGAATCACCTGCAACTGAGAATAGGGTCGCAAAGAGTCAGACACAACTGGGCGACTGAACAACAAACAACAACTATAACTCTAAACCTTCTCTACTATCATCTTCTTAAACTTACATTCTGTGTTATGGGCTGAATGTTTGTGTCTTGATCTTGGACTTCACAATGCCTCCAGTACTGTGAGAAATAAATTTGATTTATAAGCCTCCCAACTTTGGTAGTTTTTTTTTAAAAATAGCATCTCTAAGTGACTAAGACACTGTCTTCTTTTTTCCAACATAGTATTCATCACTATTTGAATTATGTTACATTTATGTTTTTTTCTGCCTTCTTCTCAATCCCCATTTCACTGATAAGCTTGTTGAAGGCAGGGGTTTTATCTTACACATTGTCATAGCTCCAAAATCTAAAATAGTACTATGTATACAATAGGTGCTTACTCATGAAAGAGTGAAGAGCAGAGGATACCAAAAAGAGCTTTGACTGCTCCAAAGAATCCAAACAACATGAAAGTGTGAAAGCGTTAGTTGCTCAGTCATGGGCTCATGGACTGTAGCCATCAGGCTCCTCTGCCCATGGAATTCTCAAGGCAAGAATACTGGAGTGGGTAGCCATTCCCTTCTCCAAGGGCTCTTCCTGACCCAGGGATCAAACTTGGGTCTCCTGCATTTCAAGGGGGGATTCTTTACCATCTGAGCCACCAGGGAAGCCCCCAGTACGGCATGAAAAACTTTCAAGTCATTCCACTTAAAGCTCTCTTCTAATAAAAGCCCAAATTGCCAGGATGGGGCTGGTAATTAGCTACAGGTATCATTTTTCAAGCATTCACATACAAAATTATGTTGTATATTTTTAAATATGGATTGGGAATGACTATTGAATGATTTTTGGATAGGCATAACATATTGTAGCATTTTAGTCACCAAATACAAATATATAAGTAAATATTTGGACTTAAACACTTAATGAAAATTAAACTCTTCATGACTAATTAAACTACAGAAATTATAGGCACTTCCGTCGCTTGTTGGACATCATGAGGCCCATGTTCCAAAGTGGGAATAATCCACTGGACATGATTAATATCTCACCTGTGGAAATGAGGCATATGCTTAACACTATTATGTGACATCACAACTTCCTCACTAATGATCTTCCTGATTTCTGAAGTCACTTGAATTGAATGCTAATTCAGAGCTTCCATGAGGAGGAATGCCTAGAAAAATCCTTCTCAAGCTGGGAAAGTGATCTTTGTCCATTAGTCTGAAGGTTTAAGAGAGTTGCAAGGGTCCATGGTGAGGAAGAGGCCCCACTCAGTCAAATTGGCCAGATTACCTAGGCAGCCAATGTAATATTCCAGGCAGATATAAGGTAAGCAAGCTTTCCCGGTGGCTCAGCAATAAAGAATCTGGATGCAATGCAGGAGACACGGGTCAAACCCTGGGTTGTGAAGATCCAATGGAGAATGAAATGGCAACACACTCCTATATTCTTGCCTGGGAAATCCCACAGACAGAGGAACCTGAGAGGTTACAGTCCACCAGGGTCGCAAGAGTCAGGCACGACAGAGCGACTAAATAACAAAAGACAGCTTCACAACCACCTTCATGTAGTAAAACATAGACTGGTTGCTAAATAATAGTAATGAGCTTAAGAAATTTAACCATCATATCCATGTAATCACAGACTCTGGTCCAGAAAATACAGTAACCCTATGCTTCTAATTATTATTCTTGAGCATCTTGTTTCCCCATATTTCAGAACACTGAGCAAATGAACTTCCATTTGTCTCTCTTCAAATACAGAATGGTTTAATGTTATGATAAATCAGATGGCACTGAAATTAATAACTATCAGGTGCAGTGTATTATTACAGTAATTTATAATACACAGTACAGTTCTTCTAGTGTGATGAATTATCTTTCTAATGATTGTTCTACCATAACATATCAGCTAATAGATACTTCTAAGTGTGTACTGTAACATGCCTCAGGTACGTGATTTTTTATTATGGAGAATTGTATCAGGAGAAATCTTTTTGTATTCTTTCCCACATTCTTTTTTTTCTTCTTATGTATATATCACTGCTAAATACTATCATTATTATCTAATCCCTAGTCCTCAGTGAAAGCACTTGAAGTCCAGAACTCTTGGGCACCCCAAACATAACTTTGGAAGACAAATCTTAAGGTGGCTCCAGAGGTCTTTTGGAGAAGGAAATGGCAACCCGCTCCAGTATTCATGCCTGGGAAATCCTACAGACAGAGGAGCATGGCAGGCTATAGTCCATTAGGTCTCAAAGAGTTGGACATGACCAAGAGACTAAACAACAACAGCAACAACAAAGGCCTCAATTTCCTGATGTTTACATCTCGAACAATCTCCTTCTCTTGTGTGTGAGCAGAACTTGATTCTAACCAGTAGAATATGGCAAAAATGATAGGGTGTCATCATCATTATTATGCTATGCTATATGGCCAAGATCATGGAATACCATTCGTGTGGTTACTGCACATTATGTAAGACTCCATCTTGCTAGCAAGCTTGCTCTGGAGGTGCCATATTCCTTGCTAACTTTGAAGAAACAAGCTGCCATGAATCCTAAAGTTGCAAGGACGTGAATTCTGTCAACAGTCTCCAGGAGCTTGTTCTGAAGAGATGGCAGACCCAAGTGCACCTTGATCCCAACTTCATGGGACCCTGAAGATGAGAACCCAGCCTAGACAAACCTCAACTGTGAGTATATTATTTTAAATCACTCTGTTTGTGGTAATTTTTATGTAGCAGTTAAAAAGTAACACAATTACACTAAAAGGACCTCATGCTAGACTTCTGGTTTAAAGCTAATGATATGAAGTTTCTTGAGGTATTACTACAGCTTCATAGCCTATCAGATTTTTTTGGTGAGAAGAGGAAAGTGTGTACCTGAAATCTTAATAGTTCAAAAACATTCACTGATTAACTTCCATATTTTATTGTATGTGAGGGCAACATATTTGAATAAGAAACTTTATTAGTTTTCAAGGAGATTATAGTATAATAGAGAAGAAAAACACAGAAACCAGCTATTGCAACATACATATACTCTTGCCACAGAATATAGAGAATGGGGAAGGGAGAGGTGGTACAGTTATAAATGGCCTCCTCGAGAGATGATTCTAAAATGGAAATTGCTGTCCATAGAAAGAAAGAAAACATGCCTTGTTGAACTCCTGTGCACTAGGAGATTGATCAAGTGGCTGTAACAACAACAACTAAATAGATGATATTTATATATCCTTTGCTAGGTATTATTCCAAATGCATTATTTAATTAATTCCCACAACAATTTAATGATATAAATATTAGTTTCATTTTACAGATGGGGAAACTGAGAGTTTAAGGAACAGCTCAATAGAGACAAAGAGAGAATTCATTCCTCTGATGTCTCCATGACTCTTGGACCTATGTTCTTCCCACTGAAATGCTATCTTTTGGGAGACAGTCTTTTGACCTGCCTGTGCACTGCTCTTCTAAATTGCAGGAGCCCTGCATTTCACTCTGTTCCCATAGTTTCCTATTCTTACATCTTTAAGGCATCAATTATGCTCTATTGTAATTATTATATAATTCATGTATCACCATGAATAGAATTTAAATTGTTTGACAGCTGAAACTGTCCAAATAATTTTTGGTCTCTTGTTTCTATCACAAGCCCTGATAAGAATGTCCAATAAATGGCAAATGGGGGAACAAATGTTTAGGGTCTCTACAGGCCAAAAGAATGCTCATTTTACTGGCCTTTGCCCATAAAAATGACTTCTAACAATGAAAGCATCCATGTCTGGGAGTTTGATTCATTCTTGTGTATAAACATTGTTAGTAAAACAAATAATATGCTTAATGAATAGATTAAAGATGAATGCATGGATAAATAGGTAGATATATGAATTGATAGATAGATAACTATGCCTAAGGAACATCAAAGGATGCTCTTAGGGATTGATGACCAGCATTTTTGTTTGTTTGTTTTTGCTTATTTAGTAGCTGAGTGGTGTCGATTCTTCTGTGACCCCATGTACTATACAGGCTCCTCTGTCCATGGGATTTCCAGGCAAGAATACTGGAGTGGGTTGCCATTTCCTTCTCCAGGGATCTTCCGGACCCAAGGATTGAATCCATGGCTCCTGCCTGGCAGGTGGATTCTTTACCACTGAGCCACCAGGAAATCCCAATGGTAAGCCATTACTTACCATTAACTGCATACCAGTCCGTTATACTAAATGGCATGATTTTTTTCATTTGATCATTACAAGACCCCTCTGAAGTAGACACTCATCGTATTATACAGATGAGGAAAGTTCACAGCGAGATTGTACCCAAGGGAGTCAGTATAATGTTCTTGTCCATGACCTTAACCACTGTGCATCCTGCCTCCTACTTAGGTCTGTAGTTTGCCTTCCTATTTTTTTGTTTCTATTAATCATTATGAGCCCTAAGTAGAAGTATTTTCAGGCTTTTATGAACGAGTTATGTAGGGAAATGAGGTTCAAAAACAAAATAAGCCTTGCTGACTGTGGCTGGATTTTTGCTTCCCAAAAGATTTTTACATTGTAACCCTGGAGGCTGCAAATGTGACCTTTTTGGGAAAAAAAGGGGTCTTTGCAGCTGGAATTAAGTAAATGAGTTTTGACATGAGATCCTCTTGGATTCCTGGGTGGGATCTAAATCCCACGGCAAGTGTCCTCATAAAGAAAAAAAGACAGTCTCGTGGAGGAAAAGGCCACATGAAGACAGAGGTAGGGATGGGGGTGATGCAGCCAAGAAAAACACCTGAAGCCCCCTAAAAGCTGGAAGAAGCCATGCAGGATTCCTTCTGAAGCCTTTGGAGGGAGGCTAACCACACTGACATCTGGATTTCAAACTCCTATTCTCCAGAGCTGTGAGCAAATAAATTTCTGTTATTTTTGTGCCATCAAGCTTTTGGCAGTTCGTAACCACAACCTTAGGAAACTAAAACACTATCACTTTCCCCATCAAGAATTCATAATATTATCTTCTTTGGTAGAAAACTGAAAATCATACTTTAGAAAACTTGCAATTCAGATGGTTCTTACACCCTGTAAAATAATATATGTTTTTTTTTTGAGAAAACAGTCAACACATGGATTCACAAAGGGGTCCCTGAGATAAATCAGAACCATTAACTTTGAATCAGAAAATGCACATCACCAAAAGGCTAGAAGACAGATGTTAATTAAATATGACTTTCTTTGGGCCTAATATTTGGAGAATCCTGCACTTCTTATAAATGAGTAACAATGGTCAACAGCTCAGTTCCATAGATAAGATAGAAAAAATCTTAGCTCTAGACAAAAGGTCCTCCAGCCTCCAAATAGGTGACCTAAATAACAACATTTATTTTTGTAATAATGTTTTTGTAAATATGTTCTTTGCAAAACAGACTTAAATACTGTGTGTTTTATATACAAATTGGAGAGATAACAAGGTGTTAAAGATAAACAAATGCTTTGGATCTGGGTGATTCTGGACTTTTAGTTCTAATACATGCTGCCTATGTCATCATAAAGAAATTTATGAATTTTTTCTTCTATGATGCACTATCCATGAAACCATAAAGAAATTTACTAATATCCATGAAACTTTTTTCTCTCCTTTGCAAAATAGGAACATGCACCATGGAAGGTTTTGTGAGGATTAAAATATATATATATATATATATACAAAATTGAAGTTTTCCCAGGTGGCACTATTGGTAAAGAACCTGCTTGCCAATGCCGGAGACATAAGAGACGTGAGAGCCATCTCTGAGTTGGGAAGATCCCGTAGAGGAGGTTATGGCAACCCACTCCAGTATTCTTGCCTAGAGAATCCCAGAGGAAACTGATGGGCTATAGTTGATGGCATCACAAAGAGTCAGACTCGACTGAAGCAACTTAGCATGCATGCATACAAAATTGAAACTCAAAAAATGGCACTTTTTAACCAAACAACTCTAATAGTAGAAAATACACATCAACACTGTGTTGTATCTAATAACACTCTAACTACCCAACCTAGAAATCCATTAATGTAAAAATCCAAAAATAATTATTAATGTCTTTTGAGAATAACAAAGAGATTCTTTCCAAATCATCCGTTAGAATAAAGAAAGGGAGCTTTATTTCAAATTTAACTTCTAAATCATAAAGTGCCACTGGATTTTGTATTTGGAATTTTGATACTAATTGTTGGTACAACACACCACATTTTAGCTGCTGTGGAGAGAGTGTCAACATTGAGTTGATGATTCTGCTCAAATCCTCTTGATGACAACCTTCATCTTAAGGCTGTGATGAAGAAATCAGTGATGTCTGATTTAGAAAGTCTTTTTCAAAGTCCACTTCCTATCTTGTAAAACTAATTTACAAAATTCAATTGGTCCTTTTGATCACTTTCACTAATCCAGTTTAAGAGCTTAAACTCCCCCCCAAGTGGCCCTTAATTAGTGGCTAATATGAATGCATGAGCATGCACTTGAACTGTATCTGGAAGCTAACAAGTGCATCTGTAACTTGAGGTTCAATAATGACCTTCCTTCTCTGGATCCCTGATTGAGACAATGCATATAGTAGTTGTTTACAAACTTCAAATAAATCTGTGAGGTACATTGATTGGTCTTACTCCTATCCTGTAATTTTTACTTTATTGATTCCTTTTCTTCTTCACCTACTCTACATGGGGGTGGAGAAAAACCAACTACCAGAGTATAATAAAGAAAAGAGTGCTGAACATCATTTCTATAATCTTTGAAGTATAATCATCTTATATTTTTATAAAAGCTATTTTTTTTAGTTTATTCAAGAACAAATCTAAATTTTAGCTTATCAGAGACCAAACATTTCCTTAAGGAACATTTCTCAAATAAATTTTCTTTCCAAGGTCTTTTAAATTGATAATACATTTCTGGCTATTGTTAAACCATTAAGATATAAATAAAAGCTCTCTCTCATCTAATTTGTCTGTTTCTTCTTTTTGATTCATTCTTATGGTTGTATCATACATTATTCATTATAGTACATTTTACCAAGTGCAGCAATTGGAACACAATTTCACTTTAATATTGTTAAATGAAAAGTCAAAGAAAGTACAGGATAGGTTAATCAAAAATGCTTGAATATTTTGTAAGATACTAAGAGTTTTAATGGAAATTGTAAATTTAAAAGGTGGATTAAAATATATTAATAATAAGATCTATATTTATTAGAATTTCCAAAATCCACAACACTGCAAAAGCAGGAACTCTCATTCATTGTAAGCAAAGATGCAAAATGGTACATCACCTTGGAAGACAGTTTGGCAGTTTCTTACAAAGCTAAGCATACTCATACTGTTCACTTCAGCAATCTTGCTTCTTAGTATTTACCCAAAAGAGTTGAAAACTTATGTCTGCACAAAAACCTGAGCTCAGATGTTTAAAGAAGCTTTGTTTATGATTTTTTAAAACTTGGAAGCAATCAAGATGTCCTTCAGGAGAGAAAGGGATAAATAAACTGTGCTACATTCAGGCCAAGGAACATTATTTAGTGCTAAAAAGAATCCAAACACAAACTCTTCTATTGCTCTTGTGTTGTAATTTCTATTTCTCATTACTTAGGTAATTATATTTTTTGTCCAAATGGGAACTTTGTAGAATTATATTTCTTAAATAAAGTTAATATAAATAATTTAAAAAAGTAATAAGCATCCACCTGTTGATATTTATATTCCAATAACCCTTCTCCTTGAGGACTTAAAAAGGCTAATAAGGAGCCACTGGTCACATGTAGCTATTTATATTTAAATTAATTGAAAGTAAATAAAATTTCAAGTTAGTTACTGGGTTGCACCAAGCGCAACCAAGTGCTTTTCAAGTGTTCAATAAATCCAGATTCCAAATAGCTTCCATAGTTCACAGTATAAATATGGAACATACCTTCATCACATAAAGTTCCATAGGTCAGAGCTGCTTGAGAGAGACAATGGTGGCCTCTTTCATTGACTTTCATTGTTTATGTTAGCAAAGGGGGAGCAGCAACATTTTGTCATAAGATTAACTTATTTCAAATTCTCTTTGGTGCTTAAAATAGCCCATCCTCTTTCAAATGTACTTTTCAGATAGTACATGGCAGAAATGACTCCTGAAATTGTAGCTTCACTGGTCTTGTGGAAACCATAGTTGCTTCCTAGCTATAGTGTGTAAAATAATATTGAACCACTCACTGTGATTAAAATACCCTCCATAAATTCATATAGAAATCATCGAAAGAGGTAATTACTATATATTCCCCTTGTAGTGTCATGCTTTTTCGTATTTTTATACATATACATGTTCTTTTCCCATTGTCTTTGATCAGTTTGAAATGAAAGAGCCAAGATGCTCTCTCTCCTGGAAAAAAAAGCACAAAACAAAACCTCTTTTGTCTTTTACTCATTGTCACGAAAAATAAATAAATGATACAAATGGTTCTTTCACTGGTTTTAAAAGTAGAGCCAGAAATTATGTGAAGTTGGGACTCTTGAATTATTCATGTGTTCTGATTGAATGGGATCATTATCTCTGGCCTTACAAGCTAATAAATACTGTCTAATGCCTGGATACTGTTTTGATGTAACAGTGTCAGGAAAAAGAAAAAACAACTGACTTCTTTGCAAGCTTGGGCCTAAATTAGGGAGGGGCTTCCTGATGAGTTCATTGCAAAGAAGTGTATATGTGTGTCTGTGTGTGTGCACACGTGTGTGCACATGTTTGTGTGACTGTGTGAGTCTATCTGAAAATATGAAATATCTTAGACAATTCTGTGAGTCTTCTTTCTCTCATGCCCAGAAAGGCATTTGAAGTTATAGACATGAACTCAAGAGCTGAAGAATGGCTTGGTTGCCATAACTTTACCACTATTTTTGTTTCCTTCTCTATTCTAATGTACCATATAGTACATACAAAGTGTTTCAGAAAACACAGACTGAGGCTCAGTAAATGATTATGCTATCTAATCATTTGTCAGTGAACAGTCAAACAATCCTAAATTATAGACCAGTGAGTTTTTCCCCCCAGATTGATTTCAACGAGTGAATTTGCTTTGAGTTTGATATTGCCATAAACCAGAAGGAGTGTAGAAAGCCTGAATTAAGGTTGTGCTCTTAAAAGCAATCACAGAAAGATGTACATTTGTAGCAGTTTTGAAAGCACGGAGATAAATATAGTTGGCAGTCACTTTCATAGGAAGTAAAATTAGAGGTGGACTATATTACAAAATACCTTTATAAGCTAATAGTTATAGAAATGTAGCAGAATCTGTTAGATATCAAAGGAAAATATCGTTATTGAGTATGCTGATTTGCTTAACAAAATACACACTATCTTTTTTCCTTTTAGAACATCATTTTTTCCCAAGTGATGTGAGGTCTATTAAGTGCAGAAAAACAACCAACAAAGAACCTGTTAGTAATTCAGTTGTTCACAAAATTTACACAGGACCGAAAGTCTTTCGTCTGAGAGCTGGCTGGGTCTGACACACAACACATAGACTTTCCAGACTGTTTTTCTTGACATCTAACATAAGATAATAAATCGTGCAATTTAATTAAGTTTTTTAACAGGAATTAAAGTGCATAAACCATCTACTGGAACGGGTGTGAATATACTGTTTCAATAACGCTGTCCTGGCAGACCTGTCTGCCTATTTCTGTCTCACATGGGAAGAAATGGAAAACCAGTGAGATCTTTTTTAAAAAAAATAAAAATAAAAATAAAGACACTATTAGCCAGGAGAGCTAACCCTCACCTGGGATTTTATTATATTTTTTTCTGGAAAACAGCCATGGAATTCTATTCTTAGATTGAAGAAAACAACTTTGCATTTAGAGTGCAAAGCAAAATGTGTAGCGTGGGTGAACTATAGGGTTCTGTTTGTGACTGTTTCTATTTCTACCTGTGTCTTTTAGAAATAGGAAGTGTCCCTCCAAAGGTAGGGGGGAGGGAATAAGGCATTTCATGTCTTTGCCTCCTGGAAGACACAAACTGCCAATCTCTCTCCAGTGCTTTGCAACTGTCAGCATGCTAGGTGGAGACCTGACAGTCCACCCATGCTCAATTCCGCAAGGCTGGCATGGTTGGCAGGACATTCACTATGCGCCTGTCCCCACATAGGGCCTTTGGCACTTAGCTTCCTGTTCTCTTACACTGTGACAGGCTGCACACAAGACAGATATGTGGATCAAAGGGAGCGCCTGTGGATACACCCAGCAGGATCCAAGGAGCACTACTAGTGTTCTCAATAATTTGCTATTAGTGTTGCAGAGAAAGCAAGGAGTGCACAACTGAGTGATAAAAACTTGTTTTATTGGGCAAATATAAATATACATAGTATAATACAAGATGTATTTTTGATGTTGGAGGTAAAGGGATCATCCAGAGCTGTGGAAGGGCATGCAAGAAAGGAAGCAACAGCATGAGGGAGAGGGGAAGCTTCCAGATCCCTTCATAGAGTTTTGCTCAACTGTGAAAGTGACGGATGAACATGAAAAAATTAGGTGCAAAGAAAGATGGGAAAGGATGTAGTTCTGCCCTGAGTTTTGACATATGCTCATATCCTTGAGTGATTATTCTTTGGTTTCCTCTTATAAGATGGAAATTTGGTGGACTACTTTTAATTCGAGCTCTGTTTATGTAGAATTTTCTGTCGTGAGACTCTGGTCAGTCAAACTCTTAGAGTAGCTCACATTCAGTTAGCATTGCTTCACCCCCCACATCTGTGAACGTATACGTTTGCTGGTCAGCCCCTGGCTGGGTTCTCAGAAAACCTTTACAAAAAGGGATGTGTACACATATTTACAATGTCTATATTTATAATTCACTATTAAATTTGTAGGGGACTTTCCTGGTGGCCCCGTGATTAAAAATCCACATTGTCATGCAGGGGGTGTGGGTTCCTTGCCTGGTCAGGGAAATAAGATCCCACATGCCATGGTGCCACTAAGCTCATGTACCATAACTACTGAGCCTGTGTGAGCCACAACTAGAGAGTCCATGAACTGCAACAAAAGACTGGATGCAGCCAAATAAACAAATATTAAAAAATTTTAATTTATAGAGGCAACTATAAACCACGAGGCTTGTTCAACTCCATGATGGCTGAACTGGCCCCCAACACTGAAGATTTGGAAGCTTACTCTCTTCTTCATATTTTACCTTCAGATATTTGGACTCTGTAATACACTTCATTTGCTGCCATTTTACAGAACTCATGTTTTCAAACTTATTGCTTGATATTCCTTCAACAGAACATTCCACTTCCTCTCCCATCAGGGCCCAAGTCAGCACATCATGATCTAGCATACCTTCCTCAACCATTGGTACCATTTGACAAGACATAGGCTCTCAGTTTAAAGAATGAGAGGAATACAGCACTTTCCGTAGCACTGCCAATTTTTTCTTTCTCTCCTTTGCCTCCTGCTATTAACCAACAACCTAACTTTCTTTGTTGATCATTGTTGTTGAATCACTAAGTCATGTTTGATTCTTTTGTGACCGCATGGACTGTAGTCTGCCAGGCTCCTCTGCCCATGGGATTTTCCAAGCAACAATACTAGAGTAGGTTGCCATTTCCTTCTCCAGGGGATCTTCCCCCAGGGACTGAACCTGAGTCTCCTGCACTGTAGGCAGACTCTTTACTGCTGAGCCACAGGGGAAGCCTGTTGTTGATCATTAATTTGATCTTGAAGAGGAATTAATAAAAATAATGTAATAGGAATAATGCAGCCAATAAAAATAATGCTAAAGATCAATGTTAATGTGGAAATATGTTCATAAAGTAAATAAATGACCCAAATTACAGAGCAGAGTTAAACCTACCTTTTAATCCACATGTCCAATTAGTGCATCTGAGTATAGGATAGTATAAAATACATAAATGAACATACTGTATATATATGTACATATATATTAATATATATATATACATTTGAGCAATGGGATTACAATTTTTTAGTTTAACTTTTGTTTCCTTATATTACTAATCTTCCAATAGTAAGAATTGTTTTCATGATACTGTTAAAATTATTAATATTTTTCAAATGTAGAAATCTACCAAACTTTTTCATTATATATGTAGAGTATAAATCCATAACCATGTATTTCACATTTCTCCATGTGATGGAAAATTCATTTCTCAGCATTAGTTTGAAAATACAAAAGAGCTACTTGTAGCGCTAGTAAAACTGAACTTCCTGAGGAAACTCACATTTCAGTCTCATCTGATCTCATCACCTATAACCTTTTAAAGTTGCATAACATATCAAATAAAGTTTTCTTGTATATAAAAGAGGACTGGATTAGACATTGGGAATGTCTTTTCAAATTTTAATATCTATGATCCCTGAATATCACATATAATTTGAATTATTTAAATAGGTAGATCTTAATACTTGGGGAAAATAATACTCCTCACAGGTAATAAGGCTACTAACATGCATGCATTAGCAACTATATGTTTATCATGAAAACCAAAATAAAAAATAATAATAGCAAATACCACTTGAGTATTTATTATGTTCCAGGCACTGTACAATATTATTTACATGATTTAACATCCTAAATATTCATTGGAAGGACTTATGCTGAAGCTGAAACTCCCATACTTTGACCACCTGATGCGAAGAACTGACTCATTGGAAAAGACTGTGATGCTGGGAAAGATTGAAGGCAGGAGGAGAAGGGGATGACGGAGGATGAGATGGTTGGATGGCATCACCAATGCTATGGACATGAGTTTGAGTAGGCTCTGGGCATTGGTGATGGACAGGGAAGCCTGGCGTGCTGCAGTCCATGGGGTCACAAAGAGTTGGATGCAGCTGAGTGACTAAACTGAACTGAGGGACCAAACAACAGCAACACCCTCCTATGAGGTAGGTTAGTAAATGAGTATCCATTTTTTTTCAAGAAGGAGAAATGATAAACTATAGTCAAAGTAAACAGGTGGGCACTCATCTTTCCAATAGGATAATTCTAGACAAAACACTCACTGAAGTCAGAAATTCTTAAGTTTTGCTTTTCTTCATATTTTCATACACTGATTAGAAACACAAGCTGGAATCAAGACTGCCAGGAGAAATGTCAATAACCTCAGATATGCAGATGACACCACCCTTATGGCAGAGGGCAAAGAAGAACTAAAGGGCCCTTGATGAAAGTGAAAGAGGAGAGTGAAAAAGTTGGCTTAAAACTCAACATCCAGAAAACTAAGATCATGACATCTGGTCCCATCACTTCATTGCAAATAGATGGAGAAACAGTGGAATCAGTGACAGATTTATTTTGGGGGGCTCCATAATCACTGCAAATGGTGACTGCAGCCATGAAATTAAAAGATGCTTGCTCCTTGGAAGAAAATTTATGACCAACCTAGACAGCATATTAAAAAGCAGAAACATTACTTTGTCAACAAAGTCCGTGTAGTCAAGGCTATGGTTTTTCCAGTAGTCATATGGATGTGAGAGTTTGACTATAAAGAAAGCTGAGCACTGAAGAATTGATGCTTTTGAACTGTGGTGTTGAAGAAGACTCTTGAGAGTCCCTTGGACTGCAAGGAGATCAAACCAATCAATCCTAAAGGAAATCAGTCCTAAATATTCATTGAAAGGACTGATGTTGAAGCTGAAACTCTAATACTTTGGCCATCTGATATGAGGAACTGACTCATTTGAAAAGACCCTGATGCTGGGAAAAATTGAGGGTGGGAGGAGAAGGGGACGACAGAGGATGAGATGGTTGGATGGCATCATCTACTCAATGGACATGAGTTTGGGTAAACTCCGGGAGTTGGTGATGGACAGGGAGGTCTGGTGTGCTGCAGTCCATGGGGTCGCCGAGTCGGACATGACTGAACTGATTAGAATATAATAAATGAAAATTGTGTGAGAACCCTCTAGCTCTAAAACTAAATGATTATTTAGGACCATATTTAGAAAATTCAGTAGAAATGATATGAGTGTTAAGTCCAGGACTATGAGAGAGGAAGCTAGTAACAATGAATTTTCACTTCAGCTACCTCAGATCTTGAGTGCGAACAGGCAATTCCTAGACTGGCCACTAGATGTCAGGCATAAAGTCTCAGTTCAGTTCAGTTCAGTTCGGTTGCTCAGTCGTGAACAACTCTTTGCGACCCCAAGAATCGCAGCACGCCAGGCCTCCCTGTCCATCACCAACCCCCGGAGTTCACTCAAACTCATGTCCATCGCGTCAGTAATGCCATCCAGCCATCTCATCCTCGGTCGTCCCCTTCTCCTCCTGCCCCCAATCCCTCCCAGATATGGAGATGTCTTTTCCATCAGAGTCTTTTCCAATGAGTCAACTCTTCGCATGAGGTGGCCAAAGTACTGGAGTTTCAGCTTTAGCATCATTCCTTCCAAAGAAATCCCAGGGCTGATCTCCTTCAGAATGGACTGGTTGGATCTCCTTGCAGTCCAAGGGACTCTCAAGAGTCTTCTCCAACACCACAGTTCAAAAGCATCAATTCTTCAGCACTCAGCTTTCTTCACAGTCCAACTGTCACATCCATACATGACCACTGGAAGAACCATAGCCTTGACTAGACAGACCTTTGTTGGCAAAGTGATGTCTCTGCTTTTGAATATGCTCTCTAGATTGGTCATAACTTTCCTTCCAAGGAGTAAGCGTCTTTTAATTTCATGGCTGCAGTCACCATCTGCAGTGATTTGGGAGCCCCCCAAAAATAAAGTCTAAGTGTGGCCATTAAGGTGCTTTTTCCCCCTATGGACTGTTTTTGAAAGGGAGTAAACTCCCTGCTATTCTCCTCATGTATGTGATGGGAAATGTATGGAAGTCTGGGGAAGCAGAATATTACCATTTCAAAGGGCTGCCACAGGTGTTTGCTAACCAATTATGAGGCTTGATGCTAGAAGACTAGACTTCAACCTGCAGAAGGACCTGCAGAAGAATGCTTATCAGAGAGAAACAGGACCAACATGTCAGCGATGCTGAAGTCAACAACAAGAAAGGGATATGTACACGATGAATAAGGCAACAGTCCAGGGCCTAGAACTTGGTCATGGCAAGATATCAGCTACAAAATCAGAGCAAAAGGCTTGAGTGACTATTGAACCATCCAGTTATCATTCTAAACCACATAGATTTGATCTTGCAAGGAATTAGACTGATCCCACAGATGAGACAGGTGTCAATCTGTAGCAAGTGGCCTATAAATGAGAATATTCAAAAAGTAGAGCTGGGGAAGCAGATATTTTTAAAGTTTGCCAAATCCCTATCGCTTGCTAGTGGTATGATGGGGAACTCCATATCAGCAGAAAATGTGACTTCTGAAATTTAGTAAAGGCAGTTGGGTGGACAAAACGTGCATAAATACTTTATCCTTGTCTAAAATTATAATAGCCTGTTTTAAACTAAATTTCCTGTACTTCTAGTTTCTGAGAAATATCACAATGATACGTTCAGAAAGAAATCTATCAAGGGTTAGCCTCATGGACATGTCGGTGTTATCATGGGCCTGACACTTTCAGGTTGCCTCACAAGGGGTACTGTGCTCACTGAGCATAAAGAAGAGGGAAAGACAATCTTTCCTAACTATGAATGGGTGTTCACAGTTTGAACCCACAAAACTGGAGCCACATAATCTTTTTCCCATTATTTTCTATTGAGAGGCAAACTAATACATTAAAATGAGACATAAATAGGTCTGAATGTTGAATCTGTCACTTACTAGATGTGTGATCACTGGAAATTTATCTTTTAGAGACCCAGTTTTCTCAACTGTAAAGTGGGAATAATTGTATCTAATATGAAGGACATCTTTCTCTACACTTGGCTATTGAGAATAGAAGGGCAATTATCTTCTTTCAGCTCTTTCAAAGAAAAATAAAGTTCAATATGTTAATGAACAAACTGCTAAAACAGGAGGCTACCTTTCAGTTAGAATTCACATCAAAATTAAAGCTTGCCAGTTGCTGAGCAATTGTGCACATAAAGTAGATGGAAAACACCCCAAATGAATAGTGTTTCCTCTATAGGATACTGAAAGCCATCCTAGGATATGGACCAGGCTAAACCCCAGTTACTTTATGTGATAATAACCACAGTGGCATGGAATTGATTCTTCATGTACTTTTTGAGCCATAATATAAGTAGGGGAAGCTGGGATTCTTCACTCTTCCCAATTCTATTTCCAATGTTATAAAAATGATAGCGATGTGTTAGTTGCTCAGTCATGTCTGACTCTTCATGACTCCAAGGACTATAGCCCACCCGGATCCTTTGTCCATGGGATTCTCCAAGAAAGAAATACTGGAGTGAGTAGCCATTTCCTTCTCCAGGGGATCTTCCTGCCCCAGGGATCAAACCTGGGACTCTTGTATTTCAGAGGGATTCTTTACCATCTGAGCCACCAAGGAAGCTCTAAAAGTCAATTAATTCATTTATTATTTGTTTGATAATGTATTTAATATAATCTTTAAGAAACTTTTGGACATTACACAGTGGAACTTCATATAATTTGATGTTAATTAAACTCTGAGAATGGTGTCATTTTATACCATCCCACAACCACCCTCCACACAGGGCCTACATATGTGCACATTGGCACACACATATACACACATGGGCACAGGTATGTCAGCTTTCAGTTCTCTCACGGCCATATCATATACCTTTCAACAACCCCAAATCACTGTCAATACTTGGCTAAGCAGCAATGCTAGCATCATCTGGGAAAAGCTTAGAGCTTCATGGTTGATGTAAAATAGCTAAAATTTAAAACTTATCAACCATGTGGAAAATGAAGTCTGAAAAGGCATTTTGCTAAAAGATCCCACAGGCAGGTGACTTTACAGTTCTTTTATTCATCTTGAGGTGACTATTTCAATCCTGATAGCTATTATTTCTAAATGTCTCACTCTTTTCAGGTTGCCAGCCACTGCCCCTGATCCTTCCTGCTACTATAGGGCCTAAACTTCTTTCATTACTAAAGTCACTCAGAGTAATTCCTTGAACTTCCCTGTTCGGAACCGTAAAATATCACTACAGCTGCATTCTTTATAATAATGGGTCTCCTTTCCCATTGAAAGAATAACTCTACCACCACACCCTCCTTGGACGATTCTACCTTAATGTCTCTGGTTTTGTCATCAGCTTTCCTTCACAGACTAGATAACTGACAGGGTTACTTGGTGTGGCCAAGGATGAAATGTAAACAGATTTCTAAAATTTATCCTCTTCTCTACCCCTCTGCCCCAGTACTCTTCTCCAATATTCCATTTCTCAGGTTATAGCCCCTTTTCAGGGAAGAAGCCCAAAGTCCCCCAGATTTCTCTAAGTTGTTTTCTATACATCAGATAGTTTTCAGAGTATTTTCCATGTACTTACTGATTTAATCTTTTCAACAACCCTGAATAGGTACCATTAATATGGGCTTCCAGGTGGCACGAGTGGTAAGGAACCCACATGCTAATGCAGGAGACACAGACCTTGCGGTCTGATTAGTGGGGTTCGATTCTTGGATCAGGAAAATTCCCTGAAGAAAGGAATGGCTACCCACTCTAGTATTCTTACCTTGAGAATCCCATGTAGTCTAGTGGACTACAGTCCATGGGGTCCCAACGAATTAGACATGTCTGAAGTGATTTGGCACACATTGCACACACTATTAATATACCAATTGAACAGATGAGAAAAAAGGAGGCATGGAAATTACAGAACTTTTCCAAGGTTGTAAGCCCAGTAAGTCTACCTGACTTCAAAGACATTGTTTACAACTATTAGGATCACTTATTTTTTGACTTTCCTGTTTCCTTTATTATCGTAACCAGTTTTGAATTCCTGTTGATTCTACCTCTATAGATTTATCTTTTCATCCCCATTCCTACTGACTTAGAGTAGGATTTCATTTTTAATATTCTTCTGATTTCTATGCCTCTAGTTTTGTTTTTTTTTTTTTTTAGTTTCTCTTCCTTCTGGTCCATTTCCAAAAAAGATTTTAATGATTTTTCTCTGCCTCTCAATAATATCCAAAAGCATCCCTTTTGCTTCTGAATTAAACATACTTCCTCAGCCTGACATTCATTGTTCTTAGCATTATTACCTTTATATGTCTTTTTTCAGCTTCTTTCCCAAACTGCAGTATTCACTTCCCTTGAATTCTCACTCACATGCTCTATTTTTTCCTTAGCATTGGCCCCATAATGACTGTGCAGAATATACTGTACTTCTAGAACAGGTAGATTATATTATACTTCTAAACCACAGAATGCACTCTGCTTCCCCTAAACCAAAGCCTGGCAGTGGATAGAGATTTCAAATCTTGTTTCAGACAGAATTCCAGGCACCTATTGAAGAGACTAACTTTCCTTTCCTTTGCCTGAAGCACCTCCAACTCAGTATACTGCCAACCAAGGCAGATTCCAAGTAGAGACCCAGTAAGTGTGTGCCCTCTGCTTGTTCCTATCAGCTCCCAATTCCCAAGAGGGACAGTTCTGAAAGATACTGTGATTTCCTCTGTCCTCTTATTAAACAGTTGCAACACCCAGTGTAACTCTCAATATTCCTATTATCTATTCTTTATGCTACCCAATGCTTACTCCTGTGATGTGAATTGCTTTGGACCACTAATGTAATACTGAAACTGAAAATATAGTTTCCCCTTATCTTGCACTAAGTATGCAGTAGGGGATTTTGGCTGAACTATACTTTCTCTTAGGTTTTACTAGTTCCCTCTCCCTCAACTCTGTCTTTCTTTTCCTCTCAGAGCATCACCCATGTGTATAGTCCAGGCCAACGATGTACTAGGGATTAATGATGGAAACTTCGCACAAACCTCAAGCATCAATGTCCTCTACCTACCTCAGCTAGGTAAACCTGATGGTATTCTGTATATGTATGCATATATATATATATATATATATATATATACAAGTATACACACACACACACACAGTGGGCCCTTGTTAATTATCCATTTTAAATATAACAGTGTGGACATGTCTATCCTAAACTTCCAAGCTATCCCTACCCCTCATCCCCCCTCCCCCCATAACCATAAATTCATTCTCTAAATACATGAGTCAGTTTCTGTTTTATAATAAGTTCATTGGTATTATTTCTTTTTCTATCTATATGAGTGATATCATATGATATTTATCTTTCTCTGACTCACTTTACTTAGTATGATGATCTCCAGGTCTGTCCATGTTGTCTCAAAGCATTATTTCATTCTTTTTAATGGCTAATTAATACTCCATTGCATATACATACCACATCTTCTTTGTCCATTTTTCCGTTGGACATTTAGGTTGCTTTCATGCCTTGGCTATTGTTAACAATGTTTCAGTGAACTCTGGGGTCCATGTATCCTTTCAAACCATGTTTTTCTCCAGATATAGGTCCAGAAACACAACTGCTGGATCATATGGTACTCTGGTATTTCAAAGTCCATCTTATTCACCATCTGTCCAGGGAAACCCTTAATTCAGATCATTTCATAAATCCTCCTTTATTTTAACTTTATGTACCATGTTCTAAGTTATGTACTTAATATGCATTGCACATTTAATTTTTACAAAGAAAAGATCATCATTATTGAGCCTAGTTATTTAGATATGGAAATCAAGGTCTAAGAAATTGTGGCATTATCAAGAACATACTGAACTGGGATCAAACTAAGATCCATCTGACTTTTAATTCCTGTACAGTAATTTGCAGAATGTTTTATTTCATGTAGCTATTTGAGTGCTCAAATTATATCACCTCTTCCCTTATTTGGGGTCGGTGGCTCAGAGGTTAAAGTGTCTGCCTGCAATGCGGGAGACCCGGGTTCGATCCCTGGGTCGGGAAGATCCTCTGGAGAAGGAAATGGCAGCCCACTCCAGTACTCTTGCCTGGAGATTCCCATGGATGGAGGAACCTGGTAGGCTACAGTCCACGGGGTTGCAAAGAGTCGGACACGACTGAGCAACTTCACTTTCACTTTCAAGGCAGGTACCCTATATACTCCTGTAGCAGTTAGTAGTCTAACATAGCAGGGCCTCAGCAAATATTTACTGGATTGAATAATTGACAAGAAATCATTTGAGACTTACAAGCAACAGGTAAGTCTTTACTGTGAGTTTTCAGACTCTAGTCTCTCCAAGTACATAAACAAAACAATATATACCAGCCCCCTACCCATCTTTCAAAGACATTGGATTTAGAAGTTGGTTGTACTTGACATTTGAAATGAAATGCTCTAAGACAAAACAAAAGCACCTGCATTTTTATGTCTCTCATACTATTCTGGAAATTCAATCGGAACTGTATTTTTTTTTTTTAATTTCTGTAAATCTTTAGAGGTAACAGAGGATGGGGGTAAAAGAGAGAATAAATAGTCCAAATTCTCTTTGCCTAATTTAGAATTTGCATAAATTCAGAGGGAGAGAAAAACTAGGTTTTCATTTCTTTTTTTTCCTTTCAGTGGAAGGGAAAAAAATAAGGCAAAGACAAGGACAACTAGGTTAACTGAAAGAATGAACAACACAGCCACACTGAACGGGAACACTTATCTGGCCACTTAACAGAACACTTTGAATTCAAATACTTGGGGAGCATCTTTCCAAGTGCAATCGGCTAGTTAAAATGTAAGGAAAGCCTTGGATTGTTGTGGCAAAAGTTTGCTTTTCCAATTACAAACAATTTTCACCTACTCATTAGAGTTACTATGCAATTCTTGGATTCAATTCAGTTCAATTAAATAAGTATGTATTAAGCGTCTGTGTGCCAAACGGGAACCCCATGTTCAGTGCTTAGTTCAATGACCTATATGTCTTGAACAAAAATAAAACTGTTACTACCGAAAATCCTGTAATTCATATGTTCACACTCATCTTGACTGGATTTCACGTCAATGAATCTAAATTGATGTTATGTTATTTTGGAGCTTTGAGGAAGTGAAGTTAAGGAGACAGAAACCAATGGACTGTTGACATTTCTAATGGGGAGAAGAGCGCCGCCTTTCTCATCTGCCTTCTGGGCCTCTGTGGCAGTCCTAGCTTGTTAGCACATGGTTTGATTTCACACAAAGACAAACTACCTCAGTGTAGCCATAAGCAAGACCCGAGAATCAATAAAAAACAATCCAAGTGTTAATGTGGCATTGTGCCAAAATCCATTTATTTCATATTATATTAAATTTTGAGTTTAGGCTTACCAAAATCCCAGTGATACAGTACCCACTAAGAAGATTTAATAGGTAGAGCTGTCAGAGAAACCTCAAGAAAAATTATCTTGAGTATTCAGTTGCCTGTGCATTTATTTAAAAGAACACATTTTAGATAGGTCTTTGCTATATGTCTTCATATCAGCTGAGTCCATAAGATTAAAATACAAATAAATATGTAAGTGGTTACCATTTTCCAGGAAAATAACTAATATCTGGTAATTTCCTCTTTCAAAGCTCAGAATGCTGAAAGTCTGCACAAATAGAATAACTTTGTAAAATCACTATTGTTATCATGTCTCTTTGGCACCATTGTGTGTAATTGCTATGGAAATGTAAAAATACCCCCTGCTTTTTTTTTTCCTCCTCTCCACTAGCACACGACAACCCATTCAGTCTTTTGCAAGTTGGCTGTAAATGATGCCAGTAAAAGCATCCAATGAGACCCTCAGACATTAGTGTATTAGGCATTATCTGTTACACTACTGGACCAAAATAACAAATAATATGCCTGGAGGTGCTGCTGTTTGTGACTGCTAGTTTCCCTGCATGGCATATGCCTAGAGAGTCTCAGATGAGAGATGACTGCACAAAACTGTGATTGTGAGATGACTTAGCAGAACCCGTGGTGATGTCCTAATGGCCTCCCGCTGGGGGAAACAGGAGTAATTGTTTGTCAGGGGAGGGAACACATCTGTAAGAAAGCATCTTCTGCAAACCAAGCAGCCATGTGGAAAGTGAGAGCCGTAGAGCTGGGAGACATTGGAGAAAACACACAGGTTGAGCCGAACACAGCAGTAGCTACAAGGGTAGGCATGGAGCCAGGGAGGAGCTGGATGGGTGAGACTGAGGTTGTGTGCTTTGGAAAACAATACAAACAATGATTTAAAAATGAAATGCCTGCCTGCTAAAGTTACCAGTTTCTTCTGGCAACCTTAAATCATAATGAAGATGAGCGACAGTGAAATGCTAGGGAAGAAATTAGAGTACCAAACAGGGAGAAAGCTTGCATAATTGCACATTGTGTTTTCAAAGCTTGGGCATTTTTTCAGCAGGAGTCCTTTCAATGTTCTGTTTTACATCCAATAGCTTCCTTTGTTCATTGCTTACCCTAGTGATATAAAACGAACCACTGTTTTTAAAACCATACTTTTAAAATCAAGGCAAAGCTATTGAATATACATGCATTAGAAACATCAATGTCATAGCATACAATTGAAGGATACTCATAGCCCTGTTTGTGGCTGAACTAAGCATCCTCCATGTATTTGATCAGAAAAAAAGCGAGGGCAAATAAGCTAATTAATGCTGCAAAATGCTAATTCTCTCTACCTTTTATCCTGAGTCTAAATTATGATTTTATCTAATTTCTGAGGAACTGAAATGCTCATGCCAGTGGAGTCTATCATTATTAATATATAAATCAATGCATAAGAGCGTATTGGCCTATGGGAAAGACTGTAAAAAAATTTAATGCCCTCCACAAACAGCTGTGCGCCTGACCCAGTGGTTTTTTGTTTGTTTGCTTGCTTTCCTGACAGACTACCAGATTGCATTTATTTTAGTACTTTCAGCACATCTGAAGATGTCTCTAGCAATTCAGATTTTAAAATATGAAATTTTATAAGTTGCTATTATTAAATTTTAGGCAAATAAACTTTTCCTCCCTGCCTCACCTCTCAAGGCTACAAATCCAATTAGCTGTTTAATATCAAATTAAACACAACTAGATGCAATTTTCAGTTTAAAGGTTTAGAGAAGTGTTAAGGAATCTTTATATCAATGTGAGCCCCATGAAGCTTGGGAAGTGCTGTATATATGAAAGTCTATGTGCAAAAATTCCCTCTTGTTTCTGTTACTTGGCATTACAGAAGGGAGGCTTTCAACCATCAACAGGCATTTCCAATAAGAAGTATCAATAACTATCATGGTGGTTCTGATGTGCCATTGAATTCCACCAGGCAAAGAAAATGGAGGAAGGTGAAGTGAAGGAGGAAACAGACCCATGTTTGTGTCATTTAAAAACATATACTAAGAAGGACTTCCGTTGTGGTTCAGTGATTAAGAATCTGCCTTGCAATGCAGAGGATGCAAGTTGGATCCCTGATCAGGGAACTAAGATCCCACAGGTCCAGTGTCAACTAAACTGGCATGCTGCAACTAGAGAAGTCCGTGTGCTGCAGCAAAGACCCAGCGCAACCGAACAAAAAAGAAAAAAAAAAAAAAAAAGGAAGTGGACATACGTATACCCATGGCTGATACATGCTGATGTATGGCAGAAACCAACACAATATTGTGAAGCAATTATCCTTCTATTAAAAATAGACAAGTTTTTAAAAAGAAAAAAAAAAAGAACATATACTAAGATTTCAGGAGACCAAAAAGGAACATATACTAAAATTTCACGTGACCAACAACAACTCAGAGTTTATGCTGAGATAAAAGAAAAAGAAATTTAAAAAAATAAAAGAACATATACTAAGATTTCAGGTAAATAAGGGTTTTCCCAGGATATAGAGCCTTCAGTGTTGCATCGAGGACAAACTGGCATACGCTGGTTGCTCTAGGTATTGTAATCTACATATGAGCCTGTGTAATCTAGAATTATAAAAATGCAAAGTGAGTTTTCTTTGTCTTATAATTTCTCATACTTCAAAATCTCTGCTTACAATAGTTTGCTTTTAACTAAAATGTCTTGTACATTTGCTGATATCTACTCTCATACCCATACATTTCTTCACAGCATCATTAGTCTATTTCAGTCTATCGATTCCATTAGAACTAATTCAATATCCATGCCCCAAGTTTCAAAATAACCTCTGACTTTTTTAATATGTTAACCACCAAAAAGAATAATTCTTTTGTAAGCCTGAATGCCCATATTGTTTTAAATGCAGTAGCAGTTTGGACAACCGAAGGCAAGAGAGATATGTCCTTGCCATGGCAGTTCATTACAAAGAGCTATTACCTTTAAAAACAGACCCGTCCATGCTCACTGGCAGTGCAGATATTATGCTATTGATAACTGGATTGTACTCACTTTATTAGGAATGCATGTGTACAGGCTCAGTTACTCAGTCATGTCCAACTCTTTGTGACCCCGTTGACTGTAGCCCACCAGGCTCCTCTGTCCATGGAATTTTCCAGGCAAGAATACTAGAGTGGTTTACCATTCCCTCCTACAGGGGATCTTCCTGACCCAGAGATCCAAACCACATCTGCTGTGTCTCCTGCTTTACAGGCAGATTTTTACCCCTGTACCATCTGGAAAGCCATTCACTTTATTAGGAATAAGAATCAATTAAGACAGATCATAATATATGTTTGAATTTGTTACAACATCACCAACAAAAACAATACTCTCATTTCTGTCGCCATCTATTGACTTTTTCTTTATTATGAGGTGTAGTAAAATAAAAAGTTTCTGCAAAAGTGAGATCTGTAAAAGTGTAGTTTTACAAAAATGAGATTCTTTAAAAGTGTGATCTTCAGTTCAGTTCAGTTCAGTTGCTCAGTCGTGTCTGACTCTTTGAGACCCCATGAATCGCAGCATGCCAGGCCTCCCTGTTCATCACCATCTCCCAGAGTTCGCTCAGACTCATGTCCATCGAGTCCGTGATCCATCCAGCCATCTCATCCTCGGTCGTCCCCTTCTCCTCCTGCCCCCAATCCCTCCCAGCATCAAAGTCTTTTCCAATGAGTCAACTCTTCGCATGAGGTGGCCAAAGTATTGGAGTTTCAGCTTTAGCATCATTCCTTCCAAAGAAATCCCAGGGTTGATCTCCTTCAGAATGGATTGGTTGGATCTCCTTGCCAATAAGATTTTTCTAGCTTTGTGTTAAATTGTGGCATTACAACCGACTGTATGGTTCACTTTGAAATGGGTAATTGGATTGAATAACTGACATGTTCAGCAACTAAGGAGGCACAAGTCAGCATCTGAGCCTGAAAGGTGAACCTGATCCATTTACAGGCTCACCCACACAGCCTCAGAGAGTGTCAGATGACTCCATCATCTGACTTGAGACATCAGTGCAAGTAAGGACTCATGTAAGGACTTGAAGAATCTATCAGAACAGAAATAACAACTTAAAATTTATTCTTAGTACAAAAATATATACATACATACTTAAAAAATAGCTTTGAACACCATGACACGTCATAAATAGGAAAGCACATAACCCATTTTTTCACAAGTTCAAAGCATTCCATGGCTCTCTCAGAACCAGCAACAGATGCTTCCTTACAAGCTGGTATTCATCTCTGCTTTTGGTTGTTCTTAATCTAGATCAGGATCTTATCTTGGTATTAGACCAGTGGCACAGACGGACCACTAGTGACAGATCAGCTGGCTGCAGTTTGTGTTAGCTGAGGACAATTGATTCACTAAAATATGATTTTCATCATAATCCTGCCACAGACCCACATCTTCAGTGACACCACACTGTACGTGGAATGGGGTTCAGACTCAGCTCACAGTCTAGCTGATCCCCAACTGCTTCTATTATTTTGTCTCTTTAACTAATTTCCTTCATTGTCAAAGTCTATGACCATGTTTGAGAAATTCTGAATGATAATTTTTTCTCAGGAATTCCTATAGAATTAATATCTCACTTCTCTGAACAGACACAAATGGCCTTAAATTGATGTTTAAGTGCTCTGGATGTGTATGTTTTTGTCTTTTGGTCTATTTTCAGTCACTATAGATGTCAAAAGTTCATAGTAAAAGCTATAGGTCAAATGCTCCTGTCTTTATCCAACTGCCCATGTCATTCATTTACAGCGTAGTTGTATTTGTGTTTATCAGTTGCTCAGTCATGTCCAACTCTGTGAGACCCCATGGACTGTAGCCTGCCAGGGTCCTCTGCCCGTGGAATTCTTTTGGCAAGAATACTGGAGTGGGTTGCCATTCCCTTCTCCAGGGGTTCTTCCCGACCTGGGGATTGAACCTGGGTCTTCTGCATTGCAGGCAGATTCTTTACCATCTGAGCCACCAGGGAAGCCCATGCCATTCATTTACAACCTAGTTGTATCCAGTAGATTCTAATCGCTTCAAATTTTTATTTATGTCAAATTTTTGGGGGGAATACAAATCTGTTCCTCTCAGATCATCTCCTGCAAGCATGCAGAGAGCTTCTCTGGTAAAAACACCACCTCCCTCCTACCTTAAAAATTTTACCTATTCTTAGAGTTCAGAACTTGATATATCCCATGAAGCCAAGAACTCTGAATTACATCTTTAAAGACTGATTTATGTATATCCTCCATTTATGAGTTATAGTATAATACAATCAGAAATGAGAGATAGATTATTGTTTCAGGCTGTAGGAAAAATGATTGAAAAGTAATATTTTTTATCCTAACCAACCATTAACTTCATCAATAGCAAGAAAATAGGTACAAATGAATGACTTTAAATGTAAATAAAGGCCTCAAGGGACTTCCCTGATGGTCCAGTGGTTAAGAATCCACCTGCTAATGCAGGTGTCACCAGTTCGATCCCTGGTCCAGGAACTAAGATCCCACATACCACAACTACATACACCACAACTACTGAGCCTTCACAATCTAGAGTCCAAGCTCTGCAACAAGAGAAGCCACTTCAATGAGAAGCCACTTCAATGGGATGCCTGTGCACCGCAACTAGAGAGTAACCCATGTTTGCTGTAACAAGAGAAAATATGGGCACAGAAACAAAGACCAAGTGCAGTCTAAATAAGAAAATAAATATATACTTTTAAAAGGCCTCATATGTGAGTCCAAGTCTCTCCCACCTATTTTAAAATTTTAATAGCTCATTTGTTCTCTCCCAAAACTTAGCAGAACAAGGATTGTTAGCCCCATCAAAATGAGGCTAGGAGGTATTCATCACTTGCAATGATTATAAAGTTTATAAATAGTAGTACTGGGGGGATAAAAATAAGTTTATATTAATAAACATATTACATGAGTTATTTTTCATTTTATGGAGTGTCACATGCACAAGATGGTCTGAAGACAGTGACTCAGTTGATATAGCATGTGCTTTCCATCCATGCTTCAATCAATTCAACAAATATTTATGGACCCCTATCACATCCCAGGCACTGTGACTGACTTGGAGAAATCTATCAGTGGACATGACATAGTACTTGCCTTCAAATTGCCATCCTAAAGTAGGCTGGTGAAATATACAAGTAAAGAGGCCAACAGAATGGAGTTTAGTCTGAAGTTGAAACTCAAGCCTCCAGGGCCACATGACCCTGTCTTAGAAAGTCAAAAAGCCTTCATTCTATCCAGCACATATTTATTAAACTTCTACCGTAGACTTGGCACTTTGCTGACAGAAGGTATAAAATGATGATAAGTAATAATAATTACTTTGTAACTCCCAGTGAACCGCTAACAAATAATGCAAATTCTGGAGTAGATTTTTCATCTCCTGAGGCTGTTGATGTGTAAAGATGTGTTTTATCCTACATACCTCCTCTCCATGTCCATATCCATCCTGATCTTACAAAGCTGTAGATGTTTGGCACCCCCTCATCAGTCAATTCACTAGTCTTACTGTCAGCCTTCACTTGCAAAATTCAATGCTTAGGATCAAAAATGAGAAAACGAGAGAATCACAGTTCCTAGACAGCTTTACCTGCACTTGTTTATTTCAGAAACCACCCATTTAATGTTCGTCACCGATAGTTTGCATGCTTTGTAAGCTGCTTTCACCATGCTTTTGATCATTCTGTGGATCAATACCATGTTTGGGAGGACTAATCCAAAGCAGAAGCTTTCAAGCCTTGGATTTAAGATGTTTAAAAGAAAGCAAAAACAGAAGTACAGACAGCCTGCCATTCAACTTGAAATGGAACATAGGGTCTCTGTCTATATAGGAGTCTGCTCCCTTGCACTTAGTCTGAGAGCCAGATGTTCAGAAGCCAGAAACCTTGCTAAGCTCTTCCAGCAGTTGCAAAAGCATTTGTTGCACAGTTACAGGATCAAGTCTTTTTTCCTAACTTGCAAAGGAAATAGTCTGCTGTGGACCAAGTATAGATACTGTTCATAGGCACTTGCCAATTTCTCAAGGAAGACTAGGACCTACGGGGACATCAGAGATGCTCCAATCTCAGTCCACATGGCCAGAAGCCCTGTGACATATATATGCTTTCTTGCCAGGCTCTGTGACTCAGTTCTTATCATTTGGCTGGGCTCTAGCCAGGAAGCTCCCCTCGCTGCATGCAGTCATGGGAAATTTGTGTCGTGATGTGTCACCATCTACATTCTCTGAGAATTGGCTCCACCCATTTCTTATTGTGGCTTTTGTGTAATTCCAGGTGAGGCATCCCACTAGTACCACTAAGACTGCTTCCATGGAGTGACCCTCATGGCTCTTTGCATGTGGATATGCCCAAATTTCAATCTTAGGCAGAGAAGTGGAGCACTGTTGTTCAGTCACTAACTCTTGCCTGACTCTCTGAGATCCCATGGACTGAAGCAGCCAGGTTTCCCTGTCCTTCACTATTTCCCACAGTTTGCTCAAACTCATGTCCACTGAATCAGTAATGCCATCTCATCCTCTGCTGCCCCCTTCTCCTCCTGTCCTAAGTATTTCCAAGAATCAGGGTCTTTTCCAAAGAGTCAGTTCTTTGAATCAAGTGGCCAAATTATTGGAGCTTCAGCTCCAGCATCAGTCCTTCCAATGAATATTCAGGGCTGATTTCCTTTAGGATTGACTGGTTTGATCAGTTTGCTGTCCAGGGGACTCTCAAGAGTCTTCACCAGCACCACAGTTTGAAAGCATCAATTCTTCAGTACTCAGCCTTCTTTATGGTCCAACTCTCACATCCATACATGACTACTGGAAAAACCATGGCTTTGACTATACAGGCCTTTGTTGGCAAAGTGACTTCTCTGCTTTTTAATATGTCCATGGGTTTCTCAAGGCAAAGATACTGAAGTGGTTTGCTATTCCCTTCTCCAGTGGTCCACTTCAGGGTCAGTATCCTTGCCTTGAGAACCCCATGAACAGTATGAAAAGTGAAGCCTTACTATTTATTAATCATGACTAGTTAGAATGTGCAAAACTTCAAAATAACTGTAGGACAGAGACAGACTTTGCAAGTGGGGGGTTGGTTAACTTTTTAACTGAAAATTTTGGCTCCTGATTCTCATTACAACTTGGATGAATCTCAGAGGCATTAGACCAAGTGAAGGATATCATTCTCAAAAAGTTAGAATTCCATTTCTTAGAAGATGGAATGGGGAAAAGGATGACTCTAAATCGATAGGAGACAGTCTGGTGAGTGATGGAACTATTCTATGTCCTTAACATGGTAGTATTTGCAGAGACCTATGGCTGAGCGCTGAAGAATTGATGCTTTTGAACTGTGGTGTTGGAGAAGACTCTTGAGAGTCCCTTGGACTGCAAGGAAATCCAACCAGTCCATTCTGAAGGAGATCAGCCCTGGGATTTCTTTGGAAGGAATGATGCTAAAGCTTAAACTCCAGGACTTTGGCCACCTCATGCAAAGAGTTGACTCATTGGAAAAGACTTTGATGCTGGGAGGGATTGGGGGCAGGAGGAGAAGGGGACGACAGAGGATGAGATGGCTGGATGGCATCACTGACTCGATGGACGTGAATCTGAGTGAACTCCAGGAGATGGTGATGGACAGGGAGGCCTGGCATGCTGCGATTCATGGGGTCACAAAGAGTCAGACACTACTGAGCAACTGAAATGAACTGAACTGAACTGATACATATGTTAAAATTTCATAGGACTATACACAAAAGCAACAATAGTAACAAACCAAGGAACAGGTGAAAATTGATGAAACTTGAATAAGTTTTGCAGCTTGGTTAATTATATTTTAATAATACCAACTTCCTTATTTTAATATTCTAGTATTATCTCAGATAATATCCCTGGCATAGCTGAATGAAAGATAGACTAAAATCCTCTCTAATATTTTTGCCATGTCTATGAAAGTCTAGGACTTCCCAGGTGGTAAACAACTTGCCTGCCAATGCAGGAGGTTTAAGAGATGCAAATTCTATCCCTGGTTTGGGAAGATCCCCTGGGGGAGGGCATAGCAACCCACTCCAGTATCCTTGCCTGGAGAATCCCATGGGCAGAGGAGCCTGGTCGGCTACAGTCCATAGGGTTGCAAAGAGTTGGACACAACTGAAGCAACGTAGCACATGCATATGCATTGAATACTAAAAATATTCCAGAAAAGAAAGTTTCTTAGAAAGTAGGAACTAGTAAGTAAATTAACAACATCCTCATTTTCAGTAATCAGATATTTGTGTCTTACTTTTTATTTATTTAAAAATTATTTGTGTTGTTTTATTGTTTAAATGAAGATATGATCAATACAACTTAATAAAAAGAAATGACTGCTGAGGACATAATTAACCTGTGGAATTGCAATATGTTATCTTTGCCTATATTTTGATTTGGTCTTTGAGACTGAGCCTATACTACTTTATCTTAGTAAGATGCGCAATTAGCACTTCTGCCTGTGGTTTGAACTTTTCCATTATCTAGCTGAATTCCTCTGCCTGAGTGTCAGACTTAAAAGATCCAGTGATCTGCTAAATAACCAGGTGAAAACTTCCCCAGTTACTATCCATCTCCATACCATCTCTTGCCCCTGCTTTCCACCACCACATCTGTAATTTTTTTTTTTTTACTGCTTTTTCCTACCTCAGTTGGTGGTAAAGCACAGACATAAGACAAAATCCTGTGAGTCCTCCTCAACAACTCTTTTATTTGCAACATCCAATTTAAGCTAAGTCTCTCTGATTGGATCTCAGATACATGCTGAATTCTCCATTTTCACTCCTATTGCTACTGCCAAGGCATTTCCTCAACTGTCCTGTTTTAATAGACTGGATAATTATATAACATGCAAGTGCAAGTGTGTCACAGTGATCGTAGACCATGCAGATCTGATTCCACTTTTTAGAACCCTATCATTACTGAAAGGTACGGGTGGGGGGTCCAGCTGCTCACTGCTCAAAAACCAATAAACAGGTCAGGTTGGTGGGAAGGAAAGTGCTTTATTTCAGATGCCAGAAACTGGGGAGGGAGTAGAGTGGTGGACATCTGACCAAAGGCCGACTCCCTCTACTCCGACAAGCAGGGGGTGAGAGCATTTGTAGTCAGAGTTGGGGTGGGGGGAACAGGCAGAAACAACACAGTCGTCTTCAAATTGATCATCAGTGGTCTGACTAACACCATCCTGGTTGCTTTAGGTACAGTTAATCTTTAGTTATGGGGTGCACTTGCTCTTTGTGCTTAATTCTTGGACTTGTGGCAGCTCATGTCCTGGGTACAGTTTGGTCATCATGTAGTTAACTTCTCCACCTTGAGTTTTCGTATCTGTAAGACAGCTCACAGGATATGGCTCAGAATGCTATCTATAGCCCTTGAAAAAGAACCAAAGGCCCTTGACTATACTTAATGACTACATTATCATTGTTTAGTCTCCTTTGCTTGTTTTCCTTTGTTTCAGCATTTGTCACTTCTCTGATTAAACTTATTCTTTGACTAAAGTTTTCCACAGACGAAAGGCAGACAGAGGACATGATGAGGGGCCAACGACCATACAGTCTTGCTCCTTGTAGGAGCAAGTTTAGCCAGCCTCGTATATAAGATTTGTTCTGTTGTTTAGTTGCTAAGTCATGTTTGACTCTTTTGCAACCTCGTGGACTGTAGCCCATCAGGCAGCTATGTGCATACGATTTCTCAGGCAAGAATGCTGGAGTGGGTTGCCATTTCCTTCTCCAGGGAATCTTCCTGACCCAGGGATTGAACTCATGTCTCCTGCATTGGCAGGCAAATTCTTTACTTCTGAGCCACCTGGGAAGACCCTGTATATATGATCAGTTCAGTTCAGTCGCTCAGTCATGTCACACTCTTTGAGACTCCATGGACTGCAACACACCAGGCTTCCCTGTCCATCACCAGCTCCTGGATGGAAGCTGAGTTTACTCAAACTCATTTCTATTGAGTTGGTGATGCCATGCAACCATCTCATCCTCTATCATTCCCTTGTCTGGCCTTCAATCTTTCCCAGCATCAGGGTCTTTTAAAATGAGTCAGTTCTTCACATCAGGTGACCAAAGTAGTGGACTTTCAGCTTCAGCATCAGTCCTTCTAATGAACATCCGGGACTGATTTCCTTTAGGATGGACTGGTTGGATCTCCTTGCTGTTTAACGGACTCTCAAGAGTCTTCTCCAACACCACAGTTAAAAAGCACAATTTTTCAGTGCTCAGTTTTCTTTATAGTCCAACTCTCACATCCATACATCACTACTGGAAAAAACATAGCTTTGACTAGACTGACTTTTGTTGTCAAAATAATGTCTCTGCTTTTTAATATGCTATCTAGGTTGGTTAAAACTTTTCTTCTAAGGAGCAAGCATCTTTTAATTTCATGGCTGCAGTCACAATCTACAGTGATTTGGGAACCCCCCAAAATAGTCTGTCATTGTTTCCACTGTTTCCTCATCTATTTGCCATGAAGTGGTGGGACCAGATGCCATGATCTTAGTTTCCTGAATGTTGAGTTTTAAGCCAACTTTTTCACTCTCCTCTTTTACTTTCATCATTAGATCTTCTTCACTTTCTGTCATAAGGGTGGTGCCATATGCATATTCAAGGTTATTGATATGTCTCCTGGCAATCTTAATTCCAGCTTGTGCTTCATCCATTCCAGCATTTCTCATTAGGTACTCTGCATATAAGTTGAATAAGCAGGGTGACAATATGCAGCCTTGACGTACTCCTTTTCTCTATTTGGAACCAGTCTGTGTTCCATGTCCATTTCTAACTATTGCTTCCTGCACAGATTTCTCAAGAGGCAGGTGAGGTGGTCTGGTATTCTCATCTCTTTCAGAATTTTCCACAGTTTGTTGTGATCCACACAGTCAAAGGCTTTGGCATAGTCAATAAAACAGAAGTAGATGTTTTTCTGGAACTCTCTTCCTTTTTTGATGATCTAGTGGATGTTGGCAATTTGATCTCTGGTTCCTCTGCCTTTTCTAAAACCAGCTTGAACATCAGGGATTCACGGTTCATATACTGTTGAAGCCTGGCGTGGAGAATTCTGAGCATTACTTTGCTAGTGTGTGAGATTAGTGCTATTGTGTAATAGTTTGAGCATTCTTTGGCATTGCCTTTCTTTGGGATTGGAATGAAAACTGACTTCCAGTCCTGTGGCCACTGCTGAGTTTTCCAGATTTGCTAGCATATTGAGTGGAGCACTTTCATAGCATCATCTTTTAGGATTTGAAATAGCTCAACTGGAATTCCATCACCTCCACTAGCTTTGTTTGTAATGATGCTTCCTAAGTCCCACTTGACTTTGCATCCCAGGATGTCTGGGTCTAGGTGAGTGATCACACCATCATGATTATCTGCATCATGAAGATCTTTTTTGTAGAGTTCTTCTGTGTATTCTTGCCACCTCTTCTTAATATCTTCTGCTTCTGTTAGGTCCATACCATTTCTGTCCTTTATTGTGCCCATCTTTGCATGAAATGTTCCCTTGGTATCTCTACTTTTCTTGAAGAGATCTCTAGTCTTTCCCATTCTGTTCTTTTCCTCTATTTCTTTGCATTGACTACTGAGGAAGGCTTTCTTTTCTCTCCTTGCTATTCTTTGGAATTCTGCATTCAAATTGGTATATCTTTCCTTTTCTCCTTTGACTTTTGATTCTCTTCTTTTCACAGCTATTTGTAAGGCCTCCTCAGACAATCATTTTGCCTTTTTTGCATTTCTTTTTCTTGGGGATGGTCTTGATCATTGCCTCCTGTACAATGTCATGAACCTCCATCCATAATTCTTCAGGCACTCTGTCTATCAGATCTAACCCTTGAATCTATTTGTCACTTCCACTGTACAATTGTAAGGGATTTGATTTTTGTCTTACCTGAATGGTCCAGTGTTTTTCTCTACTTTCTTCAATTTAAGTCTGAATTTGGAAATAAGGAGTTCATGATCTGAGCCACAGTCAGCTCCTGGTGTTGTCTTTTGCTGACTCAATGAAACTATGAACCGTGTCGTGTAAGGCCACCTAAGACAGATGGGTCATGGTGGAGATTTCTGACAAAACGTGGTCCACTGGAGAAGGGGATGGTAAACCACTTCAGTATTCTTGCCTTGAGAACCCCATGAACAGTATGAAAAGGCAAAAATATAGGGCACTGAAAGATAAGTCCCCAGGTGAGTAGGTGCCTAACACACTACTGCAGATCAGTGGAGAAATAACTCCAGAAAGAATGAAGAGACGGAGTCAAAGCAACAACAACACCCAGTTGTGGATGTGGCTGGGGATGGATGTAAAGTCTGATGCTGTAAAGAACAATATTGCATAGGAACTTGGAATGTTAGGTCAATGAATCAAGGCAAATTGGAAGTGGTCAAACAGGAGATGGCAAGAGTGAACATCAACATTTTAGGAATCAGTGAACTAAAATGAAACATGTATAATATCATATAAGAAATGAATTGCCAGTCTAGGTTCAATGCAGGATACAGGATGCTTGGGGCTGGTGCACTGGGATGACCCAGAGGAATGGTATGCGGAGGGGGGGTTCAGGATTGGGAACACGTGTACACCCATGGTGGATTCATGTTGATGTACGGCAAAACTAATACAATATTGTAAAGTAAATAAATAAATAAATAAAATTAAAAAATAATAATAAAATGGACTGGAATGGGTGAATTCAACTCAGATGCTCATTATATCTACTACTGTGTGCAAGAATCCCTTGGAAGAAATGGAGTAGCCATAATAGTCAACAGAAGAGTCCAAAATGAAGTACTTGGATGCAATTTCAAAAACAACAGAATGATTTCTGTTCATTTCCAAGGCAAAACAATTCAATATCACAGTAATCCAAGTCTATACCCTGACCAGTAATGCTGAAAAAGCTGAAGTTGAACAGTTCTATGAAGACCTATAAGACCTTCTAGAACTAACACCCAAAAAAGATGTCCTTTTCATTATAGGGGACTGGAATGCAAAAGTAAGAAGTCAAGAAACACCTAGAGTAACAGGCAATATTGGCCTTGGAATATATATGATAAACTCTGAAAAATCTGCCTCTCACCCACTTTTGTAGCTCACTAGTTCATCACTTCCCTTTTGAAATGTTCACTTCAGGAACACTCAACTGCTTACAATACCCTAATGGACAATTGTAATTCACTCTCACAAACTATTTACTCTGGCCCTAATTCTCTTCTTATTCTATTCTTTCTGCAGAATCCATATTTCCCAAACACTTGCACAGTCACAGATTTCTCTGGAATCCCACCATAAAAGCCAAATACCCCTTCATTACTTTATATGTATTCCTATTACTAGACTTATATATTTTTATATATGTACCTCTTCTTCTCTTTTGCTCTGAATCTAACCAAGACTTATTCAACTTTGTATTCCTAGTGCCTAGTATAGCATATAGAAAGTCTCAGTAGATGGATTGTTAAATAAATAAGTGTATGATTAATGAATAAATCAATGTTTATTTATCTCTTTAAAACTATGTATTTAACAGTGATATAATTAAGACCTATATAGTAAAGTGTTTAATATCTAATGTACTCTACTCTGAAGGGCTTGTTTATCTACTGCTTTTAGAACTAAAAACATAAATAGTAAGATAAGCTAGATTACTTTATTGTTGTTAAACTGGAGCTGTTTAATTCTATAGTTCTTCCCTAGAGAAAAGAAATATTTTCTGTGTCTTATATAGTGGAAGGACTTTTCCGGAAAAAGAACTTAGTTACCCACCTTGGAGGTTCACTGGGTTGTGTCTGTTTGGAGGTCACATTTGCCTTCACCTCAGCTCTGTTTCCTGGAAATGAAACCGAATGTGCTGATAATGAATCAATAATATGTTGATGCTGTGCACAGGGATTAATCAAAAGCCCTCATTCTCTTCCAGGACAATTTCAAGCTGCCAGTAATCAGCAGAGGCAAGCAAGCTGGAGAGGAGGCCTAGCACGTACTTGAAAGTGACAATCAAGCTGTACACACTAATCTCTGTGGCGAAATGCAGAGAGGGCCTTCCAGCCCCAAGGCCAGAAATGCACAGAATCCAAGGTTAAATACCAATCCCCTCCTTCTTTCTTTGGGTCAACTAGTACACATTCAAACCACTTACCCTGAGTTGCTTCTTCTTAATGGAAACACTAACTTACCTTTTCCTTTACTTGAGAGGAATACCTAATTAAAATAAAAATTTCCCCCTTGATTTGGATATAAGTGCTTCATTCTTGCAACTGACCATTTTTATCACTTCTTGCCTCCTCATTATATAAAGAGTAAATATCAACTTCATAGAGCAAAGTAAACCATTACCGCTCTGATTAAAGTGACCCTAACAATCTGGTGTTGATTGCCTCCTTCAGGGAGAATTCGTTGATAAATAATAACATAAGGACACAAAAGATGCTGTTTTAGCTGCTCTTCTGAAAAACAATGCTTTGAAGTAAGACCATATGAAAACTGATGAAAAAGTTTGTTTCTGTTTTTATTTTCCCATTGAAAATTATATGAAGATAAAACAGTCATTCTGTTATAACTGTTTAATTTTACATGTGAAGAAATGTAAAACTAGACATGTTAAAGGGAATGTCCCACTGCACCCTAGTTATTTGTTTCTAGGATGTTAATTCTGTTCAACCACCTGTGTTCACGGAACCTACTTGTACTCCCTGACTTGACTGATTGCCACCTTATTCCCTTATTCCATATCTGGACAGGAAGTGCTCTCACTCAATACTAAATGTTCTCTTGGCCTGAACCATGGATTACACAAACCTCTGATATCAGTCAGAGAAGACTTCTGGGCTTGACCTCTCAGATCCTGTATTCTAGCAGCCAGCTTCCCTGTCGAATATTTACCAGATGTGCAGGACATCCTATGTGATATCTTATATGTCCATTTTTTACCAATTTTTGCCCTACTCTGTGCCCCAGTAGGTTGACAAATATGGGTTACATCAACATGCAACTTTATCTTCTGGTTCGGTTTAACCAATTTGGAGCATCCACAGGAGATGGAGATAGGAGGACAGCAAAGTCAAGCTATTCATTCCCACTTTCTTCCCTACAGGATCAATGCACTCCCTCACCCTAAGGTCCCAGCATCTATCAATCAGGTACCCTCTAGTGAGTAACAGACCCCCACTGTCACAGGATACACCATAACTTGAGCTTTCTTCACATCACGTGTGTGTCTGTCACTCAGTCATGTCTGACTCTTTGCAACCCCATGGACTATAGCCTGCCAGGCTCCTCCATCAGTGGAATTCTCCAGACATGAATACTGGAGTGGGTAGTCATTCCCTTCTCTAAGGGATCTTCCCTACCCAGGGATTGAAACTGGGGATCCTGCATTGCAGGCAAATTCTTTACCATCTGAGCCACCAGGGCTCATACCTTTATAAGCAGTTTCTTTCTAACTAATTCTCCTCTAGCTACTCATTTTCTTTCTTTTTTGAACTCAGAAGAATACATAAAAGGAAGAAAAAGGAGAAGTAGAATATAAAAAGCTGGAAAAGTAAAGTAACATTTGGCTTGCTTCTCACCATCTCATCTCTATCTTATTCTCCAAAAGCTTGTTTCCTGGCAATGTGAACTCAAAGAATAAAAACTTTATTATCTGTACACTATGCTGTTCTCCTTATTAAAATGTTTAAAAAAAATGCTTAAGAAATACATATGTATCATGCCATGGCTTACATTTGCAGAGCACATAAAAGTTAAATGGTTTTACTTTAGTTGATTTGTGACAATTCTTATCTCCTAAAATACTGACATGTGGAAATACTTTTAAGAAAAACTCTTGATATGTTACTAATTGAAAATATTCTTATGAAGATGCTGACAATATTACTAAATGTGTGCAATAAAGCTCTAATTAAAAGAGGAGGAAAGGGGGTAGGACACAATCTTTAAAAGGATGACAAGGCCAGAGACAAGATAAAAACTGGTTAAACCAACTAGGTCCAAGATAGTGGACGAGTTGAATTCCAGTACATCTTGAGCCTTATTATATGCTCATTGTAATACATTAGCATCTAAATGACATACTCATCATCACCATGACAGTACTGAGGCCAGCCATTAAAGGTAAAAAGGGGGCAGTGGCCCAATTCCTTGAAATCCCTGCGCTTTCCCCCAAATAACTGGAATAATCTTCCCACTCATTCGGCTTCCCTGGTGTAGAATCTGCCTGCAATGTGGGAGATCCAGGTTTGATCCCTGGATTGGGAAGATGCCCTGGAGAAGGAAATGGCTACCCACTCTAGTATATTTGCTTGAGAAATCCCATAGACAGAGGAGCCTGGTGAGCTACATGGTCGCCAAAAGTCAGACACAACTGAGTGACTAACACTACCACACATTAGCCTATGAAATTCCCCATCGCATAAAAGCTAACCATGCCATAAGTCTAGGCTCGCTCTCTCTCTCACCTTCTGAGATAGTTCACACTCTGTCCGCAGAGTGTGTTTCTCTCTGAATAAATCTACTTCTTACCTATCACTTTGTCTCTCAGTTTGTTCTTTCGGAGACGAGACTTCAAGAACCTCAAATTCACTGGGAACATCCTCAGTTAAAAAACTGGTTAGTAACATAAAGTTGGATCAGTCTGCTGTGAAAGGGCATTTTCTCCTCCCCAACTTTGAAAGGTATGTTTCAAAAACCTTTACATAAGAATGAGCTCTTGACTGGGGTTAAAGTATACTTTTCAAAATATTCAAAACACGACTCATGTAAATATAAAATATACGTATCAGAGATTTTATTAATTCATTAATAAAGGCACCAGTAAGATGGAAAAACTAGCTCAAAGGAGATTTTTAGAAACAGAGATTTATATAAGAAAAATATTCCCTTTTTGATTTAATTATAGTCAGTCTACTCTAAGACTTCGAGGTCTTGACCTTGGGCTTTAGTTTCTGCCTTTGTCAGACCTGCATCTCCTAGTTGTAGTAAGAATTTTACTAAATCTATTTAGAAGGAACTGCCACCCTCATATCTGATCATCCTCAATACCTGAGCAAATTCCTCTAATATAACCCCCCCACACACACACCTTGTAATATCTGATCACTCTGGCCTGCCTTCAGCAAGAACCGTGCTACATCAGTGTAACAAGGATCTTCCCTAACCTGGGGATCTCTTTATAGGAATTTTCTGTTCACCAACTCCCCGACACCTCCTTGACTATGAATTCCCACTTTCCCTTGTGTTCAGAATTGAGCCCAATGGCTCTCTTGCTTATTGCAAAACCTCATTGCAGTAGGTTTTTCAGGTAAAATCTTCCTTACAATTCTTTAATTTCAGAATAATTATTTCACATTAATTAGTCAGCTAATAAAATGCTGAAATGGATTGGCTAATAGATACAAAACTGTGTAATGTCTTACAGAGAAATAAAATAAAATGTTTGGCATCATCTTTTCTCCCATCCAGAAATATACACGTCAACATGTAAATAGAAAATAGTGAAAAATCTTTGGGTAGCAAATAGTTAAGTCAACACAGATGCATTCTCCAATAAAATCAAGTAGTTTTGGGTGAGTCTGTTAAAAAATGGCAAACTGTTTAATAATACAAGGTCATTCAGTCATCCTCTGCTTTATTTTATGCATTTTGGATAAGTCTTAACAAAAGATATTAACAGTTTATAGAATATGAGATTGGTATGGATGACATTATTAAGAAACCTATGCCAACTTCCCAATTTTCATTTGCTTGTATCAAAATGAAGACAAAATCCTATAGAACCGTATCAGTAAAATATCCATTGAAAACGTATTAAAAATAAAGAAAAATCTTTCTGTGGCTTAAGATTCCTTAAGCTTTTATATTTCTGTATCTACCCTTGGTCAATTTAGGCGTACACATTAAGTTCATGAGAGTCTTCCTTTTCTATCTATCTAACTTTAATAACTTTCTTTTTTATATATTGCCATGGATAACTAAATTATCAAAGTATAGCATTTTTCTTCAATCCAACTGACTGCAACTATTCTCACATGTGGCAAATTAAATTTTTTTTAAAGAATTTATTTCATGAGGCATAGACTACCACTACCATAAAACTACCACTGGCCTGTAGAAACAGTTTTAAGGATTTTTTTCTTAGTCAGGCTATTCTTAAAAGTTTCCAAATATTTTCTCCTTTGAAATCATTTTAAACACATTTTAACATAATACGGCAGCTTATAAACACGACTCTTTCTCAAAAATAAAATAATAAAACTAAAGAAATGTGAATAACAAAAGATACAAAGGTGAAAAATAAGAGAAAATATTCCATAGAAAACACAAAGTAATAGCTGAAATAAATACTTACCATATGTCAAGAATGACGAGTGGTCCATTCCATACCATAATAATTTGCCTTCATGTGAATTATTTATCCTATGGCTCCATAACGGAAAAAGTAGCAAACCCAAACTCATACAGCTAAAAAGTATACATCAGGATGAGAACCTCTGTGGACTGCCTTTCTCTACACCAGGCTGCCTTCCTAACAAATGATATATTTTACCTTTTATAACTAAGGGTTATAGAGGCACTAAAACAAAGCAATCAATTTATGAATGGGCTTCCCTGGTGGCTCAAATGGTAAAGAATCTGCTTGCAATGTAGGAGGTGTGGGTTCCATCCCTGGGTCAGGAAGATCCCCTGGAGAAGGGAGTGGCTATTCACAATCATATTCTTGCCTGGAGAATGCTATAGACAGAAGAGCCTGGCAGGCTATAGTCTATGGGGTAGGGAACAGTCAGACACGACTGAGAGACTAACACTTTCACTCAAAACAAAGCAACCCATCAATTTATTAATATCCATTGATTTTTGAGTGTAGCACATTCTTTGCCTTATTGATTACAGAAATAATTTGTTCATGAAAATAAGAATAAGATAGACTTTATCACCATTTTTAAAAAGCTTAGTAGCTCAATCTTCCATATTTTTTTGAGTTTTTACAAATTATTTCACTTAGAATGTGATTGGAGCCAAAATAACAAAACACTGCCTTGCAAAAAAGGAAGCTCTTTGTTTCTTACAAAATTTTGATGTCGGATCTAAAATGTTTTGCTTTCCTGCAAAAGCATGCTTTTTCTCGGTTTTCACCTGCTGTGAGAATTATTCCTACATTATAATTAGTTCAGATAAATGAATGGCAAGATTGCTCTTCAGATTTTACTTTTTAAAGCTAATTTACATGATGGTCTATGATGACATGGTTATTAACAGTTTTTTGGGCAATTAATTAGGGTGGTTGGTAGAGTTGTTAGCACAAAATGAAACTAAGAGGTTATTTTAGTCAATCCTTCTGCTCAGGAGACATGATAGTAGCCATCAATCCACACTAACTGAATGAATAGTGATGTTACTCTTCTCACTGTACATTATTTGGTAGGCACCAGGGTTATTTGGTGGGCTTCCCTGGTGGCTCAGCAGTACAGAAGCTGCCTGTCAATGCAGGAGATGTGGGTTTAATTCCTGGGTCAAGAAGATCCCTTGGAGAAGGAAATGGAAACCCACTCCAGTATTCTTGTGCCTGATAAACTGCCGTCCATGGAGTCACAAAGAATCGCACCCAACCAAAATTTAGCAACTAAACAACAACAGCAACAAATGTTATTTGGTAGTTTGTTTGTTTTTTTTTTTTTTTAACTTCAAAGCATGAAGTTTTGCTGTCCTTCAAACCAGTGCTGCATCCCTCTTCCTAGTCCTCTCCAAGCTATGGAGCACTGACTAAGCACTGGTCACTTTCCATTTCTCAAGAAGCTCTTTTTATCTCTTTACAGTCTTCATCCTACAGAAGCAGGTCATAGTAAAATGTCCAATGATAGCATATGAGAATAAAGAAATGCCTTTCTGCGGCTTAGGGTTTCTCCACTTCCTTATTCAGTCTCCTCCCCTTTTGTAGATATTCATCTAGGATGCTCCAGCATCAGTTCTTGTTTCCTTCTGGGCCCCCTGCCTGAAAGCAGCTCTTTTACTCCTTTCTTATTTCCCCATTTCTGTTCCCTGCTAACCTTAAAACAACCTAATTATAGGAATGAGATCAGATCAGTTCAGTTCAGTTCAGTTCATTTCAGTCGCTCAGTCATGTCCGACTCTTTGTGACCCCATGAATCACAGCACACCAGGCCTCCCTGTCCATCACCAACACCCAGAGTTCACCCAAACTCATGTCCATCGAGTCAGTGATGCCATCCAGCCATCTCATCCTCTGTCGTCCCCTTCTCCTCCTGCCCCCAATCCCTCCCAGCATCAGAGTCTTTGCCAATGAGTCAACTCTTCACATGAGGTGGCCAAAGTACTGGAGTTTCAGCTTGAGCATCATTCCTTCCAAAGAACACCCAGGGCTGATCTCCTTTAGAATGGACTGGTTGGACCTCCTTGCAGTCCAAGGGACTCCCAGGAGTCTTCTCCAACACCACAGTTCAAAAGCATCAATTCTTTGGCACTCAGCTTTCTTCACAGTCCAACTCTCACATCCATACATGACCACTGGAAAAATCATAGCCTTGACTAGACGGACCTTTGTTGGCAAAGTAATGTCTCTGCTTTTGAATATGTTATCTAGGTTGGTCATAACTTTCCTTCCAAGGAGTAAGTGTCTTTTAATTTTATGACTTCAGTTACCATCTGCAGTGATTTTGGAGGCCCCCAAAATAAAATCTGACACTGTTTCCACTGTTTCCCCATCTATTTCCCATGAAGTGATGGGACCATAAGCCATGATCTTCGTTTTCTGAATGTTGAGCTTTAAGCCAACTTTTCACTCTCCTCTTTCACTTTCATGAAGAGGCTTTTTAGTTCCTATTCACTTTCTGTCATAACAGTGGTGTCATCTGCATATCTGAGGTTATTGATATTTCTCCCGGCAATCTTGATTCCAGCTTGTGCAATTTAACCTAACTCCTGAAATATGTCCTCCTGAATGCACACCATGCCTTGCCTAACCTGTTGATTTTTTTCCTAGATAAAAAGAAGAATGAAGAATGAAGTAGTTAGAAAATGGCTAGCTCTCTACCTCCAATAACCCCCTTAGTAATTCTGCAGAAAGACCACACAGGCAAGGTAACATCTGGAGAGAGAATCAACCAGTTTGCACGCCATGGAGAATGACACAGAACCCAACCTCCTGTCTCAGTGATTCCCTGAGATTCTTCCCCCATTTTTCCTTTTAAAAACCATCATAGCTGAGCAGAATCTTCAGAATTGGTCTCTAGATGAGTCTACCTTGTCCCCAGGTTGCTGCTTTTCCGATTAAAGCCACTTTCCTTTTTCCTGACATTTGCCTCTTGAATTATTGGCTTTTGAGTGTCAAACAGCTCAACCAGAGTTCTGTAATAAGCCCATGGATTTAGGTGGGACCTAGTAGTGATTCTATAAACTATGGAAGTGGGAATTGACACAGAGACTTTCAGACTGAGCCAATAAAAAGCCTCTGCCCAGTTTTCTCCTCTCTCTCCCCCAGCCACAGGAAGATAGCTGTTCCAAAGTGTCACTCAGACTTACAGAGAAATGCATTTTTGCCTTAGTGGAAAATAAATTTTTCTTTGTTGAGCTCCCAAGATGACTTAATATGGTAACATGATGTAGGTTACCCCACTAATGCATCTTGAAAAGAATTTGAAGTAAGGGTCTCTGAGACTGGCACCTTCTAGGCAGATTTATTCAGGACCCCCTTAACCATTTGTATTTCTAACACTCACAACACCATGCATGTGCCCTTAAAGATTTATTGTAATTCAGACAAATGGCAACACAACTTTTTCCACTCTATTAAAGAATAACTGACAAAATTGTAAGACATTTAAAGTGTGTATGGTGATGATTTGATATACTGGCAGCCAATGCTTTTAACCGAAATTTATAAGCAGTGAATTTGGAGTAGAGAGAATATATTATATTAAAAGTTGGCTGTGATTTGACCTGGCTGCACCACTAGAGCAGAGGATAAAGAAAGAATAGCGTTTATTTCTTTTTTAAATGAACAGCTTCATTTGTTGTTTTGTTTGAAAATGAACAGCTTCATTTCATAACAAATAAGCCATTTTGTTAATGAAAGACAAGTTCCTGCATTGAACTGTCTTAAGCAAACACACAGCATTTGGATAGAAGGTGTCTAAATAACTTTGATTAAAAAATGATTGAAATTTTGAATGTCTCTTCAAGAGGACCTTGGAATTGGGGAAATGGGGTGAAGATTAATCAGTGATGGAACAGAGATAAGAACAGTGAGAAGAGGGCAGGCCCTGGGAAATTCTGGGTGGAGAAAAGGGAGGAGGAACACGAAACTGTCACTTCAGTAGGACAGGTTCTCTTTAATTGGTCACCTATACTGCCCTGGACTTTGCTTCCACTCAGTGGTCCACAAACATGCATCGGTGTTCAGTTGCTCAGCCATGGTTGACTCTTTGTGACACTATGGACTGTAGCCTGCCAGGCTCCTCTGTCCATGGGATTCTCCAGGCACGAATACAGGATTGGGTTGCTAAGCCCTTCTCCAGGAGATCTTCCCAACCCAGGGATTGAACCCATGTCTCCTGCAATACAGGCAGATTCTTTACTACTGAGTCACCTGGGAAGCCCTCCCCCTCAAACTTCAGGAGGACCCTATTTGTATTAAAACATTGAATCTAGTTTTTTAAAAACTAGATTCTATTTTACCCATAGAATGTGTCCATGACTTACACGATTGCATTAACAATGGACAGTTACTGCTTGTGTCTGTCCATCTGCCAGTCTCTATTTTCTGAGAGATGTACAAACTAGAATATCTTAGATGAGTTTTAATGGACTACGTGTAAATAATAAGCAAAAAGGAGCTGACGACTAAAGCCTCTCTAAACCTCTTAACCTTCCCATTCCACCTCTCCAGAGGTTTATGAATGAATAATTTTTAATTAATTAATTACTCAATCAGTGAGCCTTCCAACAATCAATTCTGACTAATTTTCTTTTCGCTAAACTGAAAAAAGAAAGAAAGAAAAAAATCCCCATCACCACTACAGATAAACTAATGCAGCATAGGGAAATATTAAAGACCAAGAAAGGGGAAAATAGGCTTAAAATAGATTGTCTTTCCTCTGAGAAAATGATTATGATTGAATTTTTCCTTATCTTCTGTGCATCACACTGCTACAGGATCTCAGGCCAAAATTAAATCACTCGTATTGACGTGCATGTCCTTGGTTACAGATAGGAGTTGATCTTTCCTGTATCCTGAATACTGTCTTAAAATTCTTAATAGACCTTTTATCAGAGGCAACATAAGAAAAAGGGAACAGAAGAAATAAAACCTCTTCAAAAAACACTGTGTGGTTACAAATTTTTTGTCTTGTAATGGACATACCTAAGTAACATACAGTATATTGCATGTATGTGTGTTCAGTCCTGTCTGACTCTTTGAAAGCCCATGGGCTGTACCCCACCAGGCTCCACTGTCCATGGACTTTTCCAGGCAAGAATACTGGAGTGGGTTGCCAACTCCTATTTCAGGAGATCTTCCCAACCCAGGGATCGAACCCACATCTCTTAGGTCTCCTGGATTGGCAGGCATGTTCTTTACCAACTTGCACCACCTGGGAAGACCCAACATATAGATCAGCTAAACATTTTTTGACATAAAAACTTAATCGCATTTCAAGGTCCCTCCTGGGAAAACTGTGCTTTGAACAGTTCATTTGCATCATGGCAACTTATTGTACTGTAGCTGGGCAGCACAACATAAACTGCCTCTTATTTTTATGTTTAAGATATATTCCAAATATCTTTCATTCACAACTATCCCATGACATTTCATAAAATCAAATATATGTTGAAAACACTGCACATTAATATTTATTTTCAACTGTATAATATTTAAGCATCAACAGTAAATAAAAGCAACAATAATTCTTTATAAAAGGAGAATCTGTAGAATAAGAGGGCTTTTTAAAAATAAAATTCTTATTTAGATGTATAGAAAAAGTATGCCTTATAAAATATGACAACCTCCTCCCAAATCAGGTCAGTTCATAAAATCATTCTGTTTTTACAGGCATTTCTATTCAAGGATACACACAAACATTTCCATGCATTTATTTTACATGAAATTATTTTAAAGCATGAATTATTGACACAATATACTTGCACTTTATGCAAGATGTTTTCACTAGAGAAAAAATATTTATGGTTATACTATACAAAAATTGAATTTTTTTCAGCTCTCAGTCATGTTTTACTCTTTTGAATTTCATTGCTTTAATATTTGGCATTTCTGTGGCCTAAAATGACTAGAATCATTTAAGATTTAATGAAGAGCTATTTACCTCCTAAATCTTCTTCCCTTGAGTAATGAAATAATTACCCTCCCATAATCAGGGAAACGTGAAAAGTGAATCTCAAATTGAGCTGTTGTGAGAAGGGTTAGTGATGCTGCATAGGTGATCACCATGGTAACATTTGGAAATGGAACTGATGTCAAGCCAAGAGTGCTGTATTTCTATTCCCACAAGAGCCCAACCAGGCACTAGAGGTGAACTCTTGCATGGTCTCAGGAAAATGACTGAAAACTAACATTTGCTGGATCTCCCACTGGAGTATGCACATCACCATTTTATATCGTTCTCAAAGGAAGATGATTTTAAAATACAACAACATATTCTCAATAGTTTTAATTAAAATTGCTTTGTAACATTATATCACTATGATGTGTGTGTGTGTGTGTGTGTGTGTGTGTGTGTATGAACTTGCTGTACATTCAAATGAGGCTTAGCCCGAAGGAAGAACATGATGATGCTAGAAAGGGAATTCACCAAAGCTTTATTCACATAATGGAGATAATTAAATAATTAGACATTCTCTATAAGATCAGAGCAAGTTAATTCATTTTTAACAGCATGGATTAGGAAGGTGATGCCATAAATCCTAAGGAGAATATGATTTACTTGGAATTGGAGGGAAATAATTAGTGTCACACTGGCCCTGACATCACGTGTATGTGTGTGTGTGTGTGTGTGTGTGTGTGTGTAAAACAATTTCCATTCTAATTTCATGGTATACAGGAAACACTAAATTGGACTGAATGTGAAAAAGGCAATCAAACATATATTAAAAACTAATATAAAATATGTATACAAAATTTGTCATCATAATTTTCAAGTACATATAATAACTAAAATTGAGATTACTTATAATTCTTCCAAGAGATAGAGTTCATACAATGAGTACATAAACACTAATTGTAATTAGCATACTAAATATGTGCAACTGAGTGCTGGTACGGAGCTTGGAATACAGTCTGTTTACCTAAGTAGATAAACATCTCTTCTGTAATCTTCCTTATGTTTTACTTAACAATATTAAACAGGGTTTCCCTGGTGGTCCAGTTGTTGAGAGTCTGCCTGCCAATGCAGGGAACATGGGTTTGATCCCTGTTCCCGGAAAATCCTACATCCCACAAGGAAACTGGACCCCCACACTGTAACTACTGAGCCTGTGCTCTAGAGCCCTGGAGCCTCAACTACTGAAGCCCACATGCCTAGAGCCTGTGCTCTGCAACATGAGAAGCCACTGCAATGAGAATGTCACAAATAGCAACCAAGAATAGCCCCACTCATTGCAACTAGAGAAAGCCTGTGTGCAGCAATGAAGACTCATCACAGCCAAAAAATAATATATATATTTTTTTCAAAAAACAATATTAAATATTTTAACAATGTATAATAATATATGTATTTATAATATAACATGAGGCTTCAGCAGTATGTAAACTGAGAAATTCCAGATGTTCAAGCCAGATTTTGAAAAGGCAGAGGAATCAGAGATGAAATTGCCAATAGCCATTGGCTCAGAAAAACCAAGACAGTTCCAGAAAAACATCTACTTCTGCTTTATTGACTATACCAAAGCCTTTGTGGATCACTGTGTGGATCACAACAAACTGTGGAAAATTCTTAAAGAGAGAGAATACCAGACCACCTGACCTGCCTCCTGAGAAATCTGTATGCAGGTCAAGAAGCAGCCGTTAGAATGGGACGTGGAACAATGGACTGGCTCCAAATCAGGAAAAGAGCACATCAAGGCTGTATATTGTCACCCTGCTTATTTAACATGTATGCAAAGTACATCATAAGAAATATGGGGCAGGATGAAGGACAAGCTGGGATCAAGATTGCTGGGAGAAATATCAATATGAAGATTGCAGATATGCAGATGACATCTCTGTTATGGCAGAGAGTGAAAAGGAACTAAAGAGCTTCTTGATGAAAGTGAAAGAGGAGAGTGAAAAAGCTGGCTTAAAACTTAACATTCAGAAAACAAAGATCATGGCATCTGATCTCATTACTTCATGTCAAATAGATGGGGGAAACAATGGAAACAGTGAAAGACTATTTTCTTGGGCTCTAAAATCACTGCTGATGGTGACTGGAGCCATGAAGTTAAAAAATGCTTGCTCCTTAGAAGAAGAGCTATGACAAACCTAGACAGCGTATTAAAAAGCAGAGGCAATACTTTGCCAACAAAGGTCCATCTAATCAAAGCTATGGTTTTTCCAGTAGTCATGTATAGAAGTGACAGTTGGACTATAAAGAAAGCTGAACACCGAAAAATTGATGCTTTTGAATTGTGGTATTGGAGAAGACTCTTGAGAGTCCCTTGGACTGCAAGGAGATCCATCCAGTCCATCCTAAAGGAAATCAGTCCTGAATATTCATTGAAAGGACTGATGCTGATGCTGAAGCTCCAATACTTTGGCCATTTGATGCGAAGAACTGACTCACTGGAAAAGACCCTGATGCTGGGAAAGACTGAAGGGAGGAGGAGAGGGGGACAGCAGAGGATGAGATGGTTGGTATCATCAACTTGATGGACAGGAGTTTGAGCAAGCTCTGGGAGTTGCTAATGGAAAGGGAAGCCTGGCATACTGTAGTCCATGGGTTCGCAAACAGTCAGATATAACTGAGTGACTGAAAAGAACTGAGATAAACTGAATATAATATGAAGTGAAAAAGTAGTGTTAGTTTCCAAGTCATGTCAGACAGCCAGGCTCCTCTATCCATGGAATTTTAAAGGCAAGAATACTGGAGTGAGTAGTCATTCCATTCTCCAAGTGTTCTTCCTGACCTAGGGATCAAACCCAAATATCCTATATTACAAGGCAGATTTTTTTACTATGTGGGTCACCAGGGAAGCCCCATAATATCACATATATATAAGTATTTAGCAAGTTACAGCAAATACAATAACAAATATTTTCTACAGCCATTAAAAGGTAAACTTTAACCTACCTCACCAATTCATTTCTTCGTCTCATCAATCAAGCAGTCAATCATTATTGAGCACCTACAATACTAGGCTAAGTGTTGCAGAAATAAAGAACAAAAATAGACATGATCATTCTTGGAGTTGAAGGTCCACCGGTGAAGACAATAATCAAGTATTCACAAAAATAAATGTAAAATCACAACTGTAGCAAGATTTTTATCAAAGGAAAGTACATGGTGGTCCATAAAATGCTTAACTAGAGCTATGACCCATATGAGAGATTGGACCAAGCTCTTTTCAGAAAGTGAAACTAAATTGGCAAAGGAAATATATATGCTATATAAATAAATAAATATGCTATATTGTATCCCTCATGTTGTGGAGTAAAATGATACTCAACATGAACCCTATGATAATGATATTAATACACATATATTTTTCACTAGTGAAATTGAACATTTTCCTATAGACTTCTTTTAATTCACTGAATCTCATAAATTATTTTTCTGATACTGTCCTTTCTCTATTCATCTACCTAGGCCAATACTTCTTTTGTAGACATAGTAGAAATGCAGAAATTTCACTGTCTATCAAAACTCTATGCTTGATGATTATTCCACAAATATTTGTTATTTTTCTACAATTATAGGTTAAACTGGAGAAGGAAATGGCAACCCACTCCAGTACCCTTTGCCTGGAGAATCCCATGGAGGGAGGAGCCTGGTAGGCTACACCCGATGGGGTCGCAAAGAGTCGAACACGACTGAGCGACTTCACTTCACTTCACTTCATAGGTTACATTATGTGTCCTCCAAAAGCAGTGCTGAAGTTCTAACTCAATACCTCAGGATATGAACTTATTGGGAAACAGAGTCATTGCAGATACAGTTGGAGAAAGAAATGGCAGCCCACTCCAGTGTTCTTGCCTGGAGAGTCCCAGGGACAGAGGAGCCTGGTAGGCTGCCGTCTGTGGGGTCACACAGAGTCGGATATGACTGAAGTGAGTTAGCAGCAGCAGCAGCAGAAACAGTTGAGATGAAACCATCCTGGTTTACAAAATGACTGGTGTCCTTATAAGAAGACAGCCACGTGAAGACAAAAGCAGGCAGGGAGCATGTCACGTGGCAAGGAAGGAGGAGATTGGATTCACACAGCTGCAAATCACTAAAAGCTGGGAGAAGGCGAGGAAGAACCTCCTAGCAGGTCTCAAAGGGAGCTCAGTGCTGCCAACACCTTGATTTTGGACTTCTCCAGAAGTAGGAGACAGTAGACTTCTGTAGTTTTAAGCCATCCAGTTTATAGCACTTTATTACAGCAATCCTAAAGCACTAATAGTTTTCAGAGACTGTTTTAGGGACTTATTAGATTGACTGACACTACCAAAAAAATGCAATCACTTAAAAAGTATGGTCTGTGCCTCACAAGAGCTTCCAGGAGATATGTATATGAACTAACTTGAGGATAATGAAGAATATATTACATTTTGATAAATATGTAGTAGAAATTATAAATATTTATGTATTAAAAATTTACAAATTAAGAACACATTGGAGATATTTAAATTTAAAACAAGTGGAGGAAGAATTGTGTGCTGGTCCAGTGGTTAGGACTAGGCACTTTCATTGCCAGGCCTGGGTTCAATCCCTGGTTGGGAACTAAGATCACACAAGCTGCACAGAACAGCCAAAAAATAAATAAATAAACAAATAAAAAGTAAAAGGGTTAAAGGGATTCTATGGGCTATACATCTTCAAATCTGTTAATCTAAACAAGAACTCAAAAGATGCCCTAAATATAACTTAGTCTTCCTCATGAGAAGTGAACAGAATTACAGCAGAATTTCTGACCACATCAACATCAAGAAAATGCCATGTACAATTAAAGTAGTCCATGCACACTTAGAGATTTAGTCAATTACAAATCCCCCTGCTTCTAGAGACTGAGGTCAAACACTTTAGGTTGTGTGAATAATGGTGTAGTAATTTAATTGCTAATTCCATTTTCACATATTATATTAAAATAACAGACTATAATGGAAATGGTATGGGAGTAGACATAATAAAATGTGGTAATTTATAATGTAAATAAAGGCAGTGAGTGGCATACGCAGTGGGCCAAATTCTTCTCTTGAATGAACACACAAGGGGCCTGTTAACTTTAGAAGTAGCTGTGTTCACTCATATGAATAAGATGATTCTCAAAAGCAGTCTTTTTTCCTGAATGAACTGACAATTATTTCTATATTTTCATATAAATCAGATGAAATTTATATTCATCAAAGAAGTTCACATTCTAGTGGGAGGGGGCAGACAGTCAACACATAATTAAATCTGCAAAATATCAGAGAATGGTGAATGCTTATCAGAGAATGAAAGGATGGTGGTGATATGAACTAATGGTGCCCAACATTTTTGACACCAGGGAATGATTTCATGGAAGACAATTTTTTTCACAGATGGCGAGAAGATGATTTGGGGATGATTTAAGCACATTACATTTATTATGCTGCCCATTATATGACAGGAGGTGGAGCTCAGGTGACAATGCAAATAATGGGGAGTGGCTGTAAACACAGATGAAGCTGTGCTCACTAGCCCTGCTCACCTCCCGCTGTGTGGCCCAGTTCTCAACAGACCATGGGCCATATTCCAGGTGTTGGAGGCCCCTGATGTAAAGTAACTATAAGGCTGTTCTAGTTAAGAAGGGACCAGGAATGGCAAGATCAGTTGTAAAAGCGTTGTAAGTATAGGAACAGCCAGTGAAAAGGCGCTAACTCAGAAATGATATTGGTGTTGTTTGCTAGGGCTGAAAGCAAATGACCACAAATGACCACAAATGGCAGCTTAAACAACAGGAATTTATTCATCTATAATTCTGGAGACTAGAAGTCCAAGATAAGGTTTTAACAGGTTGGTTCCTTCTGAGGATTGTGAGAAAGAACCAGAAACTGTTCTATGCCCCTCTCCAAGCTTCCAGAAATATTCAGCAATGTTTGGCATTTCTAGGCCCCTGGAAGTCTTCCCTGATGGCTCAGTAGTAAAGAATCTGCCTCAGTGCGGCAGATGCAGGAGATTCAGTTTCGGTCCCTGGGTTGGGAAGATCCCCTGGAGAAGGAAATGGCAACCCACTCCAGGATTCTTGTTTGGAAAAGTCTATGGACAGAGGAGCCTGCCAGGCTACAGTCCAAGGGCTCATATAGAGTCAGACATGACTGAGGAACTGAGCACACAGGCCTGTGGAAATATCATCTTGATCTCTGCCTTCATGTTCACAGGGCATGTATACATGTCTAGGTGCAAATTTCCGATTTATATGGATGCCAGTCATAATTGATTAGGGGCCCACTCTACTCCAAACGAGAGCTGCTGGTAGAGAACCTGCCTGCCAAGCAGGAGACATAAGAGATGTGGGTTTGACCTTTAGGTCAGGAAGATTACCTGGAGTAGGGCATGGCAACCCACTCCAATATTCTTACATGGAGAATCCCATGGACAGAGAAGCCTGGTGGAGTGCAGTCCACAGGGTCGCGAAGAGTCAGACATGACTGAAGCGACTTAGCATGCACATACGCACACATGCTACTCCAAATGATTTTATCTTAACCAAACTAATTACATCTACAATGACCCTGTTTCCATAAAAGGTCACATTCTAAAGTGCTAGAGGATTGGACTTCAAAATATGAATTTCAAGAGGACACACCCAACCCATAATAGGGTGTTTGAGGGATGGCAAGAAGTCCAGAGAGACAACAGTGGTGTGGATGAGTCTTCTCATCTGGTGATTTCGTGCTTACTGAATCAGTTATGACAGTTTCAAATACAGATGCATAAAAATAGATCTTAAATTGGCTTAAGCAATAAAACACCTAACTGACTTGTATATCTGGAAGTACAGAGGTCAGATGCAATTCCAACTGGGTTTCCTCAGGATTATAAATGTTAATGTTTCTTCAGTGTATAATCTAAATCCCCAGTTATGAGGATAAATGACTTTAACAGAAAGAAGGGACTTATGTTCACCTATGACAACATGCAGAGGGAGAGAGAAAACTAGCTTCTGAAGACCACCCTGAATAATGCAGGAAACCTCTCTTCTCCAATCTCAGTGGTTCCAAATATATCCCTTAGCTATTCATAAATCAATTACTGACAAAGAAGAAGGATTAATATAGCCATGTGCGTCCCTGTAGCTGGAAGTGCCAAAGATGGTGATGTATAGATGAAGAATGGAGCTCTGACTAGAGAGGAACAAGGAGATTTGATGTTAAATAGACAACCAACAAGTATCCACTATGTTGACCAATCAATAGTTTGGTCTTACAAACATGAGGACGAATTTCTGAATACACAGACATTTCCCGAATTTATGACGTCCTGTGGACTTCCTGGGTGACTCAGTGGTAAAGAATCTGCCTGTCAAAGCAACAGACACAGGAGACTTGGGTTCGATCCCTGCATCAGGAAGATCCCTTGGAGGAGGAAATTAGAACCTAACCAAGTATTCTTGCCTGGAAAATCTTATGGCCCAAGGTGACTGGTGGGCTACAGTCCATGGGGTCACAAAAATTCAGACATGACTGAGTGACTGAGCATGCATACATAGTTATTCTATAGTGATAATGTATAGAGTTTGAAAGACTTCCTTGAAAAATAAATTATCACACTCTATTCTCAGGAAACTATTTCATGCAATGATTCACTTCTGGTGATATATATATAGCTTGGAAATATCTGAAGTAAGATTGTTCATTGCAATATTATTCAGAGTAGAAATACTGGAAACAATCTAAATGTCCAACAAGGGTGAATCAGTAAGTAAATATTGGTACATGAAATATAATACATTTATCAAAATCTTTAATATGTAATACTTTTAGTAACAGGGGAATTGCTTATGTGATAATGACAAGTTGAAAAAGCAGATTGTAAAATTGTATATTTATTAAGGTTTAAATAAGGAAAAATATACAAAGAAGAAACACAGGAAGTATGTTAAAACATTAACAGGTCTACCTCTATGTGGTAAGATTAGGGATGACTTTTTGAAAAACTTCTCTGTTTTATTATTTCTCCATAAATATAGAGATCCTTTGGTTTCCTCTCTAGTATAAAGCTCTAGATTTATAGAAAATATCAGAACTTTCCCTCTAAGATAGTAGAAATGAGGAGAGCTGGTTGGATCAGTAAAATTCAAGCTGAGAGCAGGGCCCTGTCTTCTCATCTTGCTGGTCTGCTTCACCGATTGGAGATATAGAAACCATCTCAATATCCAGCTACTAGGCTTCAGACAGTCCATAGATCCAGGCTTCATCACTGGTGGCTCTGTTCCTCTGAATCCCATTCCTTATGCCTCACATTCCCAGGAATAAGGTAATAAATGCTTCAAAAATGGAGGGAACCCAAAGGGGTCAAGGGTGTTAGAAAGTCATCAATTTCCCGTGGCTGTCCTTTAAATTGAAGGAACCATCGTGAACTCTTTTCCCCTGGGAATGGGCTTCTCTGCACGCTCTACCTGAGAGTGCTGGAGTTGAGCTGCTGAGATTCTTCTCCACCTTAAGCCTAAACCCATCTGCCTAATTTCACCAGTCATTAACTCATCTTCTATCAAAACCCTTCAGAAATTCTTTCCCTTAGAGAAGCACTTCTTCCTCTAGTCTACTGCTCTGGTCACTTCCTAGCCCTCAGTTACTCTCAATTACATCCTAGAACCTTGAGGAACATGCAAATTGTCTCATGACTTATCTTCAAAAGAACCACAGTAGGGCCTGCCAGGGTCCACCTCTGAAGGTTCAGACAATAGTCAGGCCTGGTACACCTTTCACCCCAGACACTGAAGGAATTCCAAGCTCAGTTCACCACTGCCCTCTAGCTACTCCTGCTTTCCCTGGACACTACAAGCCAGTCAGGCTTATGGCCTCTGGCTACTCAGTAGCTTCCCTATTCTGGGATTTTAGAGCAAAGTTCATCTTGAGTACAGAAGAACTAGAGCCAGAGAACTTACTGGAGTTAAACAAGGGAAGAATGGAAATACCTACATAACATTTAAGTCAGTGTAGCCCATCTCAGTTGAATTTTAGGGAGAGGGGATGTGGTGGGGGTGGAGGCTTTAACTACAGTCTGAGGAGGTGGTCAGAGGCACGCTCACTAACTAGAGTCTCCCTAGGCTGCTCATGATCACATTACTAAGATCCACAGTGTGGTTAGCCTCCAGCTGCTACGGCTCTAAGTCACTCCAGTCATGTCCGACTCTTTGCGACCCCATGGACTGCAGATTACCAGGCTCCCCCATCCCTGGGATTCTCCAGGCAAGAACACTGGAGTGGGTTGTCATTTCCTCCAATGCATGAAAGTGAAAAATGAAAGTGAAGTCGCTCAGTCGTGTCCAACTCTTCACGACCCCATGGACTGCAGCCCACCAGGCTCTTCCGCCCATGGGATTTTCCAGGCAAGAGTACTGGAGTGGGGTACCATTGCCTTCTCCAGAGACCCTGACTATTATGGAGGACTTAGAATCCTTGAAGAAGCTCCCCTATTATGGCAGCCATGCCTTTGCTTTAGCACAGAAGGTAACCCAACAGGCCAGTGACATGTTGCTAACCTCATTCTGGTTCAAGCCTTTGCCTTGAAAAGCCAGTTTGTCTTCCTATGCAGGAAGAAGCCCTTGTCACCCTCCTCAGATATGTTTCATTTTCCTGGTATCCATCTATACATGAGCATACCTCCAAGATACTATAGGATTGATTTCAGACCATCACAATATGGCAAATATGGAAATAAAGCAAGTCACATAATTTTTTTGGTTTTCCAATGCATATGGAAGATATATTTACACTATATTGTAGTCTATTAAGTGTGCAATAGCATTAGGTCTAAAAAAAATCCCAATGTACACACTTTAATTTAAAAACACTTTATTTCCAAAAAATGCTAGCTTTCAATGAGTCATAATCTTTTTGTTAATGGAGAGTCTTACCTTGATGTTGACAGCTGCCAGGTGATCAGGATGAAAGGGAAGTCTTAGTCACTTGTGTCCCATTCTTTGCAACACCATGACCAGGTTCTGTTCATGGAATTCTCTAGGCAAGAATACTGGAGTTGGTAGCCATTCCCTTCTCCAGGGGATCTTCCCAATCCAGGGGTCAAATCCAGGTCTCCAACATTGCAGGCAGATTCTTTACTAGCTGAGCCACCAGGGAAGCCCAACTGATCAGGGTGCTGGTTGCTAAAGGCTGGAGTGGCTGTGGCAATTTTTTAACTAAAACAACAATGAGATTTCCCTCATCTATTAATTCTTCTTTTTATGAATGGCTTCTTTGTAGCACACAATATTATTTGATAGCATTTTACCTACAGTAGGTAGCTTCCCTGGTAGCTCAGCTGGTAAAGAATCCGCCTGCAATGCAGGAGACCCCAGTACAATTCCTGGTTGGAAAAGGGAGAGGCTACTCACTTCCAGTATTCTTGGGCAGCTACAGCCTTTGAAATATATTTCTTAAATAATAAGACTTAAAATTCAAAATTACTCCTTAACAAAAACCTTCAATTTGTAAAAACTCAATAAAGTGTAATAAAACAAAGTATGCCTGATACTTAGGTGTTAATGTTACAGTAGATCATTAGGATATAATTTCTCAATAGAATGTTGTTGTTGTTGTTTAGTCACTCAGTCGTGTCCCACTCTTTGTGATCTGATGGATGGTAGCGCACCAAGCTCCATGGGATTTTCCAGGCAACATTAATAGAGTGGGTTGCCATTTCCTTCTCCAGAGATTCAATTATTGAATTAAGAATTATATTCTCAATTATCTCATTATCAATATAGTTGAGAATCATATTTTCAATAGAATATAAACTCTATTGTATTCTATTATATAGAATACAATGTAATACATTGTAATTACATGTAATAACATATGCAAGTATATGTAAACATATGCAATAATGATATACAATGTAATATTTATGGGCTTCCCGGGTGGCTCAGCTGGTAAAGAATCCGCCTGCAGTGTGGGAGATCTGGGTTTGATCCCTGGTTGGGAAGATACCCTGGAGAAGGACATGGCTACACACTCCAGTATTCTGGCCTGGAGAATTCCATGGACTGTATAGTTGATGGGGTTACAAATAGTCAGATGTGACTGAGTGACTTTCACTTAACAAAGTTTTTAAGATATTCATCAATAGCTAATACAATAGGTGATTCAATTGTAAGAAGCTTGCAAACTGATTCCAAATAGGAAAAGGAGTATGTCAGGGCTGTATATTGTCACCCTGCTTATTTAACTTATATGCAGAGTACATCATGAGAAATGCTGGGCTGGAAGAAGCACAAGCTGGAATCAAGATTGCTGGGAGAAATATCAAGAACCTCAGATATGCAGATGACACCACCCTTATGGCAGAAAATGAAGAGGAACTAAAAAGCCTCTTAATGAAAGTGAAAGAAGAGAGTGAAAAAGTTGGCTTAAAGCTCAACATTCAGGAAACTAAGATCATGGCATCTGGTCCCAGCACTTCATGGCAAATAGATGGGAGTGAGTGAGTGAAGTCACTCAGTCGTGTCTGACTCTTTGCAACCCCATGGACTTTAGCCCACCAGGCTCTTCAGTCCATGGAATTTTCCAGGCAAGAGTACTAGAGTGTGTTGCCGTTTCCTTCTCCAGGGGATCTTCCCAACCCAGGGATCAAACCTGGGTCTCCTGCACTGCAGGCAGATGCTGTACCATCTGAGCCACCAGGGAAGCCCCAAATAGATGGGGAAACAGTGGAAACAGTGTCAGACTTTATTTTTGGGAAGCTCCAAAATCACTACAGATGGTGATTGCAGCCATGAAATTAAAAGACACTTACTCCTTGGAAGGAAAGTTATGACCAACCTAGATAGCATATTCAAAAGCAGAGACATTACTTTGCCAACAAAGGTCTGTCTAGTCAAGGCTATGGTTTTTCCAGTGGTCATGTGTGGATGTGAGAGTTGGACTGTGAAGAAAGCTGAGCGCCAAAGAATTGATGCTTTTGAACTGTGGTGTTGGAGAAGACTCTTGAGAGTCCCTTGGACTGCAAGGAGATCCACCCAGTCCATCCCAAAGGAGATCAGTCCTGGGTGTTCATTGGAAGGACTGATGCTAAAGCTGAAACTCCAATACTTTGGACACCTCATGCAAAGAGTTGACTCATTGGAAAAGACCCTGATGCTGGGAGGGATTGGAGACAGGAGAAGAAGGGGACAACAGAGGATGAGATGGCTGAATGGCATCACCAACTTGATGGATATGAGTTTGGGTAGACTCTGAGTGTTGGTGATGGACAGAGAGACCTGCCGTGCTGCGATTCATGGGGTCACAAAGAGTCGGACACAACTGAGTGACTGAACTGAACTGAACTGATGATACTGGAGGATTTTATTGAGTCTATTAAGTCTATGATCTTGAAGGAAAGGTGTACTTCTCTCTGTGTGTCTATCAACATGCATGGATGGATAGAGCTCTTGGGGCAAGCATATTTTTTATCACTGTGCTATTTAATCTTGGTTCTTACTGTCATGCTAATAAGGAGAGAGTAAAGGGACAGAAATACTTAATTTCACTAGGGGATCATAAGTAGAAAAGTATGGGAGACCCCTGTAAGCTAATGATCACTCAAGAAAGTGGGCTTGCTTAACAACAAAATCAAGCAGGCTTGCCTAGCAACAAAACCATGCAATAGAAGCACAAGACATGTCCCCAGAGAGTAAAACAATAATGGAATAAGACCTACATCCTACACATGGAAGTCAGCAAGTTAATGATCCTTGAGAAGGGGTTTTTTCTGCATGTACCATGAAAAGAAATATAGGAAAAGGTGACATTATACTGAAACCCAAGATGATATAACATTTTAGTATATATTACTGCTTTTTGCTCATTTTCACAGCACCATGACAGACCTTGGTTGAGCCATATAGGTATGCATACCCAACTCAATAATGGAAGACCCAAAGAATGAAGAAGAAACTGGCCTTTCTCCCTCCCCTCTTCCCCTTTGCTTATACAAATGCAACCCTTAAGTGCTTGGGGTGGGGCACTCCTTTTCCTGCCCACTTGTTACTCTCACAATCATCTTGTACTATTAAATCCACTTCTTATCTATCACTTTGCCTCTTGCTGAATTCTTTCTGTGTTAGAGACAGAGAAACCTGAGCTTCAGGAAGTCCCAAGATCAGGTCAAACCAGAAGACTGGGGGTTAAAGCATTCTCTTTAATGAGAGAGTATGTGTTCAAGTCCCATCTGAAGTGTGGCTGGGTTAGAATCCCATTAGAGTAGTGCAGGACCAAGTTAACACTGGGCCTGTATCACCACTAGGATAGTCAGAAAAACCTTGTGGCATCATAAACCATCATCTGGTAGAACATCTGGTGCTGACTGCAACCTAGAGAAATATACAGATGTGATGGCCAGCAACTCACATGGCAATTGCTTCAATTATTTAACCACATATGGATAGTGCCTCATGCTGGTTTTCAAATGCATTACTTGAACACCTATGTGCATATAAAGAGGGTAGCCTCATGCATGCTGTGATAACCACTGAAGCATATCACTCTTAGTCACAGAGGAAAAGATATTATCATGTGTTATACACATCTGATTAGTAGTACATGTCAATTACACTGGTGTTTTGCCTAAAAGTCAGGATGAAATTTTATGCTTGCTGTAGAGTGGCAGACATATTTTCCCTTGGGTGGCCACAGGAAACGTGCCAAGAAGTGCATTTTGATTAGTATGCTATATTCACGGACTTGCTTTCCATAGCTTTCATTTCTTTTAAGTAAGCTGGCATATGGAAACCTTGCAAAAATCTAGACTTTGTAGAAGGTTCATTTGCTGATTTCATGGAGGGTGATGGCAGGGATTGGAATAGGTGAAATCACACTTGAATTTTGTATTAAAAATCTCTTAGGTAAGTGTTTTTGCTTTTTTTGCACTACCATTATTATTATGTTTGGCAGTGTTTATGTTCAAAGACTTCATTTCTAGTTTAACCTCTAATTTAGGACAAAGATGAGGACATTCAATTTAAAATGACTGACTAGAGGAAAAACAGAAAATTGAAAGCAATTAATAACATATACACTAATGACTTAAGGCTTTCATAAAACACTGCTCAATCTTTTGCCAAAAGTGAGGTTTCTTTAGCTTTGTCTAAATTTGTCCATTCATTCACCACTTATTAAATGGTCATTATATACAAGATACAGGTTTCAAAGATGAAGAAAACAACACTCTCAAAGAGCATACAGTTTTGTGGGAGGCAAGGAGAAAATACTTCAACCTAGAGAACTGTAGTGAAAGCCCAGTTATTCCACAAAATCTAGCCCTGTGTTTTTTTGTTTATTTGAAATTCAATAAAATAAATCCTAACTATTTTACTTCAGCTAAAAAGTTACAAATATACCTTTATTCACCAGTCTTTTGATTTAGAACTATGATGTTTCCTCTGAGTATAATTTTGATGATCTGGCTATTTTCTTTAATACCATTAATACATATTTAAAATAATTACTTGAGAATGCTTGTAAAGAAATTGGAGCACAGAATACTTTTGGAATTTTGTGACCCTTGTACCCTCCCCTAGACAAATAATTTTGTCTTAAATATATCTTATTCCAAAGAAAAATTCATATTTATGAAGTCTTTCCCAGGTATTTGGATTAGCTTTCATAAAAAAAAGTGTTTGGATGTGTATTTTTAATTCATATGTCTCATCATATTTTGTAATTATTAAAAAAGCACAACAGACATACATACATTTGGAAATTAACATGTGACTCATACACTCAGTTAGTAGGGGCAGAAATGCTGGTGAAGCTTAAGAGCAACCATCAGAACACAGTTTAGTTCAGTTCAGTCACTCAGTCGTGTCTGATTCTTCGCAACTTCATGGACTGCGGCAAACCAGGCTTCCCTGTCCATCACCAACCCCCAGAGCTTGCTCAAACTCATGTCCATCAAGTCGGTGATGCCATCCAACCATCTTATCCTCTGTCATCCCCTTCTCCTGCCTCAATCTTTCTCAACCTCAGGGTCTTTTCCAGTGAGTCAGTTCTTCACATCAGGTAGCCAAAGTATTGGAGTTTCAGCTTCAGCATCAGTCCTTCCAATGATTATCCAGGACTGATTTCCTTTAGGATTGACTGGTTTGATCTCCTTGCAGTCCAAGGGAATCTCAAGAGTCTTCTCCAACACCACAATTCAAAAGCATCAGAACACAGAGGCATTGGTTAATCTGTTTTATAGAGGGAATAGAGAGCATGGGCTCAAGTTGCCAATTTGCTAAGTTACTCTCCAAGAAAACCAAGCACCAGATAGAGGAGAATAATGTTTCTTTCATCATAAGGCATGCTTTTTATATCGGAACAAGCTAGGGATAACTCAAAACTCTTTCCAGTCTTCCTAAAACTCTAGAATTAAAATCAATACTGAAACAAATGGGTACCAAGCCATAGTGCTAATGACTGCCAAAAAGTACAAGGTATAATGTTGTATCTTCTAACCAATGGAAATATCAGCCTTTTCAGAGATGCTGCCCATTCAAAAGCAGGACACAAATTACAAGACACTTTTCATGGTAGAATGATATTCTTTTTAAGAGAACAAAATAAGGTTGACCCTCAAACAACACGGTTGGAGTTAAGGGCACCAGACCTTCGAGCAGTCAAATGTCTGAGTATAATTTCTAGTCAACTCTCCATGTATCTGTTTCCACCATACCTGCAGTTCTGCATCCATGGATTCAACCAACCATATATTGTGTAGTATTGTAGTATTTACTATTGAAAAGATAATATGCTTATAAGTGGACCCATGTTGTTCAAGCACAAGTTTTTCAAATGTTTATTGTGTAATAAACATTTGTGTTTATTAAACATGTGTAACAAACATTTGTTTGCTATGGCAGCTAAATCTCATAGTTGGAGAATTTAGAATCACAGAACTGTGAATTTTCCTTTTTGCACTGGGAACTTAAGAGTCAGGATTCTGTTTTCTTTCTTTTTGTATTTCTCACACATAGGCACTATGTTGCACAAAGAAGACCCTCAAAATGTCAAGATGAAGGTACTGAAGAGCATTACCATGATGTCAGAGCAAGATTGTTGCTCATGCATTCAACATGCCACTTATCTGACCCTGATCTTGATGAAGCTCACAAGAGACCTTTGTCACACAGCCACAAATACCTTACTGTCTTAATAAAGTGCTTTGGGAGAAGATAAACAGGGATAAATCAGTAGCAGGGTTCTGTTTACAACAACTACAGTGTTTGGTGGTTATCTGACTGAGTTAGATTTATTTTTTACATGTAAATAGTCATCTATTGGAGTCTTGTTGATATGATGGTCTGCTGTATGTTTATAACAAAAAGGACACAGTTTTTTGTTTTATCCATCAGTTATGGCCTTCATTTTTCATACAGTATTATGGTGATCTTTTTCTCAGTTTTTTAGCATATTCTCACTCCTTGTCTGTTTTATTTCGTTCACATAGATGAAACACTCAGTGTGCTTTGTATACATTCCTGGAGGCTCATGTTGTTCCAGAAGTGGCTGGTCTTTTGGTACTTCATTCAATTTAAGATCGCCTAGGTTGTGAAAAGCAGAATGAAATTCTGGCATTATTCCACCTTAGAGAACTGTTATTTGATAGTGCAGAAATTTCCAATGCCCTTTCTGGCTTGGTGTTAGTGTGAGAGATAAGTATCTTAATGGAGATCACTGCATAAGCCTTCTGGTTACTCAGTTAAGCAAATGTGGTAATCTGAGTAGGAACTAATTTGTTTAATATACCCATTTCAATATCTACAAACATTTTTCAGCTTCAGTTCAGCTGATTATGTTCTCTTCATGGACTTACCATGTTAGATAAACAGACCTGCTAGTTGTGGAATAAGCTTGAATTGATATGCTCTGTTCAGCCAGGAAAAAACAAGTCACTTTAAATCTTATAAATAAGTACTTTAATATGAAGGATTATTAACATAGGCTGAAAGCAACCCAGAAATTAGTAACAGCAGAAAGTTACTACAAACCCTAGGGCTAGAGAGTAAAGGGAAGAAATGGTGTTGCCAGAATGCAGAGGCTGGCTAATAGAAGGTCTGCTTGGGCTGGGAGTGGGAGGATCTTTCTGTCAGGAGATAGACCTTGGAAGGTAGACACTTTCCAACAGCATCTAGAGGCTCAGAGAAAACTTAGCTATTGCAAGGACACAAAAAGAAGCAGAGAGATGGGGAGAAATATTTTGATTTCTCTCACCTTCCTATGGCCAAGGAAATAAGTTTTGAAGGCTCGGAAGGGGCCTTGTAGATGTATTTCAATGTGGTAAAGAAAAGAAAGAAAAAGCAGATAATGAATCTAAATATAAATAAATGGATGACCGACACACTTGCATTTTAGTGGTTTCCAAATAAAGTATAGGACCAAAGTGTTTAAAAGATGATCCATTGGGTTGCAGGAGGAAAATATGAGACCTTCTTTTGTTATTCATTTTTAGTTAGGAGGAGAAAGTGAACATTATTATTATTTAATATTTGAATTGACTCTGACATTGTCACTCAGTTTCTATGTCAGATAGCCATGTGTATTTTCCATAATGTTATAAATGAGTGTGAGGTGCACAGAACGCTTGGAGTAGGTTGATGTGGGGTAGGAGAGCTTATATAGTTATCTGATCCTAGACACTGCATCATTCTGCAGTGTGTTTTGCCTGAATATGTGGACTTACAAATTTGTACAAGCTAATTTTAACTACACTGAACCACACAAAGTGGACACCAAATTAAACAACTGTCACCACTATACTAATAATGCAAGCACATACAAATAGTGGGAAATAGCAGCCTTCACTGGCCATTTTATAAGGTAAACAATGGTGAGTTAATCAGGATGAATAAGAAAATGGCTCCAAAGTTCAAAATTACATGAAAGATTATTTGAAATACAGATTTGCTTCCATTATTTATAAAAATGAATTTTGTACTGAGTGCATATGGTACTTTGCAAATTAGCAAATAATGATACAGTGGAGATAGAAAATCATAACCCTTGTATACATGTTTTATAAAAATTCTAATCTCTATACTATAGTTTTCTTTTTTGTTGTTAGAATTTTATGCTTATATATATATATAAGCATATATATATATATATATATATATATATATATATACACACACACAGTCATATATATGCTTTAGTACTTGCTACTAAGTCCTTATTGAAATGAGAGATTGTATGCCTATGTTAATAGTGATTATGAAAAGCTATTTTTTTCCTGTGATAAACTTTTACTCAGAAATTTCATTTTTAAGTGTACTAATGATTTAACAGCATGTATAATGAAACTGAAGGCTGAGATCTACTTCAAGATACTTGATTTACAATGAATATAGCAAAGTTTCAGGATATAAAATCAACACACAGAAATCCCTTGCATTCCTATACACTAATAATGAGAAAGTAGAAAAAGAAATGAAGGAAACAATTCCATTCACCATTGCAATGAAAAGAATAAAATACTTAGGAATATATCTACCTAAAGAAACTAAAGACCTATATATAGAAAAATATAAAACATTGATGAAAGAAATCAAAGAGGACACTAATAGATGGGAGAAATATACCATGTTCATGGATTGGAAGAATCAATATAGTGAAATGAGTAGACTACTCAAAGCAATCTACAGATTCAATGCAATCCCTATCAAGCTACCAGCGGTATTTTTCACAGAACTAGAACAAATAATTTCAAGATTTGTATGGAAATACAAAAAACGTCGAATAGCCAAAGCAATCTTGAGAAAGAAGAATCAACTTGCCTGACTTCACGCTCTACTACAAAGTCACAGTCATCAAGACAGTATGGTACTGGCACAAAGACAGAAATATAGATCAATGGAACAAAACAGAAAGCCCAGAGATAAATCCACACACTTATGGACACCTTATCTTTGACAAAGGAGGTAAGAATATACAATGGAGTAAAGACAATCTCTTTAACAAGTGGTGTTGGGAAAACTGGTCAATCACTTGTAAAAGAATGAAACTAGATCACTTTCTAACACTATACACAAAAATAAACTCAAAATGGATTAAAGATCTAAACGTAAGACCAGAAACTATAAAACTCCTAGAGGAGAACATAGGAAAAACACTCTCCAACATAAATCACAGCAGGATTCTCTATGACCCACCTCCCAGAATATTGGAAATAAAAGCAAAAATAAATAATGGGACATAATTAAAAGTAAAAGCTTCTGTGCAACAAAGGAAACTATAAGCAAGGTGAAAAGACAGCCTTCAGAATGGGAGAAAATAATAGCAAATGAAGCAACTGACAAACAACTAATTTCAAAAATATACAAGCAACTTATATAGCTCAATTCCAGAAAAATAAATGACCCAATCAAAAAATGGGCCAAAGAACTAAATAGACATTTCTCCAAAGAAGACATATGGATGGCTAACAAACATGAAAAGATGCTCAACATCACTCATTATTAGAGAAATGCAAATCAAAACCACAGTGAGGTACCATTTCACACCAGTCAGAATGGTTATGATCCAAAAGTCTGCAAGCAATAAATGCTGGAGAGGGTGTGGAGAAAAGGGAACCTTCTTACACTGTTGGTGGGAATGCAAACTAGTACAGCCACTATGGAGAACAGTGTGGAGATTCCTTAAAAAATTGTAAATAGAACTGCCATATGACCCAGCAATCCCACTGCTGGGCATACACACCGAGGAAACCAGAATTGAAAGAGACACATGTACCCAGTGTTCATTGCAGCACTGTTTATAATAGCCGGGACATGGAAACAACCTAGATGTCCATCAACAGATGAATGGATAAGAAAGCTTTGGTACATATACACAATGGAGTATTACTCAGCCATTAAAAAGAATACATTTGAATCAGTTCTAATGAGATGGATGAAACTGGAGCCGATTATACAGAGTGAATTAAGCCAGAAAGAAAAACACCAATACAGTATACTAACACATATATATGGAATTTAGAAAGATGGTAATGATAAGCCTGTATGTGAGACAGCAAAAGAGACACAGATGTATAGAATGGACTTTTGGACTCTGAGGGAGAGGGAGAGGGTGGGATGATTTGGGAGAATGGCACTGAAACATGTATACTATCATGTAAGAAACAAATCGCCAGTCTATGTTTGATACAGGATACAGGATGCAGGATGCTTGGGGCTGGTGCATGGGGATGATCCAGAGAGATGATATGGGGTGGAAGGTGGGAGGGGGGTTCAGGATTGGTAACTCATGTACACCCATGGCGGATTCATGTCAATGTATGGCAAAACCAATACAGTATTGTAAAGTAAAATAAAGTAAAAATAAAAAATTTAAAAAAAAAGATACTTGATTTAAAAGACAACTCATATTTCAGAACAACTTAGAATAAAAATTTGTTACTAAATAAATATGTAGATAAATAAGTAAAATCCAGGCCCACATTTCCAACAGAGACTCAGTTTTCAAATTTACACTTGTATTCTGTCTTATATCCCACCATTTTCTGCCTTTTGATATATTTATAGAGATTTTGTGTGAACTCCAAAATTTAATGTTATTTCCTGTGGATCATAACAACTTCAAGCCCAATTATTGGTAATTAGCCTTGTAAAACTTCATTGGCTCTTGGGTCGATGTCAACAGTGAAGAGTCTGAGGTTTTTATTCTACTTGCAACCTAAAAAGTGGGCCTGCTCGTTTCATAGGTGCTGTCAGCAGACTTGAGACTCCTGATTCAGAGAAAAAGGACTTGTAAAAGATTTTTAAGATATGGCAAGCAAGGGACTGTGAGCTTCATGTTTGCATAGGTTCCTCCTCTCTCCCCAGATCCCGTGAGGGTGATGCTGAGCAGTCCAGAGACAGGCTATATATTCAGTGGGTTTGATCACAGTTGAAGTGCCCATCTTTTATAATGGACTATGAGCAAAACCACCCAACATTTGGCCTGGAAATAGACATTATTTTTATTTTATTGGACAGCAACAAAACTGCTTCTGGATCCAGAAACGCTATCTCTATCTTCCAAGGTGATTCACTACACAAATATCCTTGAAAGGATAATCCAGAACAAAAGATAATGCCTCTGCTCACACCCTGTGGAAAACATGGGAGACCCATGGAGAATGGTCTCCCTAACACTCAGTAGCTCAGGTCTAGAAGTTCCTTATTTGGGGGCTGGAGAGAGTGAAGGCAAGGGTTGTTAGATTTATTCTGTGTGTCTGATTTTGTTCAAAGGATTCTTAAAATGCAAGCTTTACAATTAGATATATATTGTCAACTACAAATTGGCACTTGCCAAGGGCATTTGCCATCTGCCTCTGTGGAGAGTGAACCCTGTGCTGCTGTAGCTATTGAACTTTGATATGCCCTGAAGGGAATTCGGGGTGGAGAGTGCAGCACTCTGTGCTCCAGGGAAACTGGTGAAACAGGTTGTTAGACAGATACTGTCAGGAACTGATTTCAAGATCCCAATCTTTGCACTCTTCATATCTAGAAAAGCACTAACCCTTTATGATAACATCAGCTCCTTGTGACTAGCAGAAAACCACTTGTAAAGCAAGCACTTGATTGCACTGAACTCCCCCTTCACCAAAATCTTCTGTATTGACCTTCCTCCAATAGGCCTTTGGAGCAGTCTCTCAAATCTATCTGAGGTGCTCTCTCTGGTGCAGTCCTTATTTTGCCCCAAATGAAACTCGATTCACAAATATTATATTGCACGTCTTTTTAGTTGACATATTATTAACTATATTTAGTGATAGTAGTGTATGCACCTAATTTAAAAATAAATATACAAATATATATATATATATATATATATATATATATATATATATATAAGGAATGTATTATCCTGCCCCCCCAAAAAAATTTTGACTAATAGAAGTGAAATGAATTGGTGTCATTTTTGGCAGAAAGTGAAGAGGAACTAAAAAGCCTCTTGATGAAAGTGAAAGAGGAGAGTGAAAAAGTTGGCTTAAACTCAACACTCGGAAAATGAAGATCATGGCATCCGGTCCCATCACTTCATGGGAAATAGATGGGGAAACAGTGGAAACAGTGTCAGACTTTATTTTTGGGGGCTCCAAAATCACTGCAGATGGTGATTGCAGCCATGAAATTAAAAGACGCTTACTCATTGGAAGAAAAGTTATGACCAACCTAGATAGTATATTCAAAAGCAGAGACATACTTTGCCGACTAAGGTTCGTCTAGTCAACGCTATGGTTTTTCCAGTGGTCATGTATGGGTGTGAGAGTTGGACTGTGAAGAAGGCTGAGTGCCAAAGAATTG
>NW_024070186.1:37288659-37391193 GCF_014754425.2 Oryx dammah
CAGTCCCTTGGACTGCAAGGAGATCCAACCAGTCCATTCTGAAGGAGATCAACCCTGGGATTTCTTTGGAAGGGATGATGCTAAAGCTGAAACTCCAGTACTTTGGCCACCTCATGTGAAGAGTTGACTCATTGGAAAAGACTCTGATGCTGGGAGGCACTGGGGGCAGGAGGAGAAAGAGATGACCGAGGACGAGATGGTTGGATTGCATCACCAACTCGATGGGCATGAGTTTGAGTGAACTCCGGGAGTTGGTGATGGACAGGGAGGCCTGGCATGCTGTGATTCATGGGGTTGCAAAGAGTTAGACACGACTGAGCAACTGAACTGAACTGAACTGAAAGAGCTCTGGTACTTTAGTCCTTTATGTCTCAGTGTAGAGAATAATTCAGCAAGAACAAAGTGGTAGATTTATTAGAATAGGAGGGATTTATTCAAATAGGAGGTTTCTGAGGCTTACAAGCGCACAGACAAGAAATGTTGTGCCCCGAGAATTTAATGGGCTACAGTTTTATAATAGAAGGAAATGTGGGGATGGGGAGAAGATTTTGTTTGTTTTCTTTGAATAGATGTCATGTTTCATCATCAGCTCCTCATCCAGCTTGAGCAAGAGAGTTTTCTTGTCCCTCCGTGGTCAAGGTAGATCCACAAATTATTGTTTCTTTATATGTGTGCAGAACATATCCTAAGCATTATTAAATTATTAAGCTCACTGAGCAGGGTGTGGGTCTCATGTCACAACTGTTTTATTGCTTTGGGTATGTCTCATGTTTTTGTTGCATGGTTTTGTTATTAAGCAAGACTGTTTGGTTTTGTGGTTAAGCAAACCTGTTTTTCCCAAGTAATCATTAACTTACAGTGGTCTCCCATATTTTTATCCTTACAATCTCTGAGTGGGATTAACTATTTAAACATCTATTTTGTCCTTTTATTTTGTCTCTGTCAGAAGTGTAAGATTAATGAAAATTTTAAGATATCTATTATTTTAACCAACCACTAGATTGAAAAATAATTCAGAAAAAACTGGCTAAGATCCCTGTCAATGAGGAGGACAGTAAAACAAGGGACCTAGGCTTTGGAATTGTTGGGGGAGTGTGTAATTTTCTCAGTTCTGTCTCACTGCAGCAGATTTGAAATGGCAGACCAGTGTTACAGCTCAGTTACAGCTGAGTTTTATTTGGCCAGCAAAGGGAACTACACCCTCAAGGTCTGAGGGCAGGCCAGCCCCAAAGGAGAGGCCTCAATCCACTTTGGCTTCCCCTTTTATACATTTTTTTCTCCTCCCCTCTGAGCCTAAGTCTAAGTCTAAGTGAAGTCTCTCAGTCGTGTCTGACTCTTTGCAACCCCGTGGACTGTAGCCCACCAGGCTCCTCTGTCCATGGGATTCTCCAGGCAAGAATACTAGAGTGGGTTGCCATTTCCTTCTCCAGGGGATCTTCCCAACCCAGGGATCGAACCCAGGTCTCCTGCATTGCAGGCAGAAGCTTTAACCTCTGAGCCACCAGGGAAGCCCCTGAGCCTACCCAATGCAAATTGGGCTAGCCAGGAGGGCTGTTTGTTTCACCTAAGGTTCTCACTCCAGTCTTCAGATTTTCTTTTGTTCCATTTCTGTTGGCTTTTCCTTTCTTTGTCCTTCAGCCACCATCGTTTTAGACTCCTTTTTCCTATTCAGGGCTTCCCTGGTGACTCAATCAGTAAAGAATCTGCCTGCCTGCGTTCAACCCCTGGGTTGGGAAGATCCCCTGGAGAAGAGAATGGCTACCCACTCCAGTATTCTTGCCTGGAGAATTCCATGGACTATACTGTCCGTGGGGTCACAAAGAGTCAGACACAACTGAGAGACTTTCACTCACTTCCTATTCTAACTACCTAACAGGATTAAGTAGATCTGGATCCTATATCAGTCCTCCTCTGTAACAGAGACAGGCAAACTAATTTCTCTATACCTCAGTACTTGAAGAGTATCTACTACTGCTCTTAAAACAAGATAGAAAATTAGTAGTTTTAAGTGTGCAGCAAGTTACAATTGTAGACAGAAAACAAAATTATTAGAAAAAAATCAGCTGCAATTTTAATCTTATTTTATATAATACTTGTTTAATTAAAAGAAAAAGACTTGCAATGCAGGTGCCATGGGTTGAATCACTGGTTGGGGAACTAAGGTTCCACATGCTGCGGGGCAACTAAGCCTGTGCACAGCACTTAGAGAGAAGCCTGATGCAGCAATAAACAGGCATGCCACAACTAAGACACAATGCAGCCAAATAAATTAATATTTTTTAAAAAAGAAAAAGAATACAGGTAATATACTCTGCTATATCTGTAATTTCTAAAAGTACCAAAGGGAAAATGCAAACTTCCTAGAATACTGGAAAGATTTTTAAAACTTTAAACATAATTTAAAAAAGGATGTTTTGTTGAAGCCATGTTTCATGGCTAAATGTCTGTATATAATCCAAAGATTTTAATAAATATTTAATAAACTTTCAGGTTGTTGTTGTTTAGTCATGCTCGATTCTGTGACCCCATGGACTGTAGCCTGCCAGGCTCCTCTGTCCATGGCATTTTCCAGGCAAGAATACTAGAGTGGGTTGCCATTTCCTTCTCCAGTGGATCTTCTGGACCCAGGGATCGAACACATCTTTCCAGCATTTGCAGGTGGATTCTTTACCACTGAACCACCTGGGAAGCCTAAACTTTCAGGTTACAAAAATCTAATTTATAAAAGACTGAGCAGAAAACACTGCTTCCACTTTCACTGTAGAAAAATTTCTTTGAGAAAGACTGATGAATGGTATCTTTTTGCCTTATCTTTCCCACTCTCTTCTCCAAACATTGGAATTTACATGACACTTTAAAAAAAAATCCTTATTTTCTAACTCTTGATTGCCAGTCTGATATGCCCCATGCTTGTGACATCACAAATCTCTTCCCATGGAGCTAGCAGTTTGTGATGCCTTAATTAAATGCACTGTGAGGTTTAAACATATCAGGAATAAATAATCATTCCTGGAGCCAATCTAAATACAAGTGAAAATAAAATATATGATGCATAAATGAATAAATTATAAACAAAAAGGAGAGAGAACATGTAAAGGACAGATAATGTCATTACTTTTCTGATGACTAGTGTTCCTGCAACCACATTTCTAATAATATTTCATATGAACAAGATTAAATGCATTACATATTTCTGTGTACCTGTGGCTCCAAAAAACATTTATTACACTTATATATTCTTAATTCACATGTTCTCAGGATTTGGTTTTGGAAATATCAATTATTTAGGGTTCTTTTGAAAAATCTATACAGGAGTACTTCTCATTTGTGAAGAGAGATATAAAAATGAAAATTTTACTACATGAAAATTTTGTCAATAAATATGGTGAAATCATCCTGTATCTATTTACCTGTTCATTTTTCAGTTTTGTGTTTTTAAGGTAAATATATTAATTATAATCAAAAAGGCAGGCAATGGTTCCCTCCAGTTACAATTAAAACCACTACATGAGTCCACCTGTCTGTAGGACTTTTTAGCAAAGCAGTGGCATTTTTCAAAATCCTCATTTTCATTTGATACATATATATAATGGTATATACCATGTTCCCTTTTGATAATTATAAATAAAATGAGCCTGAGTTTAAAACAAGTGATTTGCTAAAGTGTCTTTTTTTGGTAAACTTGGGATTCTAGGAAGTTCTGAGGACTGAAATGAAGTCATTCATCTTGCTGTTCTTTTATTAAGCCTCAGCTTGGTGTATCTGTAGACAGTCTGAAAGGCTCCAGATCTAATCAAGGTCACATGACTGAAGAATGGACCAATTGCTTGCAGATCCAGAATCCATCAGTGGAAAGCTAATGCCCTCCTTGTTGAAAGCATATAATCATTTTGAAGTATCATCTTTTTTTTTTTTTTTAAGAGAATGTCAGAAAAGCAGAGTCTAATTTTATGTGCCTGGGAGTAGCTATCTAAGCTTCAGGCAACACAAACGCTGCTATTACTGGGGAGTAAAGCTCTGCATAATTAACAAACATCATCAGCCTTACAGTTCCTGCAGAATGCGGTAAGTTCCTTGCCTGAAGGCTGCTCTCATCCTAGTAAGTCTGTTTACCCTGTCCAAGATTAGATTAGTTTAATTATTATGAAAAAGACTGCTAAGATCTTACAGCCTAATTATGCAAATGTTTCTAAATGTTCACAAAAGTAATTTATTTATTTGGAGATAAATGAATCTGTTTTGTCATAAAACAGATTGCAGTCCTGGCAATGTACAAGCAGGGTTATGTAGCCCTGGGCAAATCTTTCACCACAAATATCAGTGGGATCCCTAGATTACAACATTTAAAAATACATAAATGTTTTTAGCAGGTTTTTATTGTTTTTGTAAATTATAGTAATCCCAGAAAGAACTATCACAGGTTTAATACTCACCAACCTTGTTATGAAAACATGGTTTCTCAGCAGAAGCATTTAAAAGATGCTAACAGCCAGAACATTCCTACAAGACCTATTAAGGCGCACCTGTTTCATTATGTTTAGAGCAGCTATCTTCACAAGACTGTTGGTTCCCACCCCCCTCCCCCCACCCCGCCTTTCTTGTAGTATTGTAGTTTGTTACTCTTAAATGAAATCCTAGAAACAGACAGCAGGATATATATATATAGATGATATTACCTATATTCATTTTGCCTGTAAAAATACTGTTGCATTTTAAATAAGTTAAACCAATGTTTCTATCTACAAGGGACTTCTACATCCAATTTTAAATAACAATACTTTGATATATAATATAGTTGATCTTACAAACTTGGAAACATGCACTTTAATTATATCAAGTCTCTGAATCTAATAATTTTATAAATAATATTATCAATGTCATTAATATATCTAAATAAGCAAGCCTTAAAATAACCCAACTTCGGTCAGATATCCAGAGCTTCAAACTGTGGCATAAGAAAACTTTTATAAATTTGTACAAGCTTAAGGATCTTTAGCAATAAATTCATTCATTCATTCATTCAAGCAAGGAATTGGCCAGATAGTTGATAAGGGAATTACAGTGCATATACGTTGTTCTTGCTTGCTTGACATTTGTTGTACCTTCTTCTGGAAATAGAACCCATCTAGCCTGGGGCAAATCCTTCTCAAAGTTTAATTAAGAGTGAGTATCCTCCATCTCCCTCCCCTCCTACAACAAGGGTGATCACTTGACCTAAGTCAAGCCAATCCTAGGATCTACCTACCAGAATTATTAGGGAATGATGATGATGATGGTGATAGGATAACCAAGTGAGCTGTAACGTAAAGAGGCATTATTTATTGAGTACTTTCTATATGCTGGATACTGTGATATACTCCTTATAACATAATCTCATTTAATCCTCAACTCCTTTTCTACTGAAGATGCAAAGCTATTCGGTTCAGTTCAGTTCAGTCGCTCAGTCATGTCCAACTCTTTGCGACCCCATGAATCACAGCATGCCAGGCCTCCCTGTTCATCACCATTTCCTGGAGTTCACTCAAACTCATGCCCATCGAGTCTGTGATACCATCCAGCCATCTCATCCTCTGTCGTCCCTTTCTCCTCCTGCCCCCAATCCCTCGCAGCATCAGAGTCTTTTCCAATGAGTCAACTCTTCACATGAGGTGGCCAAAGTACTGGAGTTTCAGCTTTAGCATCATCCCTTCCAAAGAAATCCCAGGGTTGATCTCCTTCAGAATGGACTGGTTGGATCGCCTTGCAGTCCAAGGGACTCTCAAGAGTCTTCTCCAACACCACAATTCAAAAGCATCAATTCTTCAGCACTCAGCCTTCTTCACAGTCCAACTCTCACATCCATACATGACCACTGGAAAAACCATAGCCTTGACTAGACGGACCTTAGCTGGCAAAGTAATGTCTCTGCTTTTGAATATGCTGTCTAGGTTGGTCATAACTTTTCTTCCAAGGAGTAAGTGTCTTTTAATTTCATGGCTGCAGTCACCATCTGCAATGTAGTATTTGGGATATCAACAGAACACAGTATGGGAAGAGTCTGCCAAAGAGATAGGTTAAGAACAAAGATAGCATACTCTTGACCTGGACTTGAAAATTTTAATTAGGAATTTTATAGTTATTATTGTTGTGTTGCAAATAACAGATTTTAAAATGGGGACTGAGTTATTAGCCATGGTTGACCATACCATGAAGAACCATGTCCTAACCAGAGCACAAATGCAGATAAACTGGAGAATCCTGAACATGGAAGTAGATGCAGAATCTGAACACCAGAGAAGGGGTGTATATACTTCAGAGTCTATATGGTAGCTGTTATGTATTATGTTTTTCAAAGTAGATATGGAATAAAGAAGGTGAGTGCATATTATGCTGGAAAACCCACAATAAAATGCAAGGAAATCTCAGGTTATAAGGTGCTCAGCAACATTTTCCACTTGGTAAAGGAAACCCTTCTTTCATGTGAAGTACTGATATACCATGGTTAGGTTCAAAGAGCTTGTCCCATTTCCCTGTATGTGTAGAGACTGGCACACAACCCAATTTAGACCTATCATATCCTCCACTAGGAACTTTTTTCCGGATCAAACAGGGAAGAAGTCATTCTTCACGTGAAGTTAAGCTGGTTTGTTGTGGGTCTTTGGGGAGACTGTTGGGGTGCACTATGGCTGTCTTGCCCCATTTGTGGGAGATCCTGTCTGGAAGCGAAGCCAGCGGAAGAGGAAAGTGTTGAGCCCCTGGGTCTAACCATGGCTGAAATCAGATCTCCCCCGAGATTTTTCAGATATGTGAGTCAATAAATTCCCTTTTCTTTAAAAATTGATTTTATTTATTTATGGCTGCTCTGGGTCTTCATTACTGAGCATGGGCTTTCTCTAGTTTCAGGGAGTGGGACCTACTCTCTGGTTGTGGGGAGTGGGTGTCTCATTGCAGTGATTTCTCTTGTTGAGCATGGGCTCTAGAGCATGGGCTCTAGTAGTTGCAGCTTGCAGGCTCTAGCGGGCAGGCTCAGCACTTGTGGCATATGGCTTAGCTGCTCCCCCCAGCCAACCCCGGAATGTGGAATCTTCCCAGACCAGTGATTGAACCAGTGCCCCCTTGCATTGGCAGGCAGATTCTGAACCACAGGACCACCAGAGAAGCGCAATAAATTCCTTTTTCTGTTTAAGCTAGTTGGAGTTTGATTCCTCTCACTTATAGCCAGTGTCATACTGAGAAGAGAAGTTTGAAGATCAAGTGGGATGAACTCGAACCCACTATCATTTTTACCCTATATTTATGTTTGTAACCATTATTTTGAGATTTAGTTTGTTTTTAGAGATGTGAATTATGTTCATTTCAGCTAAGGATCCCAAACACAGCAAATCAAAATTTTGTCAACTTTGTTTATTCCCACTTGCTTTTCTTCCTTTTGGGACCTGGGGGACATGATGATGGACACCTCTTAGGACCTTGCTCTGAAATCTGTACTTCTGGTTTTCTACATTTCCTGTGTCTTTAAACACGAACGATAAATTTGGGGGATAAATCTCAACAGCAAAAGACAATGACTATATAAATATACCAAAGTGTTTCTTTCAGTCAGGGTTTTGCCATAGGAGAATATAGTTTATTTGAAAGAGATGTGTAAGAAATAATGGAGTTTAACTTGTGTGTGTGTGTGTGTTAGTGTCTTTAAATTAACTGCTATTTAAATAAGCAGGACAATGAGTCTACAGGGAGATTCTAGCTGAAGTTCTCTTTTGTTTTAAATGGATGGTATGAACCATGAGCTTACCAGACTGATATCACCATTATCTTAGTTATTGAAGCCATTAGAAGTTGTGTGCTGTCAGTTAAATGCTCATATCTCAAGTGCACCTGCTTTATAATTATTCATTTGGTGCAAGATCATTAACATATTCCTTAAGTCATTTACAGACAACCTGACTTAGCATTAACAATTTTTTTTTGCTTTTTAGAAAAAATTAATGAGATATATAAATATATGGGTACACAGAAATACTATACAATTCAAATAATTAGGCTACAAGAGATCTACAATTTGTGTGACTTGCTTATCTGTAGGTAAGTAATGGTTGAGACTCATGAGCAGATATATTTAAGAAATTTCTGAAATAATGCAAAAATAATTTCAGTGGACATACTAATGCAGATTTCTCATTCAATTGAGTAATCAACAGAGTGCTTCAAACAACTAAAGATATTTATTATAAAATGGTAAGCACTCAGTTAATGATTATAATATCAATAATGATATGCTCAGTTCTACAGATGTAGAGGGGCTTCCTGAGTGACTAAGTTGTAAAGAATTTGCCTGTAATGTAGGAGACATGGGTTCGATCTCCAGGTCAGCAAGATCCCCTGGAGGAGGAAACAGCAACCCACTTTATTATTCTTGCCTGAAAAATTCCATGGATGGAGGAGCCTGGAGGGTTACAGTCCCTGGAGTCGCAAGAGTCAGACAAGACTTACAACTAAACTACCACCACCAGGGATATAGAGAAATAAAAAACATAGCTTGTGTACTTGAAGAATTTATGTTACTAGAGAAAATATAACCAAAAGAATTCAACAATACAGATACTTTATGTAAACAATACCAAAGTTCTTCCCTATTCTGTAGTTGGTTCTTATTATGTGCCACACGTTGTCCTAAGCATTTCACTTGGCTGTATTAATCAGTTTAATCTTCATAATATACCTACAAGGTTGTACTACTTTTTTAAATACTGAGAGGTCATTTAAATCTTTAATTAAGATAGGTATCCATTTAATTTAATTTATTTTATTACTATTATTTTCTTGGCAGCACAGCATGCAAGCTCTTAGTTACCTGAACAGGAATCAAACCTGTGCTATTAACATCTTCAGTTCACATATAAGGAAAGTGAGACATAGAGAAATAGTTTAGTTTCAGTCACATAACTGGGCTGTGCTCAGTTGTGTCAGACTCTTTTGACCCCAGGGACTGTAGCCAACCAGGCCCCTCTGTCCATGGGATTTTCCTGGCAAGAATTCTGGAGTAGGTTGCCATTTCTTCCTCCTTGGGATCTTTCTGACCCAAGGGTTGAACCCACATTTCCTTTGAGACCTGCTTTATAGGAAGATCCTTATTGCTGAGCCACCAAGAAAGTGCGGTCACACGGCTACCATGCAGCAAAGTCAAGGTTTGGTTTGAGTCAGTTGACTTACCTTTACCACTGCCTCAGGAGGGATGTGTGCTGGTTGCTCAGTCTTGTCCAACTCTTTGCGACCCCATGGATGGTAACCTGCCAGGATCTTCTGTCCATGGAAGATTCTTCTCCAAGCAAGAATACTGGAGTGTGTTGCCATTTCCTTCTCCAAGGAATCTTCCCAACCCAGGGATCGAACCCAGGTCTCCTGAATTACAAGCAGATTCTTTACTGTCTGAGCCATCAGGAAAGACTTTCTATTGTCTGAGTCACCAAGGAAGACCTTCTATCAGAAGGGGTAGAGGCCAACTACTCGAGGCAGTGGTTTTAGCTGTACATGAGCATCCCAATCATGTGGAAAACTTGTTAAAACACAGATGGAAGAGCCAGTGAGAATGAGTTGAGGCTGAAAATTTGCATCTGTAGCCAGATCCCATTTGATACTGGCTCTGGAAGGGTGTTTTGTGAACCACTAGCCCAAGTTACATAGCAAGAGAAGAGGAAATAGAAGGGGCTAGAACTTCCTTAAATGCATATTAAGCTACAGATAACTGGACTAGTGAAACCCTGCCTGGTACTGGAGAGTCTTTTAAAAAGTCAATCTCTCTGGCTTCCTCAGAAATATTATTTTTACTTCATTCTAGACATTAATGCCTATGTTAAGAGTTACAGCAAAATGAAAACTCTGGCTATTTTGAGATGATGTATTTGGGAAGAAATGGCTTTTATAATTATGATATAGGGCACATGCTTGCAAAATGGGTTTACATGTGTTCACAGAGTAATGAAATAGGTAATCAGTAGATTTGATGATTGAAAGCATGTGTGCTTCTCCATGGTATCATTTTCAAGGAACATTCCTACATTTATTCATTTGTTGATTCAACAGATATTGACTAAGATCTACCATGTATTGGATTTACAACAGTTAAAACAAAGTGGCTGCTGCCATGGAATTTACATCCTAGGAGGGAGAAACTAGCACCAAATATAATTTAGAATATATTAGTGATAATAAGTGCTGTGAAGAAAAATAAATCAAGGAGTGGGAGTGAATTAAACAGAGAATAAGAAAAAGATTTTATAACATTTGAGATAAACTGAATAAAGTGAAGGAGGAAGTAGCACAGAGGGAGGAATACAAGGAATAAGAACTCTCAAAGTAAGAACATCCCTAAGGCAGGATAGCTACCTGCCAGAGAGTGAGTAAGGAGGCTAAGGTAAAATGAAGAGAGAAGACCAGCCAATTAGCCAGAAAAGAACATAATGTCTTGTAGACCAAGGTAAAAACCTGGAATTTTCCCATCAGTGAGATGGGATATCATTGGTGCGTTTTGAACAAATCAGGATTGCTCTGTCTTTGATGTGGCAGAGAAAAATGAAAAAAGCAGGGGAGGACGTAAAGAAACAAACTAAGGAGCAATTGCAAAAATCCAGACAAGAAGTGATGAAGACCTCATCCAGAATGGTAGCTAAGAAAGTGATAATTGAATCCTAAAAGTAGTTTTATGCAAGAGCCAACAGAATTTATTGATGGATTGTTTGTCAGGTATTAAGAAGTGTTCAAAGCTTGGAAACAAGGCAAAAAGTGGATGGGGTATAAGTTCGATGTCCTGTGGAGGCAAAGGCCTAACTATATGTTATCTAGGTGTATCTACTTTGTTTGCATTAAAGGCTTCAGGCTCACTGAAGTTACAAGTTAAGTTATAAACTTTTGTCCAGTGGAGATGTGAATAATTCCTATCTGGTGGAAAAGATACTCCCAAACATTATAGTTTATTTTTCTGTGGGATATTAATCTGTTTTATATATAACCCAGCAACCTCTTCTTAGTGTTTCTTAGTGTGCTTATAAATACATATTACTGGTTCCCTCATGCCTTTGACACATATTCATTTTATATTTGCATGACCTTTGTGCGTTTTACATTGGAAAATTATACTTAAAACGTAAGTAAGAGAACAAATCAAGGATAACATCACAGTTCCTGTCTTAGCATTTAAAAGAATATAGTATCATTTTTTCAGATAAGGCAATGGCAACCCACTCCAGTACTCTTGCCTGGAAAATCCCATGGACGGAGGAGCCTGGTAGGCTGCAGTCCATGGGGTCCCGAAGAGTTGGATACAACTGAGCAGCTTCACTTTCACTTTTCACTTTCACGCATTGGAGAAGGAAATGGCAACCCACTCCAGTGTTCTTGCCTGGAGAATCCCAGGGACGGGGGAGCCTGGTGGGCTGCCGCACAGAGTCGGACATGACTAAAGCGACTTAGCAGCAGCAGCAGCAGCAGCAGTATCATTTTTTATGAATTGAGAAAGTATGACAGTGGAACAGGATTGTGGGGGAAGGGATGGTGTACGGGAATAAGAATTTAATGTCAGGCATTTAAATTTCTGTAGTAGAATCATTCAATAGGCAGAGTCAGATATTCAGGTGAGAAGCACAGGTTGGAGAAATAAATTTGGAAGAGATCATATAGACGAAACCTGAAAGCATATTGCATGAGATTACCTAAGCATGAGTATAAATAGAAGAAAAAAGTGTCCAAGAACTGATATGTGGAGAACTTCAACACTGAAAGATTTAGTCTCTAAGGAGGAGTCAGCAAAGGGCACTGATAAGGAACAGCCACAAGGGCAGAGAAAATTTGATGGAGTGATATCCCAGGAAAAGAAACTGTTTCAAGAAGAAGGTTGATGTCAAATGATGCCAGGAAGATCCAGTAAAATTAGGATGGGAATTGACCACTGGTGTTTTGAATCCCAAAGACCTTGAACAGAGTGGTTTGGGGCCATAATGAAGACTAAAGGAAGACCGATGCAGTGGTATAAAGAGAGACAGTCAACCACAGAAATATAAATAATAGAATGAATAAAGTGGAGTATAGTCAACTGTAAGATATTATCAGTAATACAAATGAGCAAGCTAAAGGTACAAACAAGAATATAGAGGCACCTTATAAACCTAATACTGAGCAAAAAAAAAAAAAAAAGTTGGAGAAGACTCTTGAGAGTCCCTTGGACTGCAAGGAAATCCAATCAGTCTATCCTAAAGGAAATCAGTCCTGAATATTCACAGGAAGGACTGATGCTGAAGCTGAAGCTCCAATACTTTGGCCACCTGATGGGAAGAACTGACTCACTGGAAAAGCCCCTGAGGCTGAGAAAGATTGAAGGTGGGAGGAGAAGAGGATGACAGAGGATGTGATGGTTGGATAGCATCACTGACTCTATGGACATGAGTTTGAGTAAGCTCCAGGAGCTGTTGATGGACAGGGAAGCCTGGCAAGCTACCATGGGGTCACAAAGAGTCAGACATGATTGAGAGACTGAACTGAACTAAGCAAAAAAAAAAAAAAAAACAAGACACAGAGTTACCTACTACACAATTTCATGTACTGAATGTTCAGAATTAAGTAGAACAAAATAATACTATTAAATATTTATGGACGTCTACATTGGCAGTCAAACTATAAAACTTTAAATAAAAACAAGAAAATGATTACCATAAAAGTCAAGTTAGTGGTTCCCTCTTGGGAGGAGGAAAAGGAATGTGACTTGGAAAGGATATGTGGAGGTTACTGGGATGCTGACTATGCTCTATTTCTTATCTTTAGTGATGATTATAGGAGTGGTTCCCTTGTAAGTGTTCCTATACATTATTCATCTACATTGTGTTTTCTGCAGTGTTTTGCCTAAGTGCTTGTGTCACACTAAAATAAGTTTTTAAGAGTGAATAGAAGGTTTGGCCTTAGTCGCTCAGTCATGTCCAACTCTTTGTAACCCCATGGACTGTAGCCCGCCTGGCTCCTCTGTCCATGGGATTCTCCAGGCAAGAATACTAGAGTTGCCATTCCTTTGGCAATACTAGGGTTGCCATTCCCTTCTCCAGGGGATCTTTCCGACCCAGGGATCAAACCCTGGTCTCCTGCATTTCAGGTAGATTCTTTACCATCTGAGTCACCAGGGAAGACCAAATGGAAGGTTTAGAATATAGAATTTGGGCAATCTTTTCAAGAAGATTTTTCAATAAAGGGAGGGGGCAAAGAAATGAAGCATTGACTAGAAAGAGATGTGAGTTCAAGGGGAGAGAGTGCCACATGTTTGCCAGCTGAGGGAAATTATCCTGTAGTGACGTAAAATTGATAACTTAGGAGAGAAGAACAATGCAGATGTGAAATCTTTGAGTGCTTTGAGTACCAGGGCTTCTCTGCTGGCTCAGATGGTAAAGAATCTGCCTACAATAGAGAAGACCCAAGTTTGATCCCTGGGTCAGGAAGATCCCCTAGAGAAGGGAATGGCTACCCACAACAGTATTCTTGCCTGGAGACTTCCATGGAGAGAGGAGCCTGATAGGCTACAGTCCATGGGGTCACAAAGAGTCAGACACAACTGAGTGACTAACACAATTTCACTTTCAAGAACACAAGTAGTTCACACATATAACAAAAAAGAAGGTATTCATGGGTGTGGATATTGGATATTTGGCAAACAGAATGATGGCAGCAGATGGATATTCTTGATTGCTTCTATTAATATTTTCTCAGTCTTGCTTCTTGGAAGGAAATTTATGACCAACATAGACAGCATATTAAAAAGCAGAGACATCACTTTGCCAACAAAAGTCCATCTCGTCAAGGCTACGATGTTTCGAGTAGTCATGTATGGATGTGAGAGTTGACAATAAAGAAAGCTGAGTGCCGAAGAATTGATGCTTTTGAACTGTGGTGTTGGAGAAGACTCTTGAGTCCCTTGGACTGCAAGTAGATCCAACCAGTCCATTCTGAAGGAGATCATCCCTGGGTGTTCATTGGAGGGCCTGATGTTGAAGCTGAAACTCCAATACTTTGGCCACCTGATGCAAAGAGCTGACTCATTTGAGAAGACTTTAATGCTGGGAAAGATTGAGGGCAGAAGGAGAAGGGGAAAACAGAAGATGAGATGGTTGGATGGCATCACTGACACAACGGACATGGGTTTGGGTAGACTCCGGGAACTGGTGATGGACAGGGAGGCCTGGCGTGCTGCAGTTCATGGGGTTGCAAAGAGTCAGACACGACTGAGAGACTGAACTGAACTGAACAGTCTAAAAAGATACGTAATTTTCTGATATTGTAGAGGAGTAGAAAGCAATGAAAATTTTAAGAAAAAGGAAATATGTGAAATCATTATCTAAGGGGCAATGGAAAATGAGCTGTTTACAGAAACGTCTAATAGGATTGTCTATTGGGCAGCAAGGTCTCACTTGAGACTAGTGGTCACAAATTTAATGTAAGTCTCTACATGTTTTTCTCCAGCAACACTCAGTTCTATAGATACAAGATTAATAACTGTATTTAACTAGAGTTAGGATTTTGCTGCTCAGATACTGTTTGGCAGAAACTAGCAAGGAAGTCTATGCAAGCAAATGCAGAATCTAAGGTTCATAAAAGGGTTAAGTGACAGTGAAAAGGTTGTTGAGTCAGTAAATTAAGGGTTTTGGTGGTTTTAAAGAATGATGAACCATATCAAGAAAAATTTTATATAGCTACAGTATTGAGTTACTGATATTGGCCAAATACTGATTTAGCAATATAAAAATTAGAGTACAGCTTTGTACACTTTCTTATGAGAACCTTTGTCTCCTTCAAGGCTCCTTTCTCTTTCTCCATACATACCTTCCTGAAGCAGAATGAACTGAATAGGAAAGAAAATGTATGTGGCTAGGGATGGGGGAGTGGTGCATATAAAGAAAACATAGAAGGAAAAAAGTCTCTCATTAAAAAGAGTTCCTGGGTCCCCATGTATTCAGACTAAATCAGTTCACCCATGGGGACATAAGGGGAGCTATTTGTCTCGGGCAGCATGTAAGCCATTAAAATAAAAATGACCGTTATCCCCTTCTGGGTGGGCAATGAGACTTTCTTCCTAGTGACTTCCCACAGAACCTCGCAAAGCGCTCATTATCATTACTAGTTTAATAGCTAACAAAGGGAAGAATTCAGAGGAAATAGTTTTGCCAACATCATTTTCTTATTAAAAATATTGTGCTCCATCTTCACTCTGTTAAAACAAGAGCCGGAAATGCAGTCTAAAATTTCCAGTTACAGCACAAGCTCACTCCTCTAGACTACTATTGTTGTTCAGTTGCTCAGTCATGTTCAGCTCTTTGCAACCCCATGGACTGCAGCACACCAGGCTGTCCTGTCTCTCACCATCTCCCAGAGTTTGCCCAAACTCAGGTCCATTGAGTCAGTGATGCTATCCAACCATCACATCCTCTGTCATCCCCTTCTCCTCCTGTCTTCAATCTTTCCCAGCATCAGGGTCTTTTCCAGTCAGTTCTTCCCATCAGGTGGCCAAAGTATTGAAGCTTCAGCTTCAGCATCAGTCCTTCCAATGAATATTCAGGGTTGATTTCCTTTAGGATTGACTGGTTTGATCTCCTTACAGTCCAAGGGGCTTTCAAGAGCCTTCTCCAATGCCAGAGTTCAAAAGCATCAATTCTTTGACGTGCAGCCTTCTTTATGGTCCAACTCTCACATCCATGCATGACAGCTGGAAAAACCATAACCTTGAATAGACTCTGTATTCTCACATAATTTCTTTAGAAAGTGATTTCTTAGAGTTAAAATGAGGTGCATATATTTGTCCTTTTAAATTAAATAATGTAAGCACTACATATAGGCATTCCATGAGATCCTTTCAATATTACTATTCAAAAATAATGACCTGAAGATTAATACTTTAGAGACCACAGACTATCATCATTTGAAATACTGTATGAAAGGTTGTGCAGTGGTGAAAAAAAAGTCCTCTTGCCAATGTAGGAGATGCGGGTTTGATCCCTGAGTTGGGAATATTCCCTGGAAGAAGAAATGGCAACCTACTCCCATATTCTTACCTGGAAAACCCCATGGGCAGATTCCACAGGGTTGCAAAGATTTGGACGTGACTGAGCAACTGAGCTGGAGAAGGAAATGGCAACCCACTCCAGTACTCTTGCCTAGAGAATCCTGTGGACAGAGGAGCCTGGTGGGCTGCTGTCCATGGGGTCGCACAGAGTCGGACATGACTGAAGCGACTTAGCATGCAGGCATGCATGCATAAGCGACTGAGCAAGCACATATATGAAAGTTCTTAGTGTATGAGGGAACAAAAATATTCATAAAATCTGAGTTATAATTAGCCTATACATAGTTATGTGTGAAGAGGTCTCTTTAAGAGACAAATTCATGTTTAAGGTAAAAAATGCAGAAGGGAAAAATGATTCTGTATCTGATGTCTTATATTTTGCTTTTCTTTTAAGTACAGTTGATATACCATATTATCTAAGTTGCAGGTGTATAATATAGTGATTCATAATTTTTAAGGTTATACTCCATTTATAATTATTATAAAAGTATTGGCTATATTCCTTGAGTTGTACAGTATATGCTTGTAGTTTATTTTATACAGAGTAGTAAGTAACTCTCAATATCACCCCAATGTGGCCCCTCTTCCCTCCCCTCTACCCGTTAGTAACAACTAGTTTGTTCTCTGTGTCTGTGAGTCTGTTTCCTTTTTGGTATATTCACTAGTTTCTTTTACTGTTGGATTCCACATGTAAGTGATATCATACAGTATTTGTCTTTCTCTTTCTGACTTTTTTCACTTAGCAGAATACCCTTGAAGTCTATTCTTGTTGTTACAAATGGCAAGATTTCATTCTTTTGTTATGGCTGCGTAGTACTCCAGTGTATGTATATGTATGTGCTGTCCTATGCTGTGCTAAGTTGCTTCAGTCATCCAGCTGTGTGTGACCGCACGGACTGTAGCCCGCCAGGCTCCTCTGTCCAAGGGATTTTCCAGGCAAAAATACTGGAGTGGGGTGCCATTTCCTTCTTCAGGGGATCTTCCTAACTCAGGGATCAAACATGCATCTCTTATGTCTCCTGCATTGGCAGTCGCTCAGTCACGTCCAAATCTTTAAGGTTCTTTAAGCCCATATGTATATGTATGTATGTATATATATGTATATTTATATATACAAAACCGAGGAGGATAAAGTGATATATATATATATATATCTCACATCTTCTTTATTCCTTCATCTGTTGATGGACACAGGTTAATTCCATATCTTGGCTAATGTAAATAGTGCTGCTATGAACACTGGGGTACAGGTACCTTTACAGGTTAGTGTTTTTGTTACTTCTGTATTAGTGGTTTTTCTTATTTCTATAGAGCAATATTGTCTAAATGGGAATAGTATATCAATAGTAGAACAAACAAGCTTTCACAGAGACCCCAAACTTCCCCAGATGGATCCACATCACTTGATATGATGTGTTACAAGGTATATTCAGTCCTAAATTTCCATATCCCTGACCATTCTTTTTACACTGAGTTAAATGGTAGCCCATTTCTATAGACTTTTGGGGCTCAAATTTTTCCTTATAGACCTTGACTGGGGGACTTGGATAGACTGAACTTTTTCCAAGGACTCTTGTCTCTCATACCACCTTAAAGATACAATCACTCACTCTGCCAGAATACACCTTAAGCAGAAGGTCTGAGAGCTGAGAGCCAAGTCTCTGCTGAGACATTAAGATTAAAGTTCAAATGCTGAGGACCACATCACAAGTCCAGGATGCTTGATAGCAGACAAGCAAGCAAGGGTCCGAAGCTGAGCTGCAACCAGCCAACAGCTGTTTCAGAGGAACTTAAAGTTCATCAAAGGACCTTGCTAGTATTCACCTTAGCCACAGTCAACTTATGGGAAAAGAAACATGTTATAAAATTATAAAATAATGTGGACTTTCTTGTAATAATGTAATTCTAAAAATTCAGAGAATTGAATTTTATTCTTAGAAAATTCTATAGGTTTAATGAAGTAAAATTAGAAAGTAGCAAAAATACAAAGGAAGAATAATTTCATAACCTGTCACAAAAGATACATGTATGTTTTTTAACAAAATAGAGCTAACAGCAATATTTTATTCTGTTTTTGTCATTTAGTATATTTACAATGGTGTTTTAAGGTATTTTTCTATCTAGAAAGGCAACCTACAAAACGAATAAAATATTTGCAAGCCACCAGATCAGGAGTTAATATCCAAAATATGTAAGGAACTCATACAAATCACCAGCAAAAAATAATATGATTAAAAATGGACAAAGATTTGAATAGACATTTTTTCCAGAGAAGACACATATATGGCCAAAAGCTACATGAAAAGATCCTCCAAGTCACTAATCATCAGGGAAATGCAAATCAAAATCACAATGAGATACTACTTTAAAACTCCCAGAATGGTTATTATCAAAGGGATGAGATAACACGCACTGGTGAAAATATGAAGAAAATGGAGTACTTGTGCACTGTTGGTAGGAATGTAAATTTGTGCAACAACCATGGAAAACATCATGGAGGTTCCTCAAAAAAATTAAAATTACCGTATGTCCCAGCAATCCTACTTCCAGGTTAGGATATTTAAAAGAAATGAAATCACTATCTTGAAGAAATAACTGTAAACCCATGTTCATTGCAGCATTATTCACAATAGTCAAGACATAGAAACAACCTAAGGATCCATCAACAGATGCATGGATAAAGAAAGTGTAGAATGTCAAAACATATTCCCTCAAAACAATAGAATGCCATTCAGCAATAAAAAGAAAGCCTGCCTTTTGCAACAATATGGATGGATCTTGAAAGCATTATGCTAAGTAAAACAGGTAAAACAGAGAAGGACAAATACTGTATAACATCACTTACAAGTGGAATTTCAAAAAGCCAAATTAAAAAAAGAAAAGAGTAGAATAGTGGCTGCCAGGGGCTGGGGTAGGGAAAATGGGGAGATACTGATTAAAGGGCACAAACATCTAGCTATAAGATAAATAAATTTTTAGGGATCTATTGTACAGCATGGTGACTATAATTAACAATATTGTGTTATATATTTGAAAATTATTGAGACAGTAAATCTTAAAATCTATTGTCACTAAAAATAAATTTTAATTAAGGGAGGGATGGAGATATAAACCTACCTTATCAAAGTAATCATTTGACAAAATATGTGTGCATCAAATCATTATGTTGTACACTTTAAGTTTACATATTTTATGTCGATATTATCTTAATAAAGCTGGAAAAGAAAGTGTAATATTATGGATCACTTAATGCTGAATGAAATAAGATACTCTATTTCATTGATAACCTATTTTAAGTATTTAGATGGTTTCATTGTTGTTGTATACACTGTGATGCCTTCTGTCACCAACAACCTGGGTTAGGCCAAACGTCACAGGTGAAGGGCATACTCCTCCACAAGAATGCCCTCACTTCTGAAAAGAGCCACAAGTTCAAGGTTATCCATGCTACTCCACTCTTGACCAGTTGGCTACAAGTTTGGGAATCCCCAGTAACCAATCCCCCACTTTCCACGATTTCCCAGAATGTCTTACAGAACTCAAGAAAGAGCTACACGTACTACAGTTTTATTTTAGCAAAACAATACAAATCAGAACCAGCCAAAGGAAACAACGCATAAAGACAAGTCTTGGAAGGCACCAAACAAGAAGCTTCCATCATCCACGGGGATGCATTGCCCTCAGGCACACCCATGTGTGACAAAACACAAAGTAGTCCTGACCAGGGAAATTTACCTGAGTTTTATTGGGATTTCATAACATGGGTATGATTACTTGAACGGTTAGTCATGGAGTCAAACTCCATCTGCAGCCACCTTCTCATCCCAGACTCATGTCACAAAGCTTGAAGATCTAACCATTTAATCATGTGGTCGATCTTCCTGCCATGGCCAGCCCTCACCCAGAGTTATCTCATCAGCATAAACTGTCCACCATGCATAATATATACCCTCGTCACTTGGGAAATATCAAACATTCAGAGGTTAACTTCTAGGAACCAGAGGCAATGACCAAATTCTTTATTACACAACACCTGAAGTAGAAACGTAAGCTGATCACATTCCTCCATTCATAGTTCATTGCCCCAGCCAGTTCCCACAAAACTTCTCTTGTTTTTTTTAAATATTTATTTTTATTTTATACTTAATTCTGTTTTAACCCCTTTTCCCCATTGTACTCACTCTAATGCATTTTCTTATATATACTGAGATATATCTTCATCCTTATGAAATATATAGTAATTAATATACATAAATGGCATAGTGTTAAAAAGTCTATCCTCAACCCTAACATCATTGTTTTCCAGCTATGCCTGATGGCTGTGTGGCTTCTAATTACTGTGTAGTATTCTATCAGATGGGTTTCCATGGTGGCTCAGTCAGTAAAGAATCTGCTTGCAATGCAGTAGATGCGAGTTTAATCCCTGGGTCAGGAAGATCCCCTGGAAAAGGATATGACAAACCATTCTGGTATTCTTGCCTAGAGAATCCCATGGACTGAGGAGCCCGGTGGGCTACAGTCCATGGTGTGCAAAGAGTCAGACATGTCTGAAGTGACTGAGCATGCACACATGCATTCTCTGAGTTTCATCTGTCTCTATTTATTTATCTGTTCCTAGACTCACGGATACTCTAGGCTGACTCTAATTCCCCTTTTCCACAAACAGTGCTGGGCCGAACATATTCCTAGGTGTCCCTTTAATGATTTATACCAGAGTATCACTGGAGTAAATACCTATGAATGGAATCGTAGACTAAAGATTGTTGGAGTATAACTAAATCTAACCAGATTGTGCTTCACAACAGCTGAGTCAGTGGTGTAGGGAGGTCTCTGTTTCACAATGTAACTGACGATCCTTAATGCTATCCAGTTTTCTAAGTTCTACAATTTGATAGGGGTGAAGTGTTTCACCGTTGTTGTTGTAATTTGTATCCTTTGACTACTGATGAACTGAAACATCTCTTATTCTTGTTAGGCATTTAGTTTCCTCTGTCTGTGAATTGCCAGTTCATATCCTTTGCCCATTTTTACACTGAATTTACAGTCTTGATTTTCAGACAACACTTTGCACATTTCATGTATTTACCTCTTGTTCTTAATACTAAACACCTTTTCTCTGCCTACAACCATCTGTTACTTTTATTTGTGTCTTTCATTGAAATATGCCTCTAATTTGATGTAGCTAAATAAACTATTTTCTTCTCTTTATGGTTTGTACTTTGCAGTCTTCTATGCAAAGCTGTTCCTCACTTTCAGGGTCTGGGATTCTTTTACATATTCTTCAATTAATTTCATAATTCTCATCTTTCATATTGAGGTCATTAATCCATATGGTATACACATTTGCATATGATATAAGAAAGGGATTCAAACTTTTCACCCCATGCAGTGTACCAGTTTTCCCAACAACTTCTAAATAATTTTTCTTTCCTGATTGGTTTGTATTGTTCAATTTACATATCAAGTCCCATATAAACAGGTCTATTTCTGAATACTCTATTCTTGGGCCCACTGTGTCCAGTATTATGCCCATATTACAACTGTAGTGGGCTTCCCAGGTAGCACCAGTAGTAAAGCATCTGCCTGCCAATGCAGGAGACACAAGAGATGTGGCATCCCAAGGTTGGGAAGATCCCCTGGAAGAGGGCATGACAACCCACTATAGTACTCATGCCTGGAAAATCCCACGGAGAGAGAAGCCTGATCCTTTGGGGAGTCCACAGGGTTGCAAAGAGTTGGACATGACTGTAGGAAATTAGCACGCACACACACATGACTGTAGTATGTTTTATTTACTGAAGGTAAGTCACAATATGTTTATATTCCTTTAAATCATTTCCCCATAAGTGTTTGACTCATTTGTTATTGTATTATTTTGCTCTTGTAAATGATATAACGTTGTCTCCTGTATTTTCTAGCTAATAATTTTTATTGCCCATAGAAAAAGTCTATCGATTTTTGTTAGCTATTCTTGTATTCAGCAAGCTTAATCAATTTTCTCATTAGAACTAATAACTTGCCTGTTGATCTCTTAGGTTGTCTACACAGCTAAACATATCACCAGCAAATAATGACAGTTTCATCTCTTCCCTTTCAATCTTTATGCCTCTCATTTTTCCTTTCCAATTTTATATTACTGGCATTGCTATAATAAACATCCTGAAAGTTAAATGCTTGAGAACAATTATTTTTTAAAATAGGATATATTTATAGAAGTGAATTTTCTGGTCAGAGAGTATTTTTTAATTTTAAAGCTTTTACATTATATTTTTATAATTTATATAATAAATTTACATTAAAACATTTTTCTATCAATACTATAATAAAGTGATCATACTTTGGAATTTTCATCAATATCAGGGGTTATCTATTTATCTATTAAATAATTTAATAATTATTTAATATTATTAAAATATTAAAAAATGTATTCTTTTAATTTCCTTTCTTATTATTAAAAATGTAGAAATTATGTTCAAGTATTGGGTATAGAATGAATGCAATGAGGTAGTTAAGAAAGTACACTTGTTTTCATCTGTCAAAAGTTTATTAAGATATTGAATAAAACAATTAACATATCTGAATACTCTCTGGCTTACACTCAAAATCTGTTCTCTAAATGCATAAAATATTCATCATCCATATCTTCAATTTATTGAATATTTGTTTTGTATAGCCATATGGTACTAGGTAACTTATATGCAGAGTACATCATGAGAAACGCTGGACTGGAAGAAGCACAAGCTGGAATCAAGATTGCCAGGAGAAATATCAATAACCTTAGATATGCAGATAACACCACCCTTATGGCACAAAGTGAAGAGGAGCTAAAAAGCCTCTTGATGAAAGTGAAAGAGGAGAGTGAAAAAGTTGGCTTAAAGCTCAACATTCAGAAAACGAAGATCATGGCATCCGGTCCCATCACTTCATGGGAAATAGATGGGGAAACAGTGGAAACAGTGTCAATTTTTTTGGACTCCAAAATCACTGCAGAGGGTGACTGCAGCCATGAAATTAAAAGGCGCTTACTCCTTGGAAGAAAAGTTATGACCAACCTAGATAGTATATTCAAAAGCAGAGACATTACTTTGCTGACTAAGGTCCGTCTAGTCAAGGCTACGGTTTTTCCTGTGGTCATGTATGGATGTCAGAGAGTTGGACTGTGAAGAAGGCTGAGCGCCAAAGAATTGATGCTTTTGAACTGTGGTGTTGGAGAAGACTCTTGAGAGTCCCTTGGACTGCAAGGAGATCCAACCAGTCCATTTTGAAGGAGATCAACCCTGGGATTTCTTTGGAAGGAATGATGCTGAAGCTGAAGCTCCAGTACTTTGGCCACCTCATGCGAAAGTTGACTCATTGGAAAAGACTCTGATGCTGGGAGGGATTGGGGGCAGGAGGAGAAGGGGACGACCGAGGATGAGATGGCTGGATGGCATCACTGACTCGATGGATGTGAGTCTGAGGGAACTCCGGGAGATGGTGCCGGACAGGGAGGCCTGGCGTGCTGCGATTCATGGGGTCGCAAAGAGTTGGACATGACTGAGCGACTGAACTGAACTGAACTGATGGTCAGAGGATCAAACAGCTTAAAATTGTTGATTCTTATTCTTAAAGAGCTTCCATTCTCTCAGGAAAATAAAAGAGACAGACATGAATAGCTATATCAGATGATATAAAATGATATCTGTCATAGGAGTCTCATGAATGAGTTGTATGGGATGTTAGACAATGAAATGAGAGGACTTTAAAGAATTCAATAGGCAGTGAAGGGCAGTGAAAATTTTTCAGTAGGAAAATAAAGAGATTGTAGTCACATTTAAGATAACTTAATCTGCTGGTGGCATTTGGGATGAACTGGGGGAAGTCAAGTGTTAGTCACTCAGTCGTGTTCAACTCTTGGCAACCCCATGGACCACAGACCACGAGGCTCCTCTGTCCATGGGATTCTCCAGGCAAGAATACTGGAGTGGGTTGCCATTTCCTTCTCCAGGGGATCTTCCCAGCCCAGGGATTGAACATGGGTCTCCCACATTTCAGGCAAGCTCTTTACCATCTGAGCCACCACAGGAGCCCTGGGAAGGTCAAAAAAGTGGCCTAAAGACTCATCAAGTGGTTGACAAAATATTTAGACCAGTTTGGGGAAATCAGCATCTAACCAGGAAAGTAATGACAAGTGGAAAAGAGGGATATGAGAGATAGGTATTATGGGCCTATATAATAGGGAATGATTTCTTTTATTTACTCATTTGGCTGCTCTGGGTCTTAGCTGAAGCATGCAGACCCTACTGCATGTGGGATCTATTAATAGTTACTTGACCAGAGATAAAACCCAGGCCCCGTGCATTGGGAGCCTGGAATCTTAGCCACTGGACCACCAGGGAAGTCCCAGTAGTAGGGAATAATTTTTTAGCTTCAGCTACTGAGAAGATAGAAGAGCCATTAACACAAATGGGTTTGAAATCTAGAAAAAGACTAATCTGAACTTGGAAATTGGAAAATTAATATGTTTCATATGTAGCCTGAAGAGCTGGAATTATGTGTGTGTGTGTGTATCTAGTTCAGAATAGAAGATATTGATTTCACCAGTGTCTCTATAAAACTGAAAATGAAAATTGTTTGGCTAAACCTACCAGAGAAAAGAAAGAGATCAAGAAGATAAAAAAGCATTTCGTTAGTGATTTTTAAAAAAAAACCATTTATTTATTTAGGCTGTGCCAATTTTTGTGGTGTGCAGGGTCTTTCAGGTATGGCATTTGAACTCTTAGTTGTGGTATGTAGGATCTAGTTCCCCGACCAGGGATTGAACCAGGGTCCCCTGCTTTGGAAGCATAGACTGAACCACTGGATGACCAGCAAAGTCCTAATGCAGTGATTTCTTACAGATTTCAAGTACACAACTGACAGGGAATGAACCCACCAGAGAAGCAGGAAAAGAACTCAAGATTGTGGGGTAATGAAAGTCAAGGGAGATTAGAAGCAGGTTTTAATAAAAAGGATTGAAGGCCACAAATAATTCACCAAGAACAGACTTGGTTCTGGTGCCTAACAAGCATCAGTGACCTTTAGAGGAGCAGATCTAAGGAGTGACAGGTCTTAAAGCTAGAAGAAATTTATTAGCCACAAGAAAGAACAAGCTATGATGGTCAGCATTCTATTTAGAAGTGTGGTGATGGAAAAAAAAAAAATGATGAGACATAAGATACGACCTCAAGTGGATTGTGGGAAAAGACTTGTTAGGGCCAGGGAAACCACACATGTTTATAGATAGAATCAATGCAATTTGTGAAGAGGAAAATGTTATAGATACAATAGGAAGAGCATAATTAATGGAACAAAGCCTTTAATTATAGGCACTAGTGGAATAAAGATGCAGGGAAGGATTAATTTCAAAAAGGAGGGGTAAATTTTACCCAATGAGCAGAGACATTTTCTCTGAATAACTCAATTTTCACAAATAGGGATAATAGCATTTTTAATGTGTAAAAGAGAGCAACTAAATTGTAACCTGTAGAGTTTAGGACTGAGTTCATTCTCCTCTCAGAATAACAGTTTTAAAAACTGTCAGTGGCAAAAGATCCTTTCTTGATAATAGAATGGAGATTTTCTCTTCTAATAGAATCATTTGCATTTATAATGTTTAATTCTACTATGTATTTGAGTCAAGGGATTGCTAGGGAAAAACTCAGGATATAGTCTCCCACAGTCCCAGCATATAAACCAAGTCCAAAAAGATTTTTGTGAGGCCCTGAAATATACATTCACCAGTGACTTCCTACATTGTAAATTGCCTCTGATTATAAACCTAGCCACCACATTCTGCTGTACCCTATGGCTCTTTCTTTTCTGGTAGTCTATCCATCCTATAATCCTGTAGGATCAATATTTGACCTCATACCTCATCAATATTTGACCTCATACAGTTATTTATCTGCCCAGTTGTGCCATGAAAGATGGGAAAATTCATGTGACCACACTATGCTGTGTTTCCTCCTCTTGTTCAACTGCTAAATCATATCCAACTCTTTGTAACCCCATGGACTGCAGGACGCCAGGGTTCCCTGTCCTTCACTATCTCTCAGAGTTTGCTCACATTCGTATCTATTGAGTCGGTGGAGCTATCTAAGCATCTCATTCTCTGCTGTTCACTTTTCTCCTGCTCTCAATCTTTCCAAGCATCAGAGTTTTTATCAACAAGTCACTCTTCACATCAGATGGCTAAAGTATTGGAGCTTCAGCATCAGCCCTTCCAATGAATATTCAGGATTTATTTCCCTTAGGATTGACTGGCTTGTTCTCCTTGCTCTCCGAGGGACTCTTAAAAGTCTTCTCTAGCACCACAATTCAAAAGCATCAAATCTTCAGCACTCAGCATTCTTTACAGTCCAGCTCTTACATCCTCACATGACTGCTGGAAAAACCATAGCTTTGACTATATGGACCTTTATTGGCAAAGGGACATCTCTGCTTTTTAATATGCTATCTATGTTTGTCATAGCTTTCCTTCCAAAGAGCAAGAGCAAGTGTCTTGTCTTTTAATTTCATGATTGTAGTCACCGTCCGCGGTGATTTTAGAGCCGTTTCTCCTCAGTTCAGTCGCTCAGTCGTGTCTGACTCTTTGCGACCCCATGGACTGCAGCTGGCCAGGCTTGGCTGTCCATCACCAACTCCTGAAGCCTACTCAAACTCACGTCCATCGCATTGGTGATGCCATCCAACCATCTCATCCTCTGTCATCCCTTCTCCTCCTGCCTTCAGTCTTTCCCAGCATCACTGTCTTTTCCATGACTCGGTTCTTTGCATCAGGTGGCCAAAGTATTGGAGTTTCAGCTTCAGCCTCAGGCCGCCCAATAAATATTCAGGACTGATTTCCTTTAGGATTGACTGGTTGGATCTCTTTGCAGTCCAAGTGACTCTCAAGAGTCTTCTCCAGCACTGTAGTTCAAAAGGATCAATTCTTTGGTGCTCAGCTTTCTTTATAGTCCAACTTTCACATCCATACATGACTACTGGAAAAACCATAGCTTTGACTAGATGGACCTTTGTTGGCAAGGTAAAGTCTGTTTTTTTAATATGCTGTCTAGGTTGGTCATAACTTTTCCTCCAAGGAGCAAGTGTCCTTTAATTTCATGGCTGCAGTCACCATCTGCAGTGATTTTGGAGCCCCCCAAAATAAAGTCTGACACTGTTTCCATTGTTTACCCATCTATTTGCCATGAAGTGCTGGGACCAGATGCCATCATCTTAGCTTTCTGAATGTTGAGTTTTAAGCCAGCTTTTTCACTGTCCTCTTTTGCTTTTATCAAGAGGCTCTTTAATTCTTCACTTTCTGCCATAGTGTATCATCTTCATGTCTGAGGTTATTGATATTTCTCCCAGAAATCTTGATTTGAGCTTGTGCTTCATCCAGCCTGGCATTTCGCATGATGTACCCTGCATATAAGTTAAATAAGTAGGGTGACAATATATAGCCTTGACGTACTCCTTTCCTGATTTGGAACCAGTCTGTTGTTCCATGTCCAGTTCTAACTGTTGCTTCCTGACCTGCATACAGATTTCTCAGGAGACAGGTCAGGTGGTCTGGTATTCCCATTTCTTTCAGAATTTTCCACAGTTAGTTGTGATCTCACAGTCAAAGGCTTTAGCATAGTCAATAAAGCAAAAGTAGATATTTTTCTGGTACTGTTGCTTTTTCAGTGATCCAATGGATGTTGACAATTTGATCTTTGGTTCCTCTGCCTTTTCTAAATCCCCTTGAACATCTGGAACTTCACGGTTCATGAACTGTTGAAGCCTGGCTTGGAGAATTTTGAACATTACCTTGCTAGTATGTGAAATGAGTGCAATTGTATGGTAGTTTGAGCATTCTTTGGCATTGCCTTTCTTAGAGATTGGAATGAAAAGGGATCTTTTCCAGTCCTGTGGCCACTGCTGAGTTTTCCAGATTTGCTGGCATATTGAGTGTAACACTTTCACAGCATCATCTTTCAGTATTTGAAATAGCTCAACTGGGATTCCATCACCTCCACTAGCTTTGTTCATAGTGATGCTTCCTAAGGCCCACTTGACTTCCCATTCTAGGATGTCTGGCTCTAGGTGAGTGATTTCTCATCTAGGAGTGATTTCTCCTCTAGGACACACAAAATGCTACACTTTGTTGAAGGTGAAAGGTATAGGTGGTCAACCCCCATTGAATGAAACGAGCTGGTTCACTTGTTAGTATGACTGAAGTTGGGTGAGTAAAGGCAGCTGGAGCCCTAACAAGGAGGGTAGATTCCTTCCTATGGCTCTGAGGATTTAGAGCTAGCAAATGAGATGATTCTTGCATAGTGCTCTGATCCTGAGAGACCCTGATATCTGTAAGAATGGACTGGCTGACTGCCATATCAAAACTAAACCTCTGAGAATAAAGCCATCTAATTATATATTTGCTTAGGAGCTTGTCATAAAGTTGGAATCTATTTTCAGTATTTGTAAAAGATGTGCTTTCTGTGACTTCCTGGCAGTCCAGTGGTTACAACTTCATCTTCCAATGCAGGGGGTGCAAGTTCAATCCCTGGTCAGGGAGCTAAGTTTCTACATGCTGTATGGCCAAAAATTCAAAACATAAGACTGAATAGATATTGTAACAAATTAAATAAAGACTTTTGAAAAAAGAGATATGCTTTCATTTACTTAAATTGATAAACTCTACACTTAGTTGAAAAATAAACCCAGGTAGCAATTTATTAGGCCTGTGGCTTACAAATTAAAAATACTGAATACTGTAATATAATAGCATAACTCCCTTTAAAATGTAATGCAATTTTGTGCTTTTCTTTAACTTAAGGTTTGCATGCTCTCAGACATGTCATAGTTGCAAGATAAACCTTCTAGTTTTTCACCTGGGTACATCTGGTCTAAAAGCAGATGGTACTATACCTTCTACTACTTTTAAACTCTGGCTTGATTTATAACATGAAACATGTCTTAGCTTTAAATGCTGCTACTTTTTATGGACTCCCTTCTGCTTCTTTAAGTTTCTATCTCTTATTGCCCTGACCTGTATTGTGAATGTCCAAGCTTATGATTCAATGGGACTATTGCAAAACATAGAAGTTTTGGAAGAATTAAAACAAAATCTTACCAGAGTTATTCTTATATTGTGGGGTTATTAGTAATTTTCTCTCTTCTCTATGGTACTTCTACATACTTCCTTTCTTATATTTATTATCCTGAAATAGCCACTGATATAATCCCTGAAATAGTCACAAAATATTGTATTTTTTAAAAAATAAGAAAAGCAATACTATTTACATTTTTATAAATGTGATTAATTGTAAGTTGTTTATGCCTGAATCATTTTTTTCTTTATAATGCCATAAAAGAAGTTTTTAATAAAGCTAGAGTAAGCTGAAACTTTTAATTCCCACTTTTAAGATTCATAAAACTTTGCTCCCTTTTGTAATTAATTTACACATATGTATGTGTGTGATTTTATAAATACTTGTTTTTACAGTTCCTGTTTCTAAATGGAACTGGAGGTAAAGCAAACCAAATTTTGTCGACTCTTGTGACTTAAGAAAAACAATTTACTTACATCAGTTCAGTTCAGTTCAGTCGCTCAACTGTGTCCGACTCTTTGTGGCCCCATGAATCACAGCATGCCAGGCCTCCCTGTCCATCACCAACTCCCAGAGTTCACTCAGATTCACGTCCATTGAGTCAGTGATGCCATTCAGCCATCTCATCCTCTGTCGTCCCCTTCTCCTCCTGCTCCCAATCTCTCCCAGCATCAAAGTCTTTTCCAATGAGTCAACTCTTCGCATGACATAAACCAAGCTGAATTCCAAACCATTCGTTTCCACCCACACTCATCTTTTATATAATCCAATCAGTTACCTTTCTTTTGATTTTATTTTTATGGAGTGGGAAATTGTGGTCAGTATTCTAATTTCACACACACACACACAAAAGAAGACTTCAGTCAGAGCAATGTAGTTAGTCTCATTTAAACTACTGCTGCTTTTCTTACTGTAAAATTTAGTTTTAAAAACACATCAAATAACACTAAATACATTTGTGAAGGATTGAGGATATTGAGTTCTCTTTTTCTTACATGCTAAGTAGCTTCATGTCTGACTCTTTGTGACCCCATGGGCTATAGCTCACCAGGCTCCTCTGTCCATGGGATTCTCCAGGCATGCATACTGGAGTGGATTGCTATGTCCTCCTCCAGGGAACCTTCCCTACGCAGGGACTGAATCCACATCTCCTACATCAGCAGGCAGATTCTTTACTGGTGACCACCAGAGAAGTTCTTTTCTCTCTTTACCATTTTAAAATTCAATGGAATCATAATCTCTAAGAACTATTGTTAACTTAGAAAATTCCTTACATGGAAATATACCCCATTTCTTGCCAAGTTCATGCAACTGGGGTATGTCTTGTTCTTGTGCTATTCAACTCTTTCTGGAGACCTGGCTTATAGGTTTTATTCCTTATACTGTATTTTAAGAGCAATGTGTACATCAATGTTACTGCACACTGAGAAGTAATCTAATGGGGAAAACTGTCCCAGGAGGATGACTGTTTACTTCCAAGAAAGTCTCTATCTTTTAGGGAAAAAATGACTCAATGGGGTCAAGTTGGCAGGGAAAAAATGTATATGATACTATACATTTATCATTATAATTATATATTATCCCCCAAAAGTAATGACTCTGACCACCTTACTAACTACCTCATAAGATTATTGTGAAGATGTAATGAGAATCTAGGTGAAAGTTTTTTTGTAAACTCTAAAAGAACATGCAGATATGATTGTTCTTCTTGAATCACTTATTTCTGCATCATGTCTGGAACAGTATAAAAATGACCTGACATGCTATGTGGTATCCTGGATGGGAGGGGAGTTGGGGGAAGAGTGGATACATGTATATGTATAGCTGAATCCCTTTGCTGTACACCTGAAACCATTATAACATTGTTAACCAGCTATACCCTAATATAAAATAAAAAGTTTTAAAACAGAACTAACAACCTAAAGTTAAATATTTTCTTATACTGAGTAAATTAATCACATTTAGAAATATACCAGTTTGTAAAATTCTTTCCCTTATGTTAAGGTTAGAATTCAAGCAATGTGTCACAAATGAGATGATAGAGATATCGACCTGAATTTTTCTATCAGGAAATTGTGCACTTCAGAGGAAACCATTGTGGAATAATTCGACTGATTTCTAGCACTCTGCCATCTCACTAGTTGAGGCTGTTGCAGCTCAGCACTGATAATAGATTTTTCTGTTATTTCTTTAATTCTTACTATTTGCATTTGATATTTGTTATTTATATTGCATTTTAAATCACCATATTGCATTCACAGTTGAAAGACTTATTAATAGATAGTTATCCATTATTTTATTTTAATATTAGCATTACAGTACTTGTGCTTAAACTGAAAGCAGTACATGCAGTTTTCCAGGTACAAGGATTTAAAGGGGGTAGAACTCTTCACAGCTTCCATGGACAACAGCAGTACTGATTACAGATCATTCAAACAAATGTTCTTTGATTTGGCTCTTATAAGCACGTCTGTCTCTGCTAAAGGGTGGGGGTGGAATAAAACAAGTGATATAATTCCCTATGTGTTGAAACCTTTTAGCTGGGAACAGCTTTTTAATGGCTTTTTCTGCAGTCAGCAAGAAATGTACATTTATTCAACTGAAAGCAACAATGATGATAAGGAGGAAAAAAATGTTTCCAACTCTTGTTTCACTCTGTGATTTTCAAGATGGTTTTCTGAAGTTTCATTTACAGTCTCTAACAAAGCAAATCAAGAGATACATATATTACCTGTGTATAAAACACAATAAAAATATAAAGAAAAATAAAATGACTACATCAGATGATACTGCAGTGTATCTCCTCAGACAGGGCCTATTTTATTCCTAATCATAAAGAATTGGTTGGCAAATGTTAGGTATTTATTCACTTGTGGGAGAAAAAAAATTTCCCAGTTCAATTTAGTATAATAAGTCACCTAATGTTCACATCCTTTGAAACAAAAGAATAGAGGAGGAAGCGGTCCTAAGATGGCAGAGGAACAGGACGGGGAGACCACTGTCTCCCCCAAAAATTCATCAAAAGAACATTTGAACGCTGAGTAAATTCCACAAAACAACTTCTGAATGCCAACAGAGGACATCAGGCACCCAGAAAAGCAGCCCATTGTCTTCGAAAGGAGGTAGGAAAAAATATAAAAGACAAAAAGAGAGACAAAAGAGATAGGGACCAAGCTCCATCTGGGGAAGGGAGTCTTAAAAAAGAGAGAAGTTTCCAAACACCAGGAAACACTCTCAGTGCGGAGTCTGTGGCAAGCCTTGGAACCACAGAGGGCAACATAACCGGGAGGAAAAATAAACAAATAATTAAAACCCATAGATTACGTGCCCAACGGTAACTCCCCCCGCAGAGAAGCAGTGCAGATGTCTGCATCTGCCACTAGCAAGGGGGGGTTGGGCAGGGAGGTGAGGGCTGTATTGCTTAGAGTAAGGACCAGGCCTGAATGCCCCGAGGGCAATCTGAGGGAACTAACTTGGGCTAGCAAACCAGACTGTGAGGTAGCTACCACATGAAAAGCCCTAACCTAAGACACCGTCAAGCCTGCTCACAGAACAATGGAATGGGCAGAGCTAGTCGGCTGCAGACCATCCCCTTCCGGTGACAGGCAGCCAGAGCTGGAAGGGGGCAATCGCGGCCCCAGAGAGACATTATCTACCAAACTGCAAGCAGGCTTCATTGCTAACTAAGACTTCTTGGGATTCTGGATGGTCAACATCCACCTGAGAAGGTGCGCTGGTTGTACACCCAGAAAACCGAGTGGCAGGGATGATGGAGGCGATAAGTCGCGCTTGCCAAACACCTGGTTACCCGAGCTGCTCAGGCCTGGGAAGGGCACAAAATGCAGGCCCATCCGAGTCTGCGCCTCTGAGGACTACCCGAGTACCTGAATCTGAGTGGCTTAGACCTGGGAAGTGCATACAACCCAGGGCTGGCCTCAGACAGTTCCCAGCAGAGCAACCTAGAGCCTAAGCAGTGTAGACAGGGAAAGCACATATGCTGTGAATGGGGGCAAACCCAGTGTGGCTGAGTCACTGCGAGCACACGCCAGTGTTACCTGTTGGCAGCGTCCCTAAAAAGTGTCCACCACCGCCCCCTTGTGTCAGGGCAGAAATTAGACATTGAAGAGACCAGCAAACAGAAGAAGCTAAAACGGAGGGAACCTCCTTGGACGTGACAGGTGCAATAGATTAAAACTTACCTCCTGGCCACCTCTGTCTCCTTCCTTCCTCTTGTTTTCTCTATGTAACTCCATGAACATCTCTGAGTGGTTCAGACTGTGGAGTGCACATAAGGAAGAGAATACTGGCTAGCTTGTTCCCTCCTCTTTTGATTCCACCTCATCTCATTTGGGTCACCTCTATCTCCCTCCTCCCTCTTCTCTTCTCCATGTAACTCTGTGAACCTCTCTGGGTGTCCCTCACTGTGGAGAAATTTTTCATCTTTAACCTAGATGTTTTATCAATGGTGCTGTATAGATGGAGAAGTCTTGAGGCTACTGTAAAAATAAGACTGAAAACCAGAAGCAGGAGGCTTAAATCCAAATCCTAAGAACACCATAGAACTCCTGACTCCAGGGAATATTAATCGACAGGAGCTCATCAAATGCCTACATACCTACACTGAAACCAAGCACCACCCAAGGGCCAACAAGTTTCAGAGCAAGACATACCACACAAATTCTCCAGCAACACAGGAACACAACACTGAGCTTCAATATACAGGCTGCCCAAAGTCACTCCAAACCCACTGACAACTCATAACTCATTACTGGACACTTCATTGCACTCCAGAGAGAAGAAATCCAGCTCCACCCACCAGAACACTGACACAAGCTTCCCTAACCAGGAAACCTTGACAAGCAACCCGTACAATCCCACCCACAGTGAGGAAACTCCACAATAAAGAGGAACCACAAACTTCCAGAATACAGAAAGGCCACCACAAACACAGCAATACAAACAAGATGAAGAGACAGAGGAATACCCAGCAGGTAAAGGAACAGGATAAATGCCAAACAAAAGAGGAAGAGATAGGGAATCTACCTGATACAGAATTCTGAATAATGATAGTGAAAATGACCCAAAATTTTGAAAACAAAATGGAATCACAGATAAATAGCCTGGAGACAAGGATTGAGAAGATGCAAGAAAGGTTTAACAAGGACCTAGAAGAAATAAAAAAGAGTCAATATATAATGAATAATGCAATAAATGAGATCAAAAATACTCTAGAGGGAACAAATAGTAGAATAACGGAGGCAGAAGATAGGATTAGTGAGGTAGAAGATAGAATGGCAGAAATAAATGAAGCTGAGAGAAAAAAAGAAAAACAAATTAAAAGAATTGAGGACAATGTTAAACACCCCAACATTCTAATCATAGGAGTCTCAGAAGAAGAAGCCAAAAAGAAAGACCATGAGAAAATACTTGAGGAGATAATAGCAGAAAACTTCCCTAAAATGGGGAAGGAAATAATCACCAAAGTCCAAGAAACCCAGAGAGTCCCAAACAGGATAAACCCAAGGCAAAACACCACAAGACACATATTAATCAAATTAACAAAGATCAAACACAAAGAACAAATATTAAAAGCAGCAAGGGAAAAACAACAAATAGCACACAAGGGGATTCCCATAAGGATAACAGCTGATCTTTCAATAGAAACTCTTCAGGCCAGGAGGGAATGGCAGGACATACTTAAAGTGATGAAAGAAAATAATCTACAGCCCAGATTACTGTACCCAGCAAGGATCTCATTAAAATATGAAGGAGAAATCAAAAGCTTTACAGACAAGCAAAAGCTGACAGAATTCAGCACCACCAAACCAGCTCTCCAACAAATGCTAAAGGATCTTCTCTAGACAGGAAACACAAAAAGGATGTATAAACTCGAACCCCAAACAATAAAGTAAATGGCAATGGGATCATACTTATCAATAATTACCTTAAATGTAAATGGGTTGAATGCCCCAACCAAAAGGCAAAGACTGGCTGAATAGATACAAAAACAAGACCCCTGTATATGTTGTCTACAAGAGACCCACCTCAAAACAAAGGACACATACAGATTGAAAGTGAAAGGCTGGAAAAAGATATTCCATGCAAATAGAGACCAAAAGAAAGCAGGAGTAGCAATACTCATATCAGATAAAATAGACTTTAAAACAAAGGCTGTGAAAAGAGACAAAGAAGGACACTACATAATGATCCAAGGATCAATCCAAGAAGAAGATATAACAATTATAAATATATATACACCCAACATAGGAGCACTGCAATATGTAAGACAAATGCTAACAAGTATGAAAGGGGACATTAACAATAACACAATAATAGTGGGAGACTTTAATACCCCACTCACACCTATGGATTGATCAACTAAACAGAAAATTAACAAAGAAACACAAACTTTAAATGATACAATAGACCAGTTAGACCGAATTGATATCTATAGGACATTTTACCCAAAACAGTGAATTTCACCTTTTTCTCAAGCACACACAGAGCCTTCTCCAGGACAGATCACATACTGGGCCATAAATCTAGTCATAGTAAAGTCAAAAAAAATTGAAATCATTCCAAGCATCTTTTCTGACCACAATGCAGTAAGATTAGATCTCAACTACAGGAGAAAAACTATTAAAAATTCCAACATATGGAGGCTGAACAACACGCTGCTGAATAACCAACAAATCACAGAAGAAATCAAAAAAGAAATAAAAATATGCATAGAAATGAATGAAAATGAAAACACAACAACCCAAAACCTGTGGGACACTGTAAAAGCAGTACTAGGGGGAAGGTTCATAGTAATACAGGCATATCTCAAGAAACAAGAAAAAAGTCAAATAAATAACCTAACTCTACACATAAAACAACTAGAAAAGGAAGAAATGGAGAACCCCAGGGTTAGTAGAAGGAAAGAAATCTTAAAAATTAGGGCAGAAATAAATGCAAAAAAACAAAAGAGACCATAGCATGTCGGGAGCCACACTAGGCATTACTGACAACATGGAGGCACTGCCCCAACCCCCTCTCCTCATCTCACAGGCATGGGCCTGGGATGAAGGAGTTAAGTTTTGTGATTCTGACTTGTTCTTTCCTTTCTTTGGTTGAGTTGGCTGGAAAGAATGTTAAGGTGATTATTGTTCTTGAGAGAAGCATGAAAAAGCACAAAGCCTTCTGCAGTTGTGCCCAGAAAATAATCTATACAGTAACCATTGACATTTGTTCAAGGATCTTTACAAAGAATGTTCCAGGATGAGCACGTAAGCCACAGCTTGAGGCCATGGGAAGGACTGTTATCTGAGACCTGTTTGTGAGGAGAATGTTTATGGCAAAAGAAGTTTGCTGAGCTTAGGGTTTAGGAATAATTAAGAAAAGCTAGAAGACTTTTTAGGAGATGGTGATCTTAAGATGCTAGGGGCAAACAGGATTTAGAAAGATAAGAAATAAACTGAGGAATGTAGCATGAGTTACAATGTAATCACAAGTTAAGTATAGGACACATAAGAGGAAGTAGATAATAGATAGTAAAGCTGATTCTGAGAGAATCGCTGAAGCAAGAACTCTGTTTTAGGGCAACAGTGATTTCTGGAGACAATAAATCTTGGTAGGGGAAACTAAAAATGTCAAACCTCTGACCTACTGCTTTTGTCAAAGTATAAAAGAAAACCTGAAGCTTGAAATAAACATGTAGTCCTGTACCTCGAGTCAGAGTCTACATCATTGTCTGCCGACACCGCAGCCCCATTCAGGCTGATTCCCTGGCTGCTGGAGCTGGACTCCGGCAATAGCAAAAATCAACAAAGCCAAAAGCTGGTTCTTTGAGAAGATAAATAAAATTGACAAACCATTAGCCAGACTCATCAAGAAACAAAAGGAGAAAAATCAAATCGATATAATTAGAAAAATGAAAATGGAGACATCACAACAGACAACACAGAAATACAAAGGATCATAAGAGACTACTATCATCAAATATGTGCCAATAAAATGGACAACTTGGAAGAAATGGACAAATTGTTAGAAAAGTACAACTTTCTAAAACTGAACCAGGAAGAAGTAGAAAATTTTAACAGACCCATCACAAACACGGAAATTGAAACTGTAATCAGAAATCTTCCAACAAACAAAAGCCCAGGTCCACACGGCTTCACGGCTGAATTCTCCCAAAAATTTAGAGAAGATCTAACACCTATCCTACTCAAACTCTTCCAGAAAATTGCAGAGGAAGGTAAACTTCCAAACTCATTCTATGAGGCCACCATCACCCTAATACCAAAACCTGACAAAGATGCCACAAAAAAAGAAAACTGCAAACCAATATCACTGATGAACATAGATGCAAAGATCCTTAACAAAATTCTAGCAATCAGAATCCAACAACACATTAAAAAGATCATACATCATGACCAAGTGGTCTTTATTCTATGGATGCAAGAATTCTTCAATATCTGCAAATCAATCAATGTAATACATCACATTAACAAATTGAAAAATAAAAGCCATGTGATTATCTCAATAGATGCAGAGAAAGCCTTTGACAAAATTCAACAACCATTTATGATAAAAACTCTCTAGAAAGCAGGAATAGAAGGAACATACCTCAACATAATAAAAGCTATATATGACAAACCCACAGCAAACATTATCCTCAATGGTGAAAAATTGAAAGCATTTCCCCTAAAGTCAGGAACAAGACAAGGGTGCCCACACTCACCACTACTATTCAACATAGTTTTGGAAGTTTTGGCCACAGCAATCAGAGCAGAAAAAGAAATAAAAGGAATCCAAATTGGAAAATAAGAAGTAAAACTCTCACTGTTTGCAGATGACATTGATCCTCTACATAGAAAACCCTAAAGACTCCACCAGAAAATTACTAGAGCTAATCAATGAATATAAAAAGGTGCAGGATATAAAATCAACACACGGACATCCCATGCATTCTTATACACTAATAATGAGAAAATATAAAGAGAAATTAAGGAAACAGTTCCATTCACCATTGCAACAAAAAGAATACAATACGTAGGAATATATCTACCTAAAGAAACTAAAGATCTATATATAGAAGGTCTTTTCTCCTTGGAAGAAAAGTTATGACCAACCCAGATAGCATATTAAAAAGCAGAGACATTACTTTGCCAACAAAGGTCTATCTAGTCAAGGCTATGGTTTTTTCAGTGGTCAAATCAAAACCACAGTGAGGTACCATCATTGTCAGGATGGCTGCTATCCAAAAGTCTACAAGCAATAAATGTTGGAGAGGGTGTGGAGGAAAAGGAACTCTCTTACACTGTTGGTGAGAATGCAAACTAGTACAGCCACTATGGAGAACAGTGTGGAGATTCCTTTAAAAATAGGGAATAGAACTGCCTTATGACCCAGCAATCCCACTGCTGGGCATACACACCAAGGAAACCAGAACTGAAAGAGACATGTGTACCCCAATGTTCATCACAGCACTGTTTATGATAGCTAGGACATGGAAGCAACCTAGATTTCCATCAGCAGATGAATGGATAAGAAAGCTGTGGTACATATATACATTTGAGTATTACTCAGTCTTTAAAGAGAATACATTTGAATCAGTTCTAATGAGGTGGATGAAACTGAAGCCTATTATACAGAGTGAAGTAAGCCAGAAAGAAAAACACTAATACAATATACTAATGCATATATATGGAATTTAGAAAGATGGTAATGATAACCCTGTATGTGAGACAGCAAAAGAGACACAGATGTAAAGAACAGTCTTTTGGACTCTGTGGGAGAGGGCAAGGGTGGGATGATTTGGGAGAATGACATTGAAACATATGATATCATATGTGAAATGAATCACTAGACCAGGCTTGATGCATGATACAAGATTCTCGGGGCTGGTGCACTGGGATGACCCAGAAGGATGGTATACGGAGGGAGGTTGGGGGGGGGGGGGTTCTGCATGGGGAACATGTGTACACCCGTGGTGGATTCATGTTAATGTATGGCAAAACCAATACAATATTGTAAAGTAATTAGCCTCCAATTAAAATAAATAAATTTATATTAAAAGAAAAAAACAAGAAAACAAAGATCATGGCATCTGGTCCCATCACTTCATGGGAAATAGATGGGGAAAGAGTGGAAACACTGTCAGACTTAATTTTGGGGCTGCTCCAAAATCACTGCAGATGGTGATTGCAGCCATGAAATTAAAAGACGCTTACTCCTTGGAAGGAAAGTTATGACCAACCTAGATAGCATATTAAAAAGCAGAGACAATACTTTGCCAACAAAGGTCCATCTAGTCAGGGCTATGGTTCTTCCAGTGGTCATGTATGGATGTGAAAGTTGGACTGTGAAGAAAGCTGAGCACCGAAGAATTGATGTTTTGAACTTTGATGTTGGAGAATACTCTTGAGAGTCCTTTGGACTGCAAGGAGATCCAACCAGTCTATCCTAAAGGAGATCAGTCCTGGGTGTTCATTGGAAGGACTGATTCTGAAGCTGAAACTCCAATATTTTGGCCACCTCATGTGAAGAGTTAACTCATTGGAAAAGACTGTGATGCTGGGAGGGATTGGGGGCAGGAGATGAAGGGGATGAAAGAGGATGAGATGGCTGGATGGCATCACGGGGTCAATGGACATGAGTTTGGGTAAACTCTGGGAGTTGGTGATGGACAGAGATGCCTGGTGTGCTGTGATTCATGAGGTTTCAAAGAGTCAGATACGACTGAGTGACTGAACTGAACTATATCTCTTAGTCCCCTACCCTTTTTTTGCCCCTCCCTCTTCAAATTCCTCATTGATAACCATTAGTTTGTTTGCTATATCTGTGAGTCTGATTCATTTTTATATTTATTAGTTTGTTGTATTTTTTAGATTCAAATATAAATGATATTATGTAAACAAACAAACAAAAAAGAACAGAGGGAAATATTTCCTCACTCATCTGCAAGATGGCCTCATTCTAAGTATATGGCAGCAAGATCCTAAACTGAGGTGAGTTCTCCATCACCAACACTGAGGGATTAGAATGCAATATGCTTTTTGTCAAATGTAGGCATATCCAGAGACTACAATATTAACTACAATAAGATGTAACTTCTTTTCTGGAATGGATGAATTTAACTCAGATGACCATTATATCTACTACTGTGGGCAAGAATCCCTTGGAAGAAATCGAGTAGCCATCATAGTGAACAAAAGGGTCCAAAAGCAGTATTTAGATGCAATCTCAAAAACTACAGAATGATCTCTGTTCATTTCCAAGGCAAGCCATTCAATATCAGAGTAATTCAAGTCTATGCCCTGACAAGAAATGCTGAAGAAGCTGAAGTTGAATGGTTCTATGAGAACCTACAAGATCTTCTAGAGCTAACATCCCAAAAAAGATGTCCTCCTCACTATAGGGGACTGGAATGCTAAAGTAGGAAGTCAAGAAATACCACCTGGAATAATAGAAATGATAGGCAAATTTGACCTTGGAGTACAGAAAGAAGCAGGCCAAAGGCTAACAGAGTTTTGTTATAAGAACGCACTAGTCATAGCAAACATCATCTTCCAACAATATAAGAGAAGACTACACATGCACGTCATTAGATGGTCAATACTGAAATCAGATTTATTATATTCTTTGTAGCCAAAGATGGAGAAGCTCGATACAGTCACCCAAAACAAGACTGGGAGGTGACTGTGGCTCAGATCATGAACTCCTTATTGCCAAATTCAGACTTAAAATGAAAAAAGTAGGGAAAAACACTAAATAATTCAGGTATGACCTAAATCAAACCACTTATGATTATACACTGGAAGTTACAAATAGATTCAAAGGATTCGATCTGATAGAGTGACTGAAGAACTATGGACAGAGGTTCGTGACATTGTACAGGAGGCAGGGATCAAGACCATCCCCAAGAAAAAGAAATGCAAAAAGGCTAATTACCGGGGTCCAGCCTCAGCAGAGTCCAGGGATATCCTCAGGATGGACGACGTCAGCGAATGAAGAAAGATAGAGAAAGAGATAAGGAAAGAATGACATGGGGTGACCAAGCTTCAGTGAGTGAGGCCCGTTACTTTATTTGAGAGGGCTTTTATACCCTGAGTTGTACATACAACAAGGTAAAAAATGCAGAGTCAACTCAACATTCCATCAATATTAACTTTTATCGATACCAGGTTCCTTCCTGCAAGAGTCTTATTTTTTGGTACATTATCTTCTGGCCTGGAGGCCTGTTGATATTTTATGACCTCTTTTTGATAAAGGTTGGTCAGCCAGAACAATAATTTTCCCTTAAAGTGTTTCTTCTTAAATTCCTAGCTGGCATCACTTTTAAAGCACAGAGTTACATTTTTATGGAGCAAAGATTCAGTGGGTTACAGCAAAGAAAGAATTTATTAACTCAAAGTCTAATGTCGCTAATGCTAAAGCTGCTGCTTGTTATTTCTACATCCTGACTATATGCACTCCCAGGAACACAATGGATAAGGGATGTGAGAACTTGGCAGCAAGCATTGGCTCAACAATGTTGCAAGAGTCTGGATAAACTTGTCAAGTAAGTTAGAATGCTAACAGGGGGTTTGAAACACTCCTTTCATGCCCAGGAGATTTATCAACTAGAGCCCTAAGTTAACTCTTTCCAGAGAAAGGTGGTCTGGGACAGCCCCCTGTTAATGTCAGAAGAGTTGGTGAAAGACAAAACAGTAAGACAGATTCTGGTTTTGGGGTAGATGCTCAAGCAGGCCCGGGGGGGTCCCTCAAATCCTTAAGCCTTGCTTATCAGGTTTCTTCTGCATGACTTTGTCATGGGTGGGATGGCTCAGGGAGTCCCTCAAGTCCTGCATGACCTTGTCATGGGTGGGATCTCCCATGCTGGCTCCTGGTTGCTAATAATGGTTGTCTGACGAGGCCTTACAAATAGCTAAGAAAAGAAGAGAAGTGAAAGCAAAGGAGAAAAAGAAAGATATACCATATTTAATGCCAAGTACGGGAGAAATATCAATAACCTCAGATATGCAGATGACACCACCCTTATGGCAGAAAGTGAAGAGGAACTAAAAAGCCTCTTGATGAAAGTGAAAGAGGAGAGTGAAAAAGTTGGCCTAAAGCTCAACATTCAGAAAATGAAGATCATGGCATCCGGTCCCATCACTTCATGGGAAATAGATGGGGAAACAGTGGAAACAGTGTCAATTTTTTGGGGCTCCAAAATCACTGCAGAGGGTGACTGCAGCCATGAAATTAAAAGGCGCTTACTCATTGGAAGAAAAGTTATGACCAACCTAGATAGCATATTCAAAAGCAGAGACATTACTTTGCCAACTAAGGTCCGTCTAGTCAAGGCTATGGTTTTCCCAGTGGTCATGTATGGATGTGAGAGTTGGACTGTGAAGAAGGCTGTGCACCGAAGAATTGATGCTTTTGAACTGTGGTGTTGGAGAAGACTCTTGAGAGTCCCTTGGACTGCAAGGAGATCCAACAAGTCCATTCTGAAGGAGATCAGCCCTGGGATTTCTTTGGAAGGAATGATGCTAATACTGAAACTCCAGTACTTTGGCCACCTCATGCGAAGAGTTGACTCATTGGAAAAGACTCTGATGCTGGGAGGGATTGGGGGCAGGAGGAGAAGGGGACAACAGAGGATGAGATGGCTGGATGGTATCACTGACTCGATGGACGTGAGTCTGAGTGAACTCCAGGAGTTGGTGATGGACAGGGAGGCCTGGCGTGCTGCGATTCATGGGGTCGCAGAGTCGGACAAGACTGAGCGACTGAACTGAACTGAAGAATAGCAAGGGTAGATAAGAAAGTCTTCGTCAGTGATCAATGCAAGAAAATAGAGGAATACAGTAGAATGGGAAAGACTAGAGAACTCTTCAAGAAAATTAGAGATAGCAGGGAAAATGCCGTGCAAAGATGGGCACAGTAAAGGACAGAAATAGCATAGATCTAACAGCAGCAGAAGATATTATGAAGAGGTGGCAAGAATACACAGAAGAAATATACAAAAAAGATCTTCATGACCCAGACAATCACGATGGTGTGATCACTCACCTAGAGCCAGATATTCTGGAATGTGAAGTCAAGTAGGCTGTAGGAAGCATCATTAAGAACAAAACTAGTGGAAGTGATGGAATCCCAGTTGAGCTATTTCAAATCCTGAAAGATGATGCTGTGAAAGTGCTGCACTCAATATGCCAGCAAATCTGGAAAACTCAGCAGTGGCCACAGGACTGGAAAAGGTCACTTTTCATTCCAACCTCAAAGAAACTCAATGCCAAGGAGTGCTCAAACTACTACACAATTGCACTCATCTCACACTCTAGTAAAATAATGCTCAGAACTCTCCAAGCCAGGCTTCAATAGTACATAAACTGTGAACTTCCAGATGTTCAAGCTGGATTTAGAAAAGGCAGAGGAACCAGAGATCAAATTGTCAATATCCACTGGATCATCAAAAAAGGAAGAGAGTGCCAGAAAAATATTTACTTTTGCTTTATTGACCATGCCAAACCCTTTGACTGTATGGATCACTAGAAACTGTGGAAAATTGAGAAAGAGATGGGAATAACAGACCACCCACCTGCCTCCTGAGGAATCTGTATGCAGGTCAGGAAACAACCGTTAGAGCTGGACATGGAGCAATTGACTGGTCCCGAATCAGGAAAGGAGTACATCAAAACTATATATTGTCACCCTGCTTATTTAACTTATATGCAGAGTACATCATGCAAAATGCCAGGCTGGATGAAGCACAAGCTGGACTCAAGGTTGCTGGGAGGAATATCGATTACTTCAGATATACAGATGACATCACACTTATGGCAGAAAGTGAAGAAACTAAAGAGCCTCTTGATGAAAATGAAAGATGAGAGTGAAAGTTGGCTTAAAACTCAACATTCAGTAAACTAAGGTCATGGCATCTGGTCCCAGCACTTCGTGGCAAATAGATGGGGAAACAATGGAAACAGAGACTTTATTTTGGGGGCTCCAAAATCAGATGGTGCAGATGGTGACTGCAGCCATATTAGAAGACTTTGGCCACCTGACTTGAAGAACTGACTCATTTGCAAAGACCCTGATTGCAAAGATTGAAGGCAGGAGGAGAAGAGGATGACAGAGGATGAAATGGGTGGCATCATTGATGTGATGGACATGAGTATGAGTAGGCTCCAGGAGTTGGCGATGGACAGGGAAGCCTGTTGTGCTGTAGTCCATGGGGTTGCAAAGAGTTGGACATGACTGACCGACTGAACTGAACTGAACCGAGCAGAACCTCTTTTCTTGAGTGTGCACTCTATAAAAAGTCTGAAATTGAACATGTACAACACATTTACAATGGAGTCACATTTATACAGGAGTGGGTTCTCCAGTCATCAAGTATGACAATAATCTGTTTGAGTTAACATTACCAATGAAAAGTCATTATGCTCCCCTCTAAACTGTAAGACTTAGATCCTAATAAAGTCAAAGGCAAAGAGTTATTTCCTTCTGTTTCCCTTTGCAATTCACATGCAGCCTCCCTTGAAATAGTGAGGATAGGTATAATCTGAATCAGGGAAAATCCTCTCTCTATATTTTTGCAGAGCCTCAGTCAGTTCAGTCGTGTCCAACTCGTTGCGACCCCATGGATTACAGCAGGCCAGACTTTGCTGTCCATCACCAACTCCGGAAGCCTACTCAGACTCATGTCCATTGAGTTGGTGATACCATCCAGTATCTCACCCTCTGTCATCCCCTTTTCCTCCCACATTCAATCTTGCCCAACATCTTGGTCTTTTCCAGTGATTCAGTTCTTCGCATCAGGTGGCCAAAGTATTGGAGTTTCAGCTTCAGCCTCAGGCCTTCCAGTGAATATTCAGGACTGATCTCCTTTAGGATTGACTGGTTGGATCTCCTGGCAGTCCAAGGGACTCTCAAGAGTCTTTTCCAACACCAGTGTGCAAAAGCATCAATTCTTCCCCGCACAGCTTTCTTTATAGTCCAACTCTCACATCCATACATGATTACTGGAAAACCATAGCCTTGGCTAGATGGACCTTTGTCGGCAAAGTAATGTCTCTCCTTTTTAATATGCTTTCTATGTTAGTCATAGCTTTTCCTCCAAGGAGCAAGCTTCTTTTAATTTTGTGGCTGCAGCCACCATCTGAAGTGACATTGGAGCCCCCAAAATATAGTCTCTGACTGTTTCCATTGTTTCCCCATCTATTTGCCATGAAGTGCTGGAACCAGATGCCATGATCTTAGTTTTCTGAATGTTGGGCTTTAAGCCAACTTTTCCACTCTCTTCTTTCAATTTCATCAAGAGGCTCTTTAGTTCTTCTTCACTTTCTGCTATAAAGTTGATGTCATCTGCATATCTGAGGTTACTGATATTTCTCCCAGCAACCTGATTCCAGCTTGTGCTTCATCCAGCCTGGCATTTTGCATGAGGTACTCCGCATATAAGTTAAATAACCAGGATGACAATATACAGCTTTGATGTATTCCTTTCCTGATTTGGAACCAGTCAATTGTTCCATGTCCAGTTCTAACTGTTGCTTCCTGACCTGCATACAGATTCCTCAGGAGGCAGGTCAGGTGGTCTGTTATTCCCATCTCTTTCTGAATTTTCCAGTTTCTTGTGATCCATCTCCACTAGTTTTGTTCTTTTCCACAGATTCTTGTGATCCATACAGTCAGAGGGTTTGGCATAGTCAATAAAGCAAAAGTAGATATTTTTCTGGCACTCTCTTCCTTTTTTGATGATCCAATGGATATTGACAATTTGATCTCTGGTTCCTCTGCCTTTTTAAAATCCAGCTTGAACATCTGGAAGTTCACAGTTCATGTACTGTTGAAGCCTGGCTTAGAGAGTTCTGAGCATTACTTTACTAGAGTGTGAGATGAGTGCAATTGTGTAGTAGTTTGAGCACTCCTTGGCATTGAGTTTCTTTGAGGTTGGAATGAAAAGTGACCTTTTCCAGTGGCCTGTGGCCACTGCTGAGTTTTCCAAATGTGCTGGCATATTGAGTGCAGCACTTTCACAGCATCATCTTTCAGGATTTGAAATAGCTCAACTGGGATTCCATCACTTCCACTAGTTTTGTTCTTAATGATGCTTCCTACAGCCTACTTGACTTCACATTCCAGAATATCTGGCTCTAGGTGAGTGATCACACCATCGTGATTGTCTGGGTCATGAAGATCTTTTTTGTATATTTCTTCTGTGTATTCTTGCCACCTCTTCATAATATCTTCTGCTGCTGTTAGATCTATGTCTTTTCTGTCCTTCATTGTGTTCATCTTTGCATGAAATTTTCCCTCGGTGTTCCTGATTTCCAAGAGATCTCTAATATTTTCCATTCTTTTGTTTGCTTATTTCTTTGCATTGATCACTGACGAAGGCTTTCTTATCTCTCCTTGCTATTCTTTGGAACTCTGCATTCAAATGAGTATGTCTTTCCTTTTCTCGTTTGCCTTTCACTTCTCTTCTTTTCTCAGCTATTTGTAAGGCCTCGTCAGACAACCATTTGCCTTTTTGCATTTCTTTCTCTTGGGGATGGTCTTGATCACTGCCTCCTGTACAATGTCCATAGATCTTTAGGTACTCTGTTTATCAGAACTAATCCCTTGAATCTATTTGTCACTTCCACTCTATAATCGTAAGGGATTTGACTTGGGGCATCCCTGAATGATTTAGTGGTTTTCCCAACTTTCTTCATTTTAAGTCTGAGTTTCATTATCTTAGCCACAGTTACTCCTGATCTTGTTTTTGCTGACTATGTAGAACTTCTCCATCTTTGGTGGCAAAGAATATCATCAATCTGATTTTGGTATTGGCCATCTGGTGATGTCCTGTGTAGTCTTCTTTTATGTTGTTGGAAGATGGAGTTTGCTATGACCATTGCGTTCTCTTGGCAAAATTCTATTAGACTTTGGTCTGCTTTGTTTTGTGCTCCAAGGCCAAATTCGCCTATTATTTATATTATTCTGGATATCTCTTGACTTCCTACTTTTGCATTCCAGTCCTCTATAATGAGGGTGACATCTTTTTTGGGTGTTAATTTTAGAAGTTCTTGTAGGTTCTCATAGAGCCATTCAACTTCATCTTCTTCAGCATTACTGGTCAGGGCATAGACTTGGGTTAGTCTGATATTGAATGGCTTGCCTTGGAAACAAACAGAGATCATTGTGTAGTTTTTGAGATTGCATCCAAGTACTGCATTTTGGACTCTTTTGTTAACTATGATGGCTACTCCATTTCTTCTGAGAGATTCTTGCCCACACTAGTAGATATAATGGTCATCTGAGTTAAATTCACCCATTCCGGTCCATTTTAGTTCACTGATTCCTAAAATGTCGATGTTCACTCTTGCCATCTCCTGTTTGCCTTGATTCATGAAACTTGATTCAAATTTGCCTTGATTCATGGACCTAATATTCCAGGTTCCTATGCAATATTGCTTTTTCCAGCATTGAACTTTACTTCAATCACCCATCATATTCACAGCTGGGTGTTTTTTTTTTTTTGCTTTGTCTCCATCTCTTTCTTCTTTCTGGAATGACTTCTCCATTCTTCTCCAGTAGCATATTGGGCACCTACTGACTTGGGGAGTTCATCTTTCAGTGTCATAACTTTTTGTGTTTTCATAATTTGCAGAGCCAAGATAACTAAATTTATGGAATTTAGATGAATGAAATAGTATTGCAATCTTCTGAATTTTACTATGATATGCTGAGAATTTAACTATATTATTTCTACCTTAATCTTTAAAACATTTGTGATAGGTATTAAGGACACCACTATTATGTGAGGAAACTGAAACTAACAGAAGTTATATAATTTGCAGGTATGTGGCAGAATTTGAATTCAAACCATGCTGATTCCACAGCTGGTGCCCTTTATACTATACTATTATTAACCTTTAGAAATATAAGGATGTATTAAAGTATTCCTATAATTATATTAGTAATAGAACTGAACTTGGGTGGGTCATTTAACTAATTTTTTGAATACTACAGTAAAAGTCTCCATTAAATAAAAAAGCAAAATGTCAGGGTTAGGAAATATATTAGTCGTTTGGGGTTTTCTAGGCTAGGTTACGTAATGCTCTTTATTGTTCTCTTTAGCCAGCCCTCTTTGGCTCCTACTTAGTGGACAGCTAACATATGCCTGTTCATTGGTTATTCACCAGGGCTTCCCTGGTGGCTCAGTGGTAAAAATCATCCTGCAATTGCAGGAGACCTGGTTTCAATCCCTGGGTCAGGAAGCTCCCCTGGAGAAGGAAACAGAAACCTGCTCCAGTGTTCTTGTCTGGAAAATTCCATGGACAGAGGAACCTGGCAGTCTACAGACCATGGGGTTGCAAAAAAGTCAGATGCAATTTAGCAACTACACAACAACAACATATCCTTATTCATTGATCATTCACCTCAGTTCCCCCTTATTTAAACCAATATGCAAAGTATTTATATAAGAATCCTTCTAAGAAACCCTCATCACATCATTGCAACCCTCAAAGCTTTCAATAACTTATTTTTAATCTCATCAAGCTAAGCTCCTGACCCTGAGTTTCAGGGTTCTCTCTCATAAGAAAGCATCCACCCATTAAATTCACTTCCTCTGTCAACTTCTCATATGTTTATTGCACTCTGGGTGAAAATTTCTCATTTGCTTCTCTCCCATCAATTTTTGCCTGAAACTTTCAATGAAAAAGTGTAAGTACTTAAACAATTTTTTTCATGCATCCCACTCCTGTATCAACTCTCCTACCTAGAAGACCATGGGTTTTATAATAACTTTGTATCAGTTGCAATAAACAAGAAAATTACAAATATTTAGCAATTATATCTACAATTTAACTTTCTGTCTCCTTTATACTTTTTTTCAGTGTTCTCTTCATGCTCTGTACTCTGTATTTACTCAAAATCTCCATCCATTATTCAAGATATACCCACCATTAAACTCTCAAGTCCATATTCCTCCATGAAGCCTCCTATGACCATGCAGATCTTCTTATATTTCTTTTTTATTAACTCCTACATGTCTTGAATCACAAACTTGAATATGTCTAATATTTCTTTATTCCTAACATCAACTAGAAAAATTCTGAGCATTTGAATACCACCAACTGATTGAAACATATTAAGAAAAATGTCCCATGAAAATAATAAAAGATTTTTAGACTGAAATATTTAATCTTATGAAAATAAAAATGTTACTAGAAGACAATAAAAAACATTCATGCCAGAGCTGTGCAATATAAATATTATATAATGCAAGCCATACATGAAATTTAAAGTTTATAGTAGCCACATCTTAAAAAGTAAGTAGTATAAGTTTACTATTGTTTTTGTAACAATATGCATGTATTTAGTGGCTTAAAGTAACACAATTTATTCTCCTACAGTTTTGGAGGTCAGAAATCTGGAATGACTTTCACAGGGCTAAAATCAAAGTTTGACAGGGCTAGATTATTCTGGAAGCTCTAAGAGGAAAAACTATTTCTTTGCCTTTTCAGTTTCTAGGGACCCCATGCATTCCTTGGCTCATGATCCCATTTTCACATCATTTCACATCATGGCCTCAACTTCTTGCTTCCATGATCACATGTCCTACAATTCACTGTGAAAAGTAAAAATTCTCTGGCTGCCTTTTGCCTTAGCAGCAAAGAGTATTATAATTCATGAGCAAGGCATGGGACTGGGGAGGGTGAGGAATGGCCAAGTATTTGCCACATTTGCCGTTTTCAATGTAATAATTTTAACTCAAAAGTATTAGGAAAACATCCATTATCACAATTTGCCTGACATGGGAAATTAGTTCTGTCTTTCGAGGCCTCAGACTTCTCATACAAGAAGGGAAACGACAGTTATTACTGCTTCATTTGGTTTAAGATATGGAAAAACTCACCTTGTCCATGGGACAAAATAAAAATTAAGTTTTTATGGGTTAAAATTTTAACAAAGAGAGGATAAAGTAATTTTCTTTCCTTTTTCTACTAACAATAATAATGCCATCTTACAAACAACACATTCTTTTAAAAAATACCTTTTCACATAGTCATATAGAAATGGTGTTTTTGTTCTTATTCAGTCACTAAGTTGTATCTGACTCTTTACAACCCCATGCACTGTAGCCTGTCAAGCTCCTCTTTCCTCCACTATCTCCTGGAGTTTGCTCAAATTCATGTCCATTGAGTTGGTGATGCTATCTAACCACCACTTATTGGGTGAATCACATATTACATAAGTCAACTCTTTCAGTACTCATAATAAACTTTATAAAGAATGTGAGAATTTATTGCCAAATCAGTTCAGTTCAGTCACTCAGTTGTGTCCAACTCTTTGTTACCCCATGGACTGAAGCATGTCAGGCTTCCCTGTCCATCACCAACTCTTGGAGCTTACTCAAATTCATGTCCATTGAGTTGGTGATGCCTTCCAGCAATCTGTCATCCCCTTCTCCTCCTGCCTTCAATCTTTCCCAGCATCAGGGTCTTTTCAAATGAGTCAGCTCTTCGCATCAGGTAGCCAAAGTATTGGAGTTTCAGCTTCAACATCAGTCCTCCCAATGAATATTCAGGACTAATTTCCTTTAGGATTGACTGGTTGGATCTTCTTGGTGTCCAAGGGACTCTCAATTTCCAAGATGGTCACCACCAAATTTATCTCTCTGTGTATGCTGTTGATGTTACTTCATTGAGAAGAAGAGTCTATTATCTCTCTTTGAGTATGGGTTGACCTGGAAGACTCGCTTGAACAACGTAAGTGGTAGGAGTGAAATTCTGAAACTTTCAAGGCTGGATCACAATAAGCCTTGCAGCTTTTACCAGAGCCTCATGAAAGGCTCCCTCTTGAGTGAGTCAGTAACCACTGAATAAACCTGACTACTTCTGTGGGACTGCCATATTGTCAGGAATCTCAAGCGATATGTTAGGGGAGTGTGTAATTTCCTCAGTTCTGTCTCACCACAGCAAAGATTTGAAATGGCAGACCAATGTTACAGCTCAGAGTTTTATTCAGCAAGCAAAGGAAAGTACACCCTCGAGGCATGCGGGCAGGCCAACCTGAAAGAAGAGGCCTCAATCTGTCTTGGCTTCCTCCTTTTATACATTTGTCTCCTCCCCACAGCCTGCCTTATGCAAACTGTGCTAGCCAAGAAGGAGGCATATTTGGTTCACCTGAAGTTCTCACTCTTGTCCATGGATTTTCTTTTATTCCATTTTTGCAGGCTTTTCCTTTCTTTGTCTTTTGGCCACTGCCATTTTGGACTCCTTGTTCCTATTCTAACTACCTAAAAGCATATTCAAAAGCAGAGATATTACTTTGCCAACTAAGGTCCGTCTAGTCAAGGCTATGGTTTTTCCTGTGGTCATGTATGGATGTGAGAGTTGGACTGTGAAGAAAGCTGAGCACCGAAGAATTGATGCTTTTGAACTGTAGTGTTGGAGAAGACTCTTGAGAGTCCCTTGGACTGCAAGGAGATCCAACCAGTCCATTCTGAAGGAGACCAGCCCTGGGATTTCTTTGGCAGGAATGATGCTAAAGCTGAAACTTCAGTACTTTGGCCAACTTATGCGAAGGGTTGACTCATCAGAAAAGACTCTGATGCTGGGAGGGATTGGGGGCAGGAGGAGAAGGGGATGCCAGAGGATGAGATGGCTGGATGGCATCACTGATTCGATGGATGTGAGTCTGAGTGAACTCCGGGAGTTGGTGATGGACAGGGAGGCCTGGCGTGCTGCGATTCATGGGGTTGCAGAGTCGGACATGACTAAGCGAATGAACTGAACTGAACTGAACATTGCCCCCTCAGAACATGGGAGGCCCAATTCTTTGTGAATAGGGGTGTCAAGGTCTCTCTGGCTACTTCCTGATGAGCTGGGATGGCAAGGGGCATTGGGCCTCCTCCTCTTGCTAGTATCAAGCCTCAGAGTCCTTGTAGCAATGTCCATCTAAGAATGAGTGATATTTTCTGTGGTCAGGTATAGTTTTATATATCCTTGTTGAACTTGTACCACATGTTGTAGCTTGTTGACCTGGGCAGAAAGAAAAGGGGTTAGACAATTGGTAATACATGGAGCAATCATAAGCAGCATCAATATAGTGATAACAGGGATTAGTAGGGGCACTAGCTAACTCCAAACTCCCTCTCTCCAGGAGAATGATCCCCCAAAGAGAGACTGTAGCCACTCTGAGGACTCTCCAGCTCATTCTTTGAGATCCCATAGGATCTGAATGTTTTCCTTGAGGACAGTGAGACTTTTTTTATATACTTGGCTGGACATAGTTACCCAGAAACAACCTGTCTCATTCAAGATGGCTCAAGTTCCTCCTTGTTCAGGGAGGATCCTCCTTGTCTCCAGGATCAGGAGATCTATCTCCTATTTTGGAGTACAACACCTGACAAGCTGTGTTGGCTCTTTAGATCTATCCTGAGAAATCTTATCTCTGGAAACTTAATTTTGGGGGTGTTCATTAGAATGGCACTCATTTTTAGTCCTGAATGGGTATCTGAGCTTTCCCAGGGACTCACAGGTATATTGAGTGTCCTCTTCTGTTTTCTTCCAAGGTTTTGACTTGTAAGTAGTGAATCCAGGAATCGTGTCCTGGTACCTTGACTGCTGTGGGGGTAGAAAGTACTCCAGGGTAGGGGCCCTTCCATGTGGCCTGGAGTGGAGCCTTTGGGGACCCATCTTTCCAGACTTTAATTAGGACTTGAATCCCTGGAACATATAGTGGTGGTTCTTTAGAATCTTTTGGGTCCTGGTTGACACCCCACAAGCATATATCTTGTTGGAATTGCCCAATGACCATGATATAAGACCAGAGGGTCTGAGCCTCTGGATCTAGGAAGAAGTCATTAACATAAACTAAAGGTCTCCCATATAGCATCTCATAAGAACTAAGACCAATCTGTTCCTTAGGGGCAATACTGGTGCAGAGGAGAGCTATTGGTAAAGCCTCCTTCCATCCCAGGAGGTCTCCTGGGTTATCTTTTTTAATGCTGATTTTCAGAATTGGTTGACTCTTCCTACTTTTCCTGAAGACTGAGGCCTCCAGGCACAACGGAGATAATAAGTAATGCCCAATGCTTTAGAGGTCCCTTGGGTGACCTTAAAATAAATAATGTCCCATTGTCACTTTGTAATGACCTGGGCAGACCAAAACTAGGAATGATTTCATGGAGCAGTTTTTTACTACTTCCTCAGCCTTCTCAGTCCAGGTGGGAAAGCCTTCAATCCATCCTGTGAAAGTATCTGTCATGACTATTAGGTATTTATACCCTTGAGAAACTGGCATCTGGGTGAAAACCATCTTCCAGTCCTCTCTTGGGTAGGAACCACGCTATTGGATGGGCTGGGCCAGCTGGGTGGGAACCGTGCCATTGGATGGGCTGGGCCAGCTGGGGTCTTTGAGCTCCTTGGGAGTTGTTTAATTGGCAAGTGGGATAAGAGGAGATCACTTGCCTTATAGTGGTTTTGAGGCCTGTCCCTCTGAAGGACCTTTTTAGTACTCTTTGGAGGGCCTTTCCCCTTTATTTGAGTGGTGGCATGTAAGGAGTTAACCAACTTCCATTGGAGGTTCCCAGGCAGAAAAGGAGTCCCTCCTTTTGGAACCAGCCCATATAATCTTCTTGTAAGCCCTCAATCTTAGTTTTAAGAGTCTCACCTTCAGTATATGAAGGAGTTTCTGGCAAATTAGTCTGTGGAACTAAGGTGGCAACCCCTACCAGGTCATTGTTCTGTAATACTGCTCTCTTAGCCACCTGATTGGCTGCTTGGTTCCCTTGTGCCACTTTTGTGCTCCGTTTTTGGTATCCTTTACAGTGGGAGAATGAAACCTCATTGGGTAAATGGACTGCCTCCAACAGCCTAAGGATTTGATCATCATATTTGACTGGGGACCCTCAGACAGTCAAGTGACCTCTTTCTTTTCAAACAGCATCATGTGCATGTAGCACCAGAAAGGCATATTTGTAGTCACTGTAAATGGCTACTCTTTTTCCTTTTCCCAGTAGTAAAGCTCGAGTCAGGGCTATGAGCTCAGCCAATTGGGCTGAAGTAACTGGTGGCAAAGGTTTAGCCTCTGTGGTTTAAAAATTGGAAACTACTCCATATCCAGCTCTTCTTTTTCCATCCAAGACAAAGCTGCTTCCATCAGTGTACCAAATTTCCTCAGGATTGGTCAGAGGATCTTCCAACAATCTCTCTCAAGGTTTTGTCCAGTGGTCCAAGGCTTCGAGGCAAGAGTGAAAGAGGAGAGAGCCTTTGGGGGTAGGCAGGAGTGTAGCTGGGTTAAGAACATCACAAGGGGATATAGTGAGGCCTGGATTTTCCATCAGCACTACTTGATATCTGATCCTTTGATCAGGCATCCATAAATAGCCTCTCTCATTCAGGAGTTGTTTCCTTTGGTGGTTGGTAAAAATAGTTTGCCCCCAAGAGAGAATTTTAGAGCATCTTCTATTAGGACTGCAATAGCTGCAAGATTTTGAAGGCAGGGAAAGATCTCTTCCCCATAATGGAATAGGACACTCAGGGACCACCAAAAACTGGTAGGAAAATATTTGTCCTTCCCAGCAACAAAGAAATGTGCAGGTGAATCTTTTTGTAATTGTTCTTCCTGTGGCACCCAAAATGGTACAGGTTTGGGAGAAGAAGGCTCTGGAGCAGGAGACCGAGTCAGAGTAGGTAGCCCCTGTATCAACCAAGAAATTCTCAGACCTACCTGCCACATCCAGTTCCACCCTTGGCTCCAGCCCTGTGATAGTTATCTGTGACAGGTGGGCTGACTGGAGCAGGCCCCTTCAGTCCTGTTGAACCATCATGAGGGAAGGCTTGGCGCTTGACCTTGAGGCTCTTGGGTCCCGAGGGCAGAGTGCCACCCAATATCCCAGTTGATGGCATATGTAGCAAGCCATTTTAGTAGACTTGTCACAGTTTGGACACTCTTTGGCCCAATGTCCCGCCTGTCTACAGAGTAGGCGTCTGCCTCAGGCCTTGTCCTTTAAGGATTTGGGGTTTTCCATAGGGCTTCCCTGAAGGGCGACCAGCGTCTGGGCATGCCTTGTCTCTTTCCTCTTCTCCCTTCCCTGGACCTTGGGCTCCCTCTCCTGTTCTCTGTTATAAAAGATATTGGTGGCTGTCTGGACCATGTCGTCTAAAGAGGCAGCAGGGTCCTACTGCTGCAGCTGTTGTAATTTTATCCTGATGTCTGATGAACATTGGGACAGGAATTTGTCCTTTAAAATCATCTGTCCCTCACAAGAGTCTAAGCCCAGATTGGTAAACTTTTGGAGGGCCTCTTTTAGCCTTTGCAGAAAGGCAATAGGCTTCTCATTGGCCTCCGGAGTTGTTTCTGGGACAGGGCACAGTCCCATAAGTAATAGGCTTCCTTTTATTTCCATGGGTAGACTTCCTTAGGGGTGAGTCTTTTTGAAGCTTATTCTACCCAGTGCTGTTACAACCTGAGAATCAAGCATCTCTGGGTCAGGGTGAAGATGCCCAGGCAGGTTGAGGAGTGACAGCTTCCTGGAAATTGAATCCCTAGGCAGATCAAGGCATGTTAACCTCTTGGAACCCCTGGACTGGTGGATCCCCGAGCAGGCTGAGGTGTGACAACCTCTCAAGGACAAGATACATAGGGAGGTTGAGGCAGGTCGACCTCTTGGGATCCCGGGTGGTGGATCCCTGAGCAGACTGAGGCATGACAAGCTCCCAGGGACCAGATCCCTAGGCAGGTTGAGGCAGGACAACTTCCTGGGACCCCCAGGCTGGAGTTGGGCATCCCCAAGGTCTCCATTATGACCAGTGCTGGGTAGAATTAAAGGGTTGTAATCTTAACTCATTGTTGCTTTGTCCACCATGGATGGGAATAGATACCATGATGTAAAGCAATCCAAGCCTATTCCCTGAGACTGGGAACCTGGTGAAACAGCCATAAGCCTTATCCCCTTACTGCTCTGAGGGAATGTAAGTCACTGAATTCTTCCCCTAGTTCTCCATAAGAGCAGTTTAGGGTGTTTCCAATGGTTTCATTGCCATAGACCCACCTTAAGTTATAACAGAAGTAGTGACAAAGGAGTGGGTTATCTGGTCCTGTTAGGGGTATTAAGAGTATTTTAATAATAAGTGGGGTGGAGCAATGTTGCCTACAAGGGGGCAGGGTCCTGCTTGTAGGAGTTAGTAAGTGGCTTAAGAGCAAATTGATAAGAGGCAACAGACCAGATGTTCCATAAAATTGGAGTGGAGATTTGATCTCCTGGTATGTTTGTAACTTTAGGAGAAGGGTGGTAAAGGTTTCAGCCCAAATGGTCTGTAGGGCTATCCAAAGTGGCAAACATTATCCCTGGAACCCCAACTGCCCTTGAAAGGATGCCACCCAACAGATGGACTTCTAGCAGGCATTGTGTGCCTGTCACCCACCCTAGTGGGTTCACTGAGAGTTGCTGTTGTCACACCTGTTGTGGGAAACATGAAAGATGAAGGTCTGAATCTCTAGAGGGATTGGATATTATACAGTGTTTTCCTCCCAGTTCAGTTCAGTCACTCAGTCGTATCCAACTCTTTGCGACCCCATGAATCACAGCACGCCAAGCCTCCCTGTCCATCACCAACTCCTGGAGTTCACTCAGACTCACGTCCATCGAGGCAGTGATGCCATCCAGCCATCTCATCCTCTGTCGTCCCCTTCTCCTCCTGCCCCCAATCCCTCCCAGCATCAGAGTCTTTTCCAATGAGTCAACACTTCGCATGAGGTGGCCAAAGTCCTGGAGTTTCAGCTTTAGCATCATTCCTTCCAAAGAAATCCCAGGGCTGATCTCCTTCAGAATGGACTGGTTGAATCTCCTTGCTTTCCTCCCAAGGGCCAGCTATTATCTGTTTTTCCCACCAGGAGATTGTAGCGGAAACATTGTGGGCCGGATGGGACTCAGGAAAAGAGCATTAAACAGGAGGCAGGGCACAACTTTTGAAAGAATGACATAGCCCAAGGGCATAAGATAAACCAATTAAAATCAAATGGGTCCAAGATGACAAATCAAATTCAACTAAACCTTGATGATGCTTACTCCTTGGAAGAAAAGTTATGACCAACCTAGATAGTATATTGAAAAGCAGAGACATTACTTTACTTACTAAGGTCCGTCTAGTCAAGGCTATGGTTTTTCCAGTGGTCATGTATGGATGTGAGAGTTGGACTGTGAAGAAGACTGAGCACCGAAGAATTGATGCTTTTGAACTGTGGTGTTGGAGAAGACTCTTGAGGGTCCCTTGGACTGCAAGGAGATCCAACCAGTCCATTCTGAAGGAGATCAGCCCTGGGATTTCTTTGGAAGGAATGATGGTAAAGCTGAAACTCCAGTACTTTGGCCACCTCATGTGAAGAGTTGACTCACTGGAAAAGACTCTGATGCTGGGAGGGATTGGGGGCAGGAGGAGAAGGGGACGACAGAGGATGAGATGGCTGGATGGCATCACTGACTCGATGAACGTGAGTTAGAGTGAACTCCGGGAGATGGTGATGAACAGGGAGTCCTGGCATGCTGCGATTCATGGGGTCACAAAGAGTTGGACACGACTGAGTGACTGAACTGAACTGAACTGAACTGAACTTGATCCTCAATTTGCAAGCTAAATGACACACCCCGAGGTGCCATGACAGTTCCAAGGCACTATGAAAAGACCAAGGAGTGGGTGGTTCCCCAATTGTTGGAATGATCCTCCTGCTCATTAGCATATGAAATTACCCAGCCCATAAAAAACTAACCACACCACATTCCATGGCCTTTGTACTCACCTTCTGTAGAGTGTGCTTCTCTCTGAATCCGAACAAATCTACCTCTTAACCTACCACTGTGTCCCTCACTGAATTTTTTGCAATGAGACATCAAGAACCTGAGCTTCATTAGGTCCTGAAACCAGGCACCATGGGCTTTGGCCAGGCTCAAGTCCCAGTCAGATGTGACTGAGTGACTAAGCATAGCACAGTGTCTCTGCCATCCGGGTTTGAATCCCAATCTTAGGTAAACAGTTTCAAACACAGCTTTCAGAAATGGAAAGATGATTACCTGCCCAATACTTTGTAAGTTGTGGCATAGGTGGAGAGAGATGCTGAAGGGTGGGAGGAAAAAGCAGTGGGAAAAAAGTGTGGGAAAATCCCCTTCATAACCTTCTGGAAAATCTGCTAAATACCTGACCTGTACTCACAGTTTTCATTGGTCTGATCCTTGGCACAAAGATTAAGGACATAAGAACCCCCACCTGCTTGGGCAACAAATACTAAGGCACAGTGGATAGTAGAGCCTTCAGGACACACTGGGGAATAGCCCCTGCCAGAGTCCCTCAATTGCACCCACTGCTGCTCACCTGTTCTCAGAAGGTTTGAGGAAACAAGGAAGGAGAGATTATAAAGGAATTAAGATTTTATTAGCCATATATCCTTCTAGCCATAAGAACAAGGACCTTCTACCTTATCCGGAGGTCTTCTGGAATCTGAGACCAAGCTGTGTGAGCTTTCTGCCAAGTTTGTTTCTGCTGTTCCAGTTTCCAGCACACTAGGCTTCTAGTCACGTCCATTGTACTGGGTGTTCTTCGTAATCAGCTTCCACTACAGGAGCTTTTGCTGAGTTGGGTTTCTGCTGTGCTTGGCCTCTGCCTTGCTGGGGGTGGGGGGTGGGGCAAGCTGAGGTTGTTTCAGTCAGGTTAAATCTGAGTCACAGCACCGGATATGTCAGGGGAGTGTGTAATTTCCTCGGTTCTGTCTCACCACAGCAAAGATTTGAAATGGCAGACCAGTGTTACAGCTCAGTAACAGCTTAGAGTTTTATTAGGCAAGCAAAGGAAAGTACACCCTGGAGGAGTGAGGGCAGGCTGACCCCAAAGGAGAGGCCTCAATCCGTCTTGCTTTCTTCATTTTATATGTTTGTCTCCTCGCCTCCTTGAGCCTGCTCTATGCAAATTGGGCTAACCAAGAAGGGGGCCTGTTTATTTCACCTGAAGTTTTCAATCTGGTCAGTGTATTTTTTTTTGTTCCATTTTCAAGGGCTTTTACTTTGTGTTTTAACCACTGCCGTTTTGGACTCTTTTTTCCTATTCTAACTACCTAACAAAACCATGTGGAGAGGCCACATAGAAAGGGTGGTCCAGCCCCCACTCTTCTCACTGTACCAGCCCAAGTATCAGGCAGTGACTGAAGCTGTCAGATATCCACCCTCAGCAGATGTAACAAGAACTACAAAGGAGCCCAGTGACCAGCCAGAACAAAGGCCCCAGGTATACACCATGTCCTGTCATCCCAGCCACCCCCAGCCATTCAGGTTTCCATAGGTATTGTCCTAGTCACCACAGAGCTTAGTTTCTGCCTAAATTCCTGAACTACAAACTAGAACAATAAGGCGATTGTTGTTTTACAGTAGTGAGCCTTAGGTCGATTTGCTATACATCAACACATTAACCAGAACAAAGGTATTATTAGATCCATTTTATAGAAAAGGCAACTGAGGCTCAGAGAGGCTAACTTATTTTCTCGAAGATGTAAACACCAGTAAGTAATAGAGCTTGGATTTAAAACTATAGGTAGACTAGTTCCTAGGCCTATGTTCTTAACTACTACACCAGCTTTTCTCTGGTTTCAGTTAAAATGTAAAAAAAAAAAATCTGTAGGAGTAGAATCTGTTTCTCACGGGGGTTCCAAAAGTTTAAAAGATTTACCAGAAAATAGATACAGGTGATTACAGGTGATGGCAGACCAGGAGTGAAACCCTGGGTCTCCCTCTCCAAGCTCAATAAGTTTTCTTTTTTCTCCTACAATAAAATATCTAACTGTGGTCCCAGGTAACCACATACACCATTTTTCTGCATGCAAAAATTAAAAATGTACTCAATCTGACAGATTTGATATCCCATAAAATTCACTCAATTTAAATAGAGAAAAACTGATTAGTTCTTTAATTGAATTAATCACAAAGCTAGTGTCTTTGAGAAGTAACAGGAGATGAATATTTAAAATAGGTAATAGCTCTACCTTAACTAAAGACTTATAATTGAAATGTCTGAAATGATGGTCAGAAAGGAATGGTATCAATCCAGATGAGATGAATTTATTTTAAAAGCAAAGATGGCAAATTCGAACAATGCCTGAAGCAATTAGAAGGCATTGAAAAGCCAAAATATTGAGTATTTTTTTCAAATAATTGAAATTAAGCAGCATGTTATTACAAGTGAACAATAACCATATAACAGTTTCACATAAGGTATATCTATAAGAGTATTAAGTTTAATTTAAAATCTGTCATATGACCCAGCAATCCCACTGCTAGGCATTCACATCAAAGAAACCAGAATCAGAAGAGACACACGTACCCCAATGTTCATAGCAGCACTGTTTATAATAGCCAGGCAATGGAAGCAACCTAGATGTCCATCAGCAGATGAATGAATAAGAAAGCTGTGGTACATATACACAATGGAATATTCAGTTCAGTTCAGCCACTCAGTCATGTCTAACTCTTTGCGATCTCATGAATCACAGCACGCCAGGCCTCCCTGTCCATCACCAACTTCCAGAGTTCACTCAAACTCATGTCCATCGAGTCGGTGATGCCATCCAGCCATCTCATCCTCTGTCGTCCCCTTCTCCTCCTACCCCCAATCCCTCCCAGCATCAGGGTCTTTTCCAATGAGTCAATTCTTCTCATGAGGTAGCCAAAGTATTCGAGTTTCAGCTTCAGAATCAGTCCTTCCAATGAACACCGAGGACTGATCTCCTTTAGGATGGACTGGTTGGATCTCCTTGCAGTCCAAGGGACTCTCAAGAGTCTTCTCCAACACCAGACTTCAAAAGCATCAATTCTTTGGCACTCAGCTTTCTTCACAGTCTAACTCTCAAATCCATACATGACTACTGAAAAAACCATAGATTTGACCTGACGGACATTTGTTGGCAAAGTAATATCTCTGCTTTTTAATATACTATCTAGGTTGGTCATAACTTTCCTTCTGAGTAAGCATCTTTTAATTTCATGGCTGCAATCGCAGTGAATTTGGAGCCCAGAAAAACAAAGTCTGACACTGTTTCCACTGTTTCTCCATCTATTTCCCATGAAGTGATGGGACCAGATGCCATGATTTTCATTTTCTGAATGTTGAACTTTAAGCCAACTTTTTCACTCTCCTCTTTCACTTTCATCAAGAGACTTTTTAGTTCCTCTTCACTTTCTGCCATAAGGGTGGTGTCATCTGCATATCTGAGGTTCTTGATATTTCTCCCAGCAATCTTGATTCCAGCTTGTGTTTCTTCCAGCCCAGGGTTTCTCATGATGTACTCTGCATATAAGTTAAATAAGCAGGGTGACAATATACAGTCTTGAGGTACTTCTTTTCTTATTGGAGCCTGTCTATTGTTCCATGTCCAGTTCTAACTGTTGCTTCTTGACCTGCATACAGGTTTCTCTAGAGGCAGGTCAGGTGGTCAGGTATTTCCATCTCTTTCAGAATTTTCCACAGTTTATTGTGATCCACACTGTCAAAGGCTTTGGCATAGTCATTAAAGCAAGAGTAGATTTTTTTTTGGCACTCTCTTGCTTTTTCCATGATCCAGTGGATGTTGGCAATTTGATCTCTGGTTCCTCTGCCTTTTCTAAAACCAGCTTGAACATCTGGAGGTTCACGGTTCATGTATTACTGAAGCCTGGCTTGCAGAATTTGAGCAATACTTTACTAGCGTGAGAGATGAGAGCAATTGTGTGGTAGTTTGAGCATTCTTTGGTGTTGCCTTTCTTTGGGATTGGAATGAAAACAGACCTTTTCCAGTTCTGTGGCCACTGCTGAGTTTTCCAAATTTGCTGGCATATTGAATGCAGCACTTTCACAGCATCATCTTTCAGGATTTGAAATAGCTCAACTGGAATTCCATCACCTCCACTAGCTTTGTTCATAGTGATGCTTTCTAAGGCCCACTTGACTTCGCATTCCAGGATGTCTGGCTCTAGGTAAGTGATCACACCATCATGATTATCTTGGTTGTGAAGCTCTTTTTTGTATAGTTCTTCTGTGTATTCTTGCCACCTCTTCTTAATATCTTCTGCTTCTGTTTGGTCCAGGCCATTTCTGTCCTTTATCGAGCCCATCTTTACATGAAATGTTCGTTTGGTATCTCTAATTTTCTTGAAGAGATCTCTAGTTTTTCCCATTCTGTTGTTTTCCTCTATTTCTTTGCATTGATCGCTGAGGAAGGCTTTCTTCTCTCTCCTTGCTATTCTTTGGAACTCTGCATTCAGATGCTTATATCTTTCCTTTTCTCCTTTTCTTTTCACTTCTCTTCTTTTCACAGCTATTTGTAAGGCCTCCTCAGACAGCCATTTTGCTTTTTTTGCATTTCTTTTCCATGGGGATGGTCTTGATCCCTGTCTCCTATACAATGTCATGAATCTCCATCCATAGTTCATCAGGCACTCTATCAGATCTAGTCCCTTATATCTATTTCTCACTTTCACTGTATAATCATAAGGGATTTGACTTAGGTCATACCTGAATGGTCTAGTGGTTTTCCCCACTTTCTTTGATTTAAGTCTGAATTTGGCAATAAGGAGTTCATGATCTGAGCCACAGTCAGCTTCCAGTCTTGTTTTTGCTGACTGTATAGAGCTTTAAAAACTTCCCTGGTGGCTCAAACGGTAAAGCGTCTGCCTACAGTTTGGGAGACCCAGGTTCCATCCCTGGGTTGGGAAGATCTCCCGGAGAAGGAAATAGCAACCCACTCCACTATTCTTGCCTGGAAAATCCCATAGATGTAGGAGCCTGGTAGGCTACAGTCCATGGGGTCACAAAGAGTCAGACACGACTGAACGACTTCACTCACTCACTCATAGAGCTTCTACATCTTTGGCTGCAAAGAATATAATCAATCTGATTTCAGTGTTGACCATCTGGTGATGTCCATGTGTAGAGTCTTCTTTTGTGTTGTTGGAAAAAAGAGTTTGTTAAGTGTGTTCTCTTGGCAAAACGCTATTAGCCTTTGCCCTGCTTCATTCCGCATTCCAAAGCCAAATTTGCCTGTTACTCGAAGTGTTTCTTGACTTCCTACTTTCCAGTCCCCTATAATGAAAAAGACATCTTTTTTGGGTATTAGTTTTAAAAGGTCTTGTAGGTCCTCATAGAACTGTTCAACTTCAGCTTCTTCAGCGTTACTGGCTGGGGCATAGGCTTGGATTACCATGATATTGAATAGCTTGCCTTGGTAATGAACAGAGATCATTCTGTCGTTTTTGAGATTGCATCCAAGTACTGCATTTCGGCCTGTTTTGTTGACCATGATGGCTACTCCATTTCTTCTAAGGGATTCCTGCCCACAGTAGTAGATATAACAGTCATCTGAGTTAAATTCACCCATTTCAGTCCATTTTAGTTCACTGATTCCTAGAATGTTGACATTCACTCTTGCCATCTCCTGTTTTACCATTTCCAATTTGCCTTGATTCATGGACCTAACATTCCAGGTTCCTATGCATTATTGCTCTTTATAGCATCGGACCTTGCTTCTATCACCAGTCACATCCACAGCTGGGTATTGTTTTTGTTTTGGCTCCATCCCTTCATTCTTTCTGAAGTTATTTCTCCACTGATCTCCAGTAGCATATTGGGCACCTACCGACCTTGGGAGTTCCCCTTTCAGTATCCTATCATTTTGCCTTTTCATATTGTTCATGGGGTTCTCAAGGCAAGAATACTGAAGTGGTTTGCCATTCCCTTCTCCAGTGGACCATATTCTGTCAGACCTCTCCACCATGACCCTCCATCTTGGGTGGCCCCACACGGCATCGCTTAGTTTCGTTCAGTTAGACAAGGCTGTGGTCTGTGTGATCAGATTGGCTAGTTTTCTGTGATTATGGTTTCAGTGTGTCTGCCCTCTGATGCCCTCTCGCAACACCTACTGTCTTACTTGGATTTCTCTTATTACTCAGCCATTAAAAAGAATAAGTGTGAATCAGTTCTAATGAGGCGGATGAAACTGGAGCCTATTATAAAGAGTGAAGTAAGCCAGAAAGAAAAATACCAATACAGTATACTAATGCATATATATGGAATTAGAAAGAAGGTAATGATAACCCTGTATGCGAGACAGCAAAAGAGACACAGATGTATTGAACAGTCTTTTGGACTCTGTGGGAGAGGGCGAGGCCAGGATGATATGTGAGAATGGCGTTGAAACATCTAAAATATCATATGTGAAATGAGTTGCCAGTCCAGGTTTGATGCATGATACAGGGTGCTCGGGGCTAGTGCATGGGATGACCCAGAGGGACGGGATGGGGAGGGAGGTAGGAGGGGAGTTCTGGATGGGGAACACATGTACACTCATGGCGGATTCAAGTCAATGCATGGCAAAACCAATACATTATTGTAAAGTAAATAAATAAAGTAATAAAAAAATACTATTTGTACTACATATAATTAAATTTGCTTACAAAGAAGGAATTCTCTGGTTTTGAGAGAAAATTTGTATAAAGGCCTCAAACAATGTTTGTAATGTAGTAGGCAGTCCTCTTACATATTTGTGGAAATACATAGAGTAGAATCTGAATCTAATTCATATTTGGCTCCTTCAACCTAAGCAGCCTTCTTGGGAAGGAGACATTGAGACTGTTACCAAGTCCAAGCTCACTCTGCTCTCAGTACAATAGGCCAATGAATCAGAGAGAGGAAGTTTTGAGTCAAGGAAGAGACTTAATCGGGTAACTGGCAGACCAAGAAGATGGCAGGCTAGAGCCTCCAAATAACCATCTTATTGGGGTTTGGATACCAGGTTCTTTTATAGATCTGAGAGAAAGAAGCAATGAGAAACCAAAGTCAAAAAGCAGAATAAGGAGGGAGATGCAGTGGGGAAGTAAAGTGATAGGTTCTTCAGTCTTACAAAGCATCTCCAAGGGAATGTCCAGCTTTCAGAAGAAGTGGGTTAATCTCTTCTATTCATAAGTGGACAGGGACAAACTATCTCTTCATGAGCTGAACAAAAGCTCCTTAGTTTAAAGTCAAGCAGAGGGGCAGGGTCCTCCAGGCAAGCCATTGAGTATGATTATAATAATAAAAGCAAGTCAAAGAAACAGTTTCCAACATGGAGTCAGAATCGGCTTCCTCCCTGCAACAAGACCACAAACTCCTCCACAAACATCATGTTCTCTTCACGCTGTTAACTGGGGGGCGGGGGGGGGGGGGAAGCACAACCTAAAAATTGAGAATTGTGTTTTATTCAGTGGACATTCTGAAAACTTAAGCCTGGGACACAGCATCTCAGATAACTCTTAGAGACTACTCCAAAAAGGCAAGGGGGGAAGCCAGAATAAATAGGAGTTTTTGCAACAAAAGACCCAGTGGTTGGAAGATCAAAAGATTATTGTTAATAAAAAAAAAAAAAGTGAGACATCTCAAGTTAAGGAATTTAGCACTTTTCTATATATGGGAAGATGCAAGAGTCTGGGCTCATTGAAATCTTTTCTATGATATGCACCTCAGGTATCTGGGGCCAGTCTCTTGTGCTTTCTCATCCTCATCTCCTCAGGGCACACTATCAGGAAGTGCTGCAGCAGTTGACTGCTAGATGACAGGCATCCTGTTTCTACTGTCAACTGGAAAAAAAAAATTCACACAACCTAAAAGTTGAATGTTAGTTTTTATTCGGTGGGAATGTTAGGACTCAAGCCCAGGAGACAATGTCTCAGGAGACCCTGAGAGAGCTGATTCGAAGGAGATGAGGAGGAGCCAGGGTATACACAAGTTGGCAGAAAAGGGCAGGTAATCTGAATATTAAAAGACTACTGTTAATTAAGAAAAAATAGATCTCTCTAATGAAGAGATTTAGTAATCTATGTATGGGAAGATGCAAGTGTCTGGGCTTACTGAAATAATTTCTTTCATATGCATCTACCTATGGGCCAATCCTGCTTTTTTGATTGTTCACATCCTAATTCCTTGTTTACTGTAAGACATGGCAGGTGTGGCAGGAATCTCACATCCCCCCAAGTCCTCGGCACTTATCAGGGAGGAATTAGCCAAACATCTGGCTTTGTTTCACCTTTGTTTGCATCTGGAAAAGTCTTATTTACTGGTACAGTGTAGAGCAGAAAACATTTCATTTCACACTAGCCTGAGTTCCTTCAGGGTTTACCATCTGGGTGGCTATAATGTGGTGGCTTGATGGCTGTAACATCCTTTGTTTACTTACATGGCAGGCTGCATTTTGGTTCACACCAGCTACACTGGACCTACCTGCACTTCTAGAATATACCAACCAGCATCCAGACCCCACACTTGCCTAGAATACACTTTCATATGGGTCATTCTCTTAGGGATGCAGCTTTCTGCTCAAATGTCTTCTTCTCAGAGACATCTCCACACCTACCTAAAAATACAACCACTGAGTCCCTTACTTTGCGTGATTTTTTCTCAACAGTCCATGCCCTTTCCTGACTCTATGTTACATATTTATTTGTCTCTTCATTACCCATCTCTCTCACTGTGAGAAAGTTCTATAAAGATATGAGCATTGTTGTTCTAGCTCATTGCTATATGATGGAACACCTAGAACAATTTCTGCCACATGGAAGTGATCTTAAATATTGGTTTAAAATATTGGTTAAATGACTAAATGCACTCTGTTAGAAAGGAGTTAGGGGCTTCCCTGATGGCTCAGACAGTAAAGAGCCTGTCTGCAATGTGGGAGACCTGGGTTCGATCCCTGGATTGGAAAGATCCCCTGGAGAAGGAAATGTAAAGCCACTCCAGTATTCTTGCTTGAAGAATTCCATGGACAGAGGGGCCTGATTGGCTATGGTCCGTGGGGTTGCAAACAGTTGGACACAACTGAGTGACTAACACTTGGCTTGATGAAGGGGAAACAGGTTATTAAGCCAAATAAATGTTTCTGACAAAAATCTGCCATGAATCCCCATATAAAGACGTCCCTGTTTGGACAAGAAAGATGGTACTCTGAGATATTCAAGATTTACTCTAGAGAATTTACATTCTAGTAAAAGAGCCTGCTCTGGCATTCATTTAAATAGAAAATACATCTTTTGCATAGGAATTTCATCCCCTCCCCTATGCATGATTTGCAGAACAATCAAGTGAAAAGTCATTTGGAATAAACTAAATCAAATAAAAATTAAATGCAAACATCAATACACTGTTAAATTTAAAATACTGTTAAAACTTTCAAAGAATGGAAATAGCTTAAAATTAGCATGAAAATTAAGCAAAAACAGCTAAACTGAGTTGTTAAATAGGGCCATTAAAGAGACAAAGTAGTGTTTAGGCTATTTTCTAACCAAATAACAATTTGTTAATATAAGCACATTGGCTGCAAATTAATTCCATATAATGTAAAATGGGCACTATTTTCTTTCTCTTCACTGATGCAATCATATTCCCCCCGAAAAGCTAGTTTAGAGGAAAACAGGTTAAAGAGAAATGCATTTTTTTGTTGTGGGAATCCTCAGTTGAGAATATTACAAATTATGAGGCTTTTGTTTTTTGTTGTTTTGTAAAATCAAGTGAATCTTTTCATAAAGGGGAAAAACATGCCCGGGGTCAAAGAGTTTGCTTCTCTGTATTATTGTGGGTTTGACCTTGTTATTTTGGCCTTAAATAGCAATCTGTATTTCATCTAATCTACTCTTGAGTATTTCTAGTGATAGGACCTTAGCGACCTTTTCCCAGCAAATTATTCCAAAATCTAATCAACCCTACATTTAGAAATACTTTCTTAATGCCTAACCTAATGATCTAATTTCAGGTTGTTGCATCGCATTAAACTACCTTTAACGGTTTAAAAAATCTTTTCCTGATGGTTGTTATCACTTCCCAAACATCTATGATCTATTGTGACCATTTGTGCAGTCTGTTCTCTACATTGTATGTGCTCAGTTGGTCAGTCATGTCCGACTTTTTGTGACTCCGTGGACAATAACCTGCCAGGCCCTCTGTCCACGGGGTTCTCCAGGCAGGAATACTGGAGTGGGAGCCATTCCCTTTTCTAGGGAATCTTCCTGACCCAGGGATTAAACCTGGGTATCCTGCATGGCAGGCAGATTCTTAACCATCTGAGCCACCAGGGAAGCTACCATCTCTACATAGAATTCAGCAAATAATGTTCCCTTAACCCCACTGCAAAGACCAAGTCCTGCAAATCCCCTTCACCCTTTTAACTGTGGTCTAGATTCCAGTTCTCTGAAGAGTCACAGAGATTGCATTTTTAGTTTCCTTTCTGGCATTATGCAAAACTGTCCCCTAAATTTGATCATCTTTGAGATGGAAATGAATCTGCAGATGTAATAATATCAACAGTAGGTGACCAAGATGGCCTGAATGTTTCTCTCAGCTTGACTAAACTTTAATTGGGTTTCTTCTTGAATATAGTTCCTAGACTTATCTTTACTTAGAGTGTTTACTTTGGAAAACTGCAGTTATAAATTGTTTCTCTGTCCATTTAAGATGTAAATCTACAGCCCAGAAATATCTTTTAAAAGAAACTGGGGGCCATCTCTTTAAAATGTAATCAAGAAAAACAACACCCTGATTTCCCAGTCTCTAGGGGAGGGCTGGAGCATAATGGTTTTAAGTGTCTGGAGATGGTGACTGCAGCCTTGAAATTAAAAGACGCTTATTCCTCAGAAGAAAAATTATGACCAACCTAGAGAGTATATTCAAAAGCAGAGACACTGCTTTGCCGACTAAGGTCCGTCTAGTCAAGGCTATGGTTTTTCCTGTGGTCATGCATGGATATGAGAGTTGGACTGTGAAGAAGGCTGAGCACCGAAGAATTGATGCTTTTGAACTGTGGTGTTGGAGAAGACTCTTGAGAGTCCCTTGGACTGCAAGGAGATCCAACCAGTCCATTCTGAAGGAGATCAACCCTGGGATTTCTTTGGAAGGAATGATGCTAAAGCTGAATCTCCAGTACTTTGGCCACCTCATGAGAAGAGTTGACTCATTGGAAAAGACTCTGATGCTGGGAGGGATTGGGGGCAGGAGGAGAAGGGGACGACCGAGGATGAGATGGCTGGATGGCATCACGGACTCGATGGATGTGAGTCTGAGTGAACTCTGGGAGATGGTGATGGACAGGGAGACCTGGTGTGCTGCGATTCATGGGGTCTCAAAGAGTCGACACGACTGAGTGACTGAACTGAACTGAGCAAACAAGGAAGGCCTTAAGGGAGTTGACCAATCTCCCACCAAATACCCTCTCTTACTTTCCATTAGCTCATCTCAGTACTTAAGATGAATTCAATTTGTTTCAAAGGACTTGAGTTCAATTTCTCCCCTCTGTTGTAATAATCTTGAATAAAGTTTCCCTCACCTGACTTAGCAGAAACAGCAGCAGCAGCAGCAGCAGCAGCAGCAGCACCCACTTAACTTTTGTTGTTCAGTCACTTAAGTCTTGCCAGACTCTTTGCAACCCCATGGATTGCAGTGTGCCAGGTTTCCCTGTCCTTCACTATGTCCTGCAGTTTGACCAAGCTCTTGTCCATTGAGTCAGTGATGCTAACCAACTGTCTCACCCTCTATCAACCCCTTCTCCTGCCCTCAAACTTTCCCACCATCAGTGTCTTTCCAATGAGTCATCTGTTCACATCAGGTGGCCAAAGTATTATAGCCTACTTAACTACTTCAGTGCAAGCTTTCTTTTACATAGGTGAGGACAGAGGCAGCTTCAGTCACTATTAAACAAGGTAAAAGTTAAACAAAAGGTGCTTTCTCAGTACAAGTAATATACTATACATGCACAGGGATGTCAACTTCATGAAAATTCACTGAACTATACATAAATTTGTGGACGCTTTTTGTATGTTAAGTTTCAATCGATAAGCTTAAAAATACAGTTTGAATTCTGACTGTCATCTGCAGTGTAAGAACATTGCGGTTGGTACTTAAGCTCTACAAACCTCAGTTTCTTTATAGGTGAAATGGAGTAATAATTCATATTTCACTGTGTGATTTAGAGATTTAAACTAATTAAATGTTATTAAATGAAGTTCCTGGTAAAGGACCCAGTCTCTAGTGGTGATTAAATGTTGTCACTACTACTGACTGTTAGTTCTGAAGCACCCTTTTGTAGTAATTGGTGAAAAGTCGTAAGAATAAAAAATAGGTGCCTTATTTCATCAGCCTACCAGTCTTTCCCAGCATCAGGGTCTTTTCCAATCAGTCAGCTCTTTGCATCAGATGGCCAAAGTATTGGAGTTTCAGCTTCACCAACAGTCCTCCTAATGACTACTCAGGGTTGATTTCCTTTAGGATTTACTAGTTTTCTCTCCTGGCAGTCCAAGGGACTTTCAAGAGTCTTCTACTGCACTGCAATTTGAAATCATCAATTGTTTGGTGCTCAGCATTCTTTATGGTCCAGCTCTCACATCTGTAAATGACTACTGAAAAAACCATACCTTTGACTAAATAGACCTTTGTTGGCAAATTGATGTCTTTGCTTTTAAATATGCTCTCTACGTTTGTCATAGCTTTCCTTCCAAGGAGCAAGTGTCTTTGAATTTCATGGTGGCAGTCACCATCCACAGTAATTTGGGAGCCCAAGAAAAGTCTGTCACTGCTTCCACTTTTTCCCCTTCTATTTGCCATGAAGTGACAGGACTGGATTTCATAATCTTAGTTTTTTAACATTGATTTTTCACTTTCTTCTTTCACCCTCATCAAGAGGCTCTTTAGTTCCTCTTCACTTTCAGCCATTAAAGTGGTATCATCTGCATATCTGAGGTTGTTGATATTTTCCCCAGCAATCTTTATTCCAGCTTGTGATTTATCCAGTACAGCATTTTGCATGACATACTCTGCATATAAGTTAAGTAAGTAAATAGGGGGACAATGTACAGCCTTGACGTATTCCTTTCCCGATTTGAAACCAGTCTGTTGTTCCATGTACAGTTCTAACTGCTGCTTCTTGACCTGCATACAGTTTTCTCAGGAGACAGGTAAGGTGGTCTGGTGTTTCCATCTCTTTAAGAATTTTCCATAGTTTATTGAGATCCATACAGTCAAAGGCTTTATTGTAATAAATGAAGCAGATGTATTTTCTGGAACTCTCTTGCTTTCTCCATGATCAAGCAAATGTTGGCAACTTGATCTCTGATTCCTCTGCCTCTTTGAAACCCAGTGTATACATCTGAAAGTTGTCAGTTCACATACTGCTAAAGCCTAGCTATGGTTTGTCCAGTAGTCATGTATGGATGTGAGAGTTGGACTGTGAAGAAGGCTGAGCACCGAAGAATTGATGCTTTTGAACTGTGGTGTTGGAGAAGACTCTTGGGAGTCCCTTGGACTGCAAGGAGATCCAACCAATCCATTCTGAAGGAGATCAGCCCTGGGATTTCTTTGGAAGGAATGATGCTAAAACTGAAACTCCAGTACTTTGGCCACCTCATGCGAAGAGTTGACTCATTGGAAAAGACTCTGATGCTGGGAAGGATTGGGGGCAGGAGAAGAAGGGGACAATAGAGGATGAGATGGCTGGATGGCATCACTGACTCAATGGACGTGAGTCTGAGTGAACTCCGAGAGTTGGTGATGGACAGGGAGGCCTGGTGTGCTGCGATTCATGGGGTCACAAAGAGTCGAACACGACTGAGCAACTGAACTGAACTGAAAGCCTAGCTTGAAAGATTTTGAGTATTACCTTGCTAGCATGTGAAAAGAGTGTATTGTACAGTAATCTGAACATTCTTTGGCATTGCATTTTTGGGGGATTGAAATGAAAACTGACCTTTTCCAGTCCTGTGGCCACTGCTGAGTTTTCCAAATTTTTGACATATTGAGTGCAACATTTTAACAGCATCATCTTTTAAGATTTGAAATAGCTCAACTGGAATTCCATCACCTCCACTAGCTTTGTCTGCAGTAATGTTTCTTAAGGCTCACTTGACTTCACACTCCAAAATGTCTGGCTCTAGGTGAGTGACCACACCATCATGGTTATCCAGGTCACTAAGACCTTTGTTGTATAGTTCTGTGTATTCTTGCCACCTCTTCTTAATCTCTTCTGCTTCTGTTAGCTCCTTACCATTTCTATCCTTTATCAAGCCCTTCTTGTGTGAAATGTTTCCTTGATATCTTCAATTTTCTTGATGATTTCTCTAGTCTTTCCTATTTTATTGTTTTCCTCTATTTTTTTTTTCATTGTTCATTTAAGAAGGCCTTCTTATTTCTCCTTATTATTCTCCAGAACTGTGCAGTCTGTTGAATATATGTTTCCCCTTTTCCCTTGCCTTTTGCTTCTTTTCTTTCCTCAGCTTTCTGTAAAGCCTCCTTTGACAACCCCTTTACCTTCTTTAATTGCTTTTTCTTTGGAATGGTTTTAGTCAATGCCTCCTGTACAATGTTACAAACCTCTGTCCATAGTTCTTGAGGCAGTCTGCCTATCATATCAAATCCCTTGAGTCTATTTGTCACTTCCACTGTATAATCATAAGGGATTTGATTTAGGTCATACTTAAATGGCCCAGTGTTTTTCTCTACTCTTCAATTTAAGCTTGAATTTTGCAATAAGAAGTTCATTAATTGAGCCACAGTCAGCTCCAGGTCTTATTTTTGCTGACTGTATAGAGCTCTCCACCTTTGGTTGCAAAGTACATAATCTGATTTCAGTATTAATCATCTGATGATGTCCACGTGTAGAGTCATTTCTTGGGTTGTTTTTAAAAAGTATTTATGATCAGGGTGTTCTCTTGAAAAAACTTTATTAGCCTTTGTCCTTATGTTCAAGATTTTATGTTACTTTCACCACCAGACACATTCACACCTGAGTGTCATTTCCACTTTGAGCTGGCCACTTCATTCTTTCTGGAGCTAGTAGCAATTGCCCTCTGCTCTTCCACAGTAGTATTGGACAACTTCCTACCTGTGGGGGCTTATCTTTCTGCCTTTCATACTGTCCATAGTGTTCTCCACACAAAAATCCTGGAGTATGTTGCCATTTCCCTCTCCAGTGGACCACATTTTGTCAGAACTCTTCACTATGACCTATCTATCTTTGGTGGCACTTCATGGCATAACTCATAACTTCATTGAGTTACACAAGCCCCTTCACCATGACAAGGGTGTAATCCATGAATGGATTTTGTGTATGTGGCCTTCCACATGGCTCAGCAACAAAGAATCCACCTGCAAGGCAGGAGCCACAGGAGATGCAAGTTTGATCCCTGGGTTGGGAAGATCCTTTGAAGGAGGGCATGGCAACCCACACCAGTGTTCTTGCCTGGAGAATCTCATGGACAGAGAAGACTGAAGGGCTACAGTCCATAGGGTTGCAGAGTCAAACATGACTGCCGCAACTTAGCACACATGCATGCATACGTGTGTATATATGCGTACTCAGTCACTTCAGCCGTGTCCGATTCTCTGTGACCCCGTGGATCATGGTCCGCCAGGCTCCTCTGTCCATGGGATTCTCCAGGCAAGAATACAGGAGTGGGTTGCCATTTCCTTCTCTGGAGTGTATATATACATATACATATACACATATACATATACATATACATATACATATACACATATACATATATATTATATATATCCTGTATTATATCCTTACAATAAACTGCTAAATGTATTTCCCTGAATTCTGGAGCCAAACTATTATTTGCCAGTCAATACTTATCTATCAAATTACTGAACCGAAAATGGGATCTGGGGAACACCAGTTTATAACCAGTCAGTCAGAAATACAAGTGTCAAAAAAAAAAAAAAGAAATACAAGTGTCAACCTGGGGTTTGAGATTAGCATCTGAGTGCAGACAGTCTTGTGAGTTTGAGCCCTTCAGTTCAGTTCAGCCGCTCAGTTGTGTCCGACTCTTTGAGACCCCATGAACCACAGCATGCCAGGCCTCCCTGTCCATCACCAACTCCCAGAGTTCATCCAAACCCATGTCCATTGAGTCAGTGATGCCATTCAACCATCTCATCCTCTGTTGTCCCCTTCTCCTCCTGCTCTCCATCTTTCCCAGCATCAGGGTCTTTTCAAATGAGTCAGCTCTTCGCATCAGGGGGCCAAAGTACTGGAGTTTCAGTTTCAACATCAGTCCTCCAAATGAACAGCCAGGACTGATCTCCTTTAGGATGGACTGGTTGGATCTCTTTGCAGTCCAAGGGACTCTCAAGAGTCTTCTCCAGCACCACAGTTCAAAAGCATCAGTTCTTCTGTGCTTAGCTTTCTTTATATTCCAACTCCATACATGACCACTGGAAAAACTATAGCCTTGACTAGACGCCTGTGGGAAATAACCCTAATTCAAGGTAGGTAGAGTCAGACTGAACTGAGTAGTAGGACACCCAGCTGGTATTGAGGAAATGATCAGTGTGGGACAAAAGCCTCACACCTACAGTCTGAAATACTCAGTGTGAGAGTAAAGGAAAAAAAAGAACTTTTCGCTAAACAAGGGAGCATAATCCAGGATGTAGTTTGAGATGTCAATCTATTCCTTCTTCCTTTTTCCTTATTGCCTATTTTAACCTAGTCCATTTTTCTACATCCATGTCAGAAATTCTCTCTTTTCTAACCAATTTGACTTGTGATTATAATTTGTCTGTAAAACATTTAGAGTTATGCATTATTTAATTATTAATTCACTTTAGTCTCTGTGATTAATCTTTGTGGCTTATTTTATATACTCTCACATGTTAACTGGATTTTACAGTCCTTTCAAGCTCAAGAAATTAGGTCTATTGCATTTTTTTAGTATGAAATATGTTTAAAAACATAGAAGTATAAAAAATGTTAAACAGCCATGTTCTCATAATCTAGCTTCAACGATTGGTGATTTATTACCAATTTCATTTCATCTAAGTAGCAATCTAATTCTCCTCTGCTGCAACTGGTATTTAAAAGTAAATACCAGATACTATATAATTTCATCAATGATAACTTCATCATTTGTTTTTAAAAGATTTTTTATTTAAAAGCATAATTGTAATATTACATTAAGGCCTAAAACAGCATTAAATTTCTTAACATTAAATTACATTACATAAATAACATTAACATTTACATTTGTATTTTGTGTTCATCACCAAAAAGAACTTGCTTTCCCAAGCGTATGATGAAAAGTTTTTAGACTACATATTGTATTTATGTATACATAACCAAAACTTTACTTTTATCTCACTTTTTGCTTCAAAATTTCCTTTACTTTAACAAAACAGTAGCTCTTATTATTGACTAAGTAGTACACAGTATTTTAAAATAAAGCCCATTGTTTCTTGCGGATTTCCCTGTTGGTTCAGTAGTTAAGACTCTTCACTTTCATCGCAGGGGGGGATGGGTTCAGTCCCAAGTTGGGGAGTTAATATCCCCCATGCCACTAGTAAGGGTAAAAAAAATAACAATAAAGCCCATTGCTTCCATTTATACTTTAGCCTTAAAATAAATATATTCAATAATTACTTTGCTAAAACGAAGGTAAAAATAAATGTTTAAAGTGGTATCAACAGGTTTAAAGCAGAATTGAACTAAATGAATTTGAATTGTGTGTTGGTTCTCTTCAATTCTTTCTTGCATTAGATTTTATTTAGACCTCTTTTGGGGAAGTATTTAGAACACAAAATGTAATTGACTTTTTATACCAGCTGAGAAAGAACAACAGGGGACTCATATCTAAATTAAAATACATCTCACCCAGCTCTATAAAATAACCAACAGTGCATTCATCTGTGGGAAGCTCTCAGTTTTGGAAAGAGAAATTGGGAACCTCAGATTCTGTTGAATATGACTACTTCAGTCAGGTGAAACACCCCCAATCCCCTAAGAATGGCAACTATTTTATTACCTGCATTTGTTTCCTAAGGCTACCATAACAAAATGTCCCAAATTGGGGGGCTTAAAACAACAGAAATTTATTTTCATAGTTTTGAAGGCTAGAAAAGTCTGAAATCAATGTGTTGGAAGGGCCATACTCTCTCTGAAGCTTGTAGGAGATGCTCCCTTGTCTCCTCTAGAGTCTAATAGTGCTACGTATCTCTCTGCACGTGACAGCATAACCTAACCTCTGCTTCCAATGCCACGTGGCCACACCTCCTTTGTTTCTCTTTACTCTGCTTATAAGGATACCAGTCATAGTGGATTAGGGCCCATCCTCACCCACTATAGGCTTCCCTGGTGGCTCAGAGGTTAAAATGTTTGCCTCCAATGCGGGAGACCCAGGTTCAATCCCTGGGTTGGGAAGATCCCTTGGAGAAGGAAATGGTAACCCACTCCAGCAATCTTGCCTGGAGAATCCCATGGACAGAGGAGCCTGGCGGGCTACAGTCCACGGGGTAGCAAAGAGTGGGACACGACTGAGCGACTTCACTTGACTTCACTTCACCCACTATGGCCTTGTCTTAACTTGATTACATCTGCAAAGACCCTGTTTCTGAACTGTCACCTTCATAGGTACCAAGGGTTATGACTTCAATGTATTTTGAAAGGAAGTACAGTTCAACCAATAGTGTCACTCTCTTTCAAGATGTGTGAAAATCCATATAGTCCAGGTCCTTGTGTTCTCACCTTGTATAAATTAGTGTTCCTGGGACAAACTGGGAGAATCACCACTTACAAGGTTGATTTGTAGCATTTACATACCCAGTAATTGACCCCTACCAAAAATACCACTTACCCCTGGAACAAAATGGTACAAATAGGCCTGAATTTTATTTATTTAATCTATGAAGGCAGATTTATCTTTTGAAGGCTAATAATGTTGTCCCATGGATATGTAAGAGAGAAGCAGAAGCAATGACTCACATACAGGCAGTCTAAGCCCTTCCTTCCCCTAAGATCATCCCATACATGACCACTCATCCTTCAGCTATTTTTTTCAGGGAATCACTTGATCATTCCATCTAACTATTTTTACCAGGAGAGAGTCTTGCTTTATTTGTTTGCTTGCATATTTGGTTGATTAGTTGGTTTTATTGGGATTCCCCTGTGACACAGTGGTAAAGAATCCTCTTGCAGTGCAGGAGCCACAGGAGATGGGGGTTCGATCCCTGGGTTGGGAAGATCCCCTGGAGGAGGAAATGGCAACCCACACCAGCATTCTTGCCTGGAGAATCCCGTGAACAAAGGAGCCTGGTGGCTACAGTCCATAGGGTTGCAAAAAGTCAGACATGACTGAAATGACTTAGCATGCATGCATTTTCCTAAAGCATTTCTTTCTATTCAAGTTGAGTTCTTTCAGTAAATATTGAGAGCTACCTAACACATTTGAGGAGAAGAAAACTAATTTTGCCTTTACCTTCCTAAGGTCTTAGCTGAGACTACTATAAGAAACAACAAATTAACAAGAGGGAAACAAAGAGAAGTTTATTAGTATGTATAATGTGTGTATACATTGGGAGATACCCAGGGGGGCAGAAATTAATAACTCTCTGAGGTGGCTTAGAACTCAGACTTCAAAACCATCTTAACGGAGAAAGGGAAGGAGGGACGTGGACCTTCTAGAGGAGAGTAAATAATTTTACGATGATGAATGGCCCCTTAGAAAAATAATGGTGTGGACTTCTACATGGTAAGTGTCAATCTCCTCCAGGTGATGAAAGTCCCCAAGAGGGGATTTATGACACTTGATTCCTTGGGAGCATTTGTCTTTAGACAGATAAGGGGAGTTCAGAAAAGTCCCCAAGAGGGGATTTATGACACTTGATTCCTTGGGAGCATTTGTCTTTAGACAGATAAGGGGAGTTCAGAGAAATCTTCTCCTTGTGATTCTCAGGTGACTACTGCTCAACGTAACTAACAAGCCAAAGGAGCATAGTTTGGGGCAGCATATTTTGCTACCTTCAACATCTGAAGATGACTGAGAGTCACATCTTCATGTCCACAGGATCCTTGGTCATGTTTCACTTTAATCTGCTTCTACCTTGAATTCATCCATTGTCATTTATAGTGTGGGGACCCACTCAGGACCTTAGATTTTGCATTAACAATTTATGGCAGGTTTTTTTAAACATATGATTTTTATTGGGAGAGGACAGAGGTGGTATGGGACATCATAAAGGAAGTCCTTGGCACAGGGGCAGGAGTGTGGGGCACAGCTGAGGAGGAGCAAGGTGACCCTGCTGGTATTCAGAGGTGGTATTAAGTCCCTCCTTTGTTTTGTGGGATTTGTCTGAAAGCTAGTGTCAGGCCTTGGCAGAAAAGTTGCTCTGATTGATGTGGTCAACCACATTCTGGATCTTTTCCTCCAGTATGTTTCCAATCTCCTTCACGTATGCCAGGATGTGGTCCAAGATGCTGCTGATGGCTGGGTCCACCTGGGCTGGGGCTGAGCCTTCCAGAAACATTTACAGGGCCACTAGAAGGACCAGGAGCAATAGAATGGGGTCTCATGGTGGTGCAGAAAGGACCCTGTGAAGGCTCCTTCCTGGGCACTGAGGACAGCACAAGGGAAGACTTTCAAACTGAAGACATTTGAGATATGACAGATCCAAAAATAGGCCTTTTTGGAGCTTCCTTGATCTGACTAAGAGCAAAAAAACTTTGAAGAGTCAGGCTGCCATAAATTCCCTTTCTGGGGCAGTTTCTCAGCCAGGAGAGAGAGGAACCACTGACACAAGGAGGATAAATTACGTAAACACTATCACGAACTGTCATACTTTCTATTTGTTTCCCTACAAAGCTTACTGGTATTTCCCCAATAAATTCATTTGTTCTTCCCAGTGAAGCCCTTTCTCCCAGATACCTTTCTTCTATTAAATTGGAATATAAACCCCACCTTTAGCCATTTTGGGAACCGCTGCTTTTGTGACTTGCATGCATATGAATAAACTTTTCTTTTTAATCTTTTCTCTTGTTAATCTGTCTGTTAGCTAACCTGAAGGCTCCCCAACCAGGAAACCCATCATAGAAGAAAAACTATCCTAGAACAGGAAAAGAACAGATCAAATTCCACTATAATTACAGGGTTTCAGAAGAAATAAGGAAATTGAAACGTTAAAGACCAAGAGATATGTTGGCAGGAGAGCCCTACTTAACAGAAAGTAGGAAAGAAATCTGGAGAGAGAGAATCATGAGAAGAGAAAAAAGTAAAAGGATTTTGCTTTATAAATTTTGGCTTAGGCATCTTAAACTACACAAATAAGTGGTAAACACTATCCTGCTTGCCAACTAGTTGGAAGTGGCAGATCCTAACTTACTGACAAGTTAAAGCTATTGTCTAGCTTCCCTCCACACCACCTTCCCTCTCCTTCTTAGCCTACTCTTGCAGAGTGAACACCCACACTGCCACATTCCTCCTTATGCTTGTTCACTCCACTTTGTCTCCCTGATTGACAGTCCTTCTTCTGTGGTGCACATATTTTTAATATCAACCAAAAGAATTACCTTTTCAAAATGTCCAAGTATAGTTGATTACACTTGGCTTGTTTCCATTAAAAAAAAAAAAAAGACAAGGCAATTGACTTTCCCAGTTCTTCCAAGTATATCCTTGCATAAACAAAGCGATTCTTGGTAGACTTCAGTGTAGTGCAGAACATGATGCATATTTTCTATGGTTAGTGAACCCTTTGTTTCAATTGCTTCCAAGGCCAATATATTTGGTTCTAATCTCCAGAAAGTTAAGCAATTAATAAAACTGTCAGAAAAATGGCATCAAACCTCAATTGAATGCAAATGGATGAACACACAGAGCACCTTTGATACTTAACAAAACCAATCTCAAAAGCCACAAAGTGATGACCACAGTTATTAGCAATAATTAACTCTGACATTGCAATTAACTTATTTCACGTGTCACAAAACATCTTTATATGTGATGAGAATGTTTGCAATTATGTTAGGCATTAATATTGAGATTTCTTTCTCGCCCTCTCATTCTCTCTCCTTCTCCCACTCCCACTCTACTTCCTCCCTCCCTTCTTCTCCCTCAGTTCCTGCTTGCTTCTTCTGACTCTTTGAATTTTATCAAGAACTATGCTCATAATTTGCAGAGATCAGTGCAAAATAAAAATGTGGGCTCCCTGGTTCACAAAGCAGGAAAACTGTACCATTAAAGGTACCAAAGTACAAAGTTTTTCTTTAAAATATTTTTGTACTTATGTAATAGAATACATGAGTGACAACATAAACTTACAAAATATGAAAAATATATTTAATTTCAATAATAAAAGATGGCTTCTCTTAATATAAACACAATTTTATTACATAAAATTGGCCTCATGCAAGATAGGTCATGTGCGAACAACCCCTTCACTGGGAGACACAGACCTATGCAGCTCTGACACAAAGACACAGCGGGAACCCTGTCCATGCACCCGCGCCTTTGAACCTTTCCAACAGGATGGGGAACCAGGTCTTGGAGTCACTTCATTGCCAACAGGACTGGCTCCCTTAGTGGGGGCAGGGAAGGCCAAATCTCTGTAACTCACTTGGAGATGAGGGCCAGGCTGCCTCCCAGTCTTGGTCTTGTTCCCTCTCCAGGCCTACGTATTCTTCTTGCAAACTTGAGCCTCTGGTCCAAATCCCCTTCAAGAGGGGCCAGAAGAAGATTGGGAGAATACCAGAAGGGTAGGAAGAGGAAAGATTTCCTTAGAGCATCCCACCAGAGGTCTTTTATGCTGTAGGCAGTGAAGCAGCATTCTAGGAGCTGAGTGAGATGGTAAGAAGTTTCTGTGTGACCCTGAGGAGAGGACATGGTTCTGGCTGCCGTCCCCACAGCTTCTGCAATAATTGTGTTTTGCAGGCTCTGCTAGAGAGCATGGGATCTGTGAGAATGGTATGTTTTCAAAATGATCAGTGGCAGAATCAATGAGATTAAGCCACAGCAGGGCCTGAGTAGGAAAGTACTATCCTTGCAGTGGGAAGAGATATATTGTTCACCAAAAGAACTGCAAGAATTAGTTAATTTGCCATGGAAGCAATCAGGAGAAAAGGCTGAGGACTAGATATTGAGAACTCTTTACCAGGGAGGGAGGACTGGAAAGCTTTGGGGTATTGATTTACTTAAGTTAATTACTATGAAAACACTCTTTTTTTGCTCAGGATTTAATCTCCAGGCAAAGAAACCTGTATCTGGTCCTAACCCACCGTTAGGATGTCTCCTTGAAGTTTATAAACACAGTCATCTACTATAAATAAGGTGGAGGTGCCAGTTATGCCTTGACTTAATATTAAGGAATCCAACCAATCCATTCTAAAGGAGATAAGTCCTGGGTATTCTTTGGAAGGACTGATGCTAAAGCTGAAACTCCAATACTTTGGCCACCTCATGTGAAGAATTGACTCATTGGAAAAGACTCTGATGCTGGGAGGGATTGGGGTCAGGAGGAGAAGGGGACGACAGAGGGTGAAATGGCTGGATGGCATCACTGACTCGATGGACAAGAGTTTGGGTGAACTCCTGGAGTTGGTGATGGCCAGGGAGTCCTGGCGTGCTGCAATTCATGGGGTCACAAAAAGTCGGACACAACTGAGCGACTGAACTGAACTGACTGAATATTGAGGAAAGGGTCCAAAAGATCCAAGTTGGGCATATTAGGAAATATTTGTTATGTGAGATCAGAGAATCTTGATATATTAATAAAAGCTAAATTGATTATCTGTTAACTACAGTCCCACACATGCATGGCATTTAATGTACAGTGGTGAGAGAAAATTTTCTAGCAATACACTTGATAATTCTTCTGAGAAGAAAAAGAGGCCTGACACAAGAATATATATATTCTTGGGGAGTGGCAGATGGGCTGATTTATTGGTCAGGGACCCAGACAGATGGAGACGGGAATACTAGAGGTCAAGGACCTGGGAAAGAAGAACTTGCTGGATTGGGCACAAAGTCTGTATATCTTTTTGTCTCAGAGAGTACCCACAACAAAGGAAGCACTTAAAACCCAGGAAGACTGAATGAGTTGCATAGTACATATGAACTAGACTTGGTCCTCAGTAACCCTCATGCTTGTTCAATGGGTTCAAGAACAGAGGGACCAAGATGACAAGAAAGGAGGCTGTGCATCAGTTCCACATCCTGGGCTTCCTTTTACCAAGACAGATGTAGCTACTGCTGCAAACAATAGTGATCTACATAGGATACTAAATGCCCCCCAATATAATATCATCTCTGAAAAGACCAGGAAGTCACTGGGTAACAAATTGATTACACTGGACACTCTACTCTCAGGAGGGAATACTGTTTCATCCTTACTTGGACAGAGATAGGTTTTTAGCAATGGGTTTACCTTCTCTTACCCCCTAGGATCATAGCTGAGATCACAGGTTAGCTGATCTATTGGCATGAGATTCTAATAGGATAGCCTTGGATCAAGGGTGGGGGGATGGGCAAATGACCACACAATTCATTGATGCAATCATATACCACATCATGATAATCTCTTAAGGTCTCAGTTGAGTCATCTGCAAGGTTGGGACACTATTTTTTAAAATGTGAGATATACTTCCAAATAATGGCCATTATGTAATGCTGTGTTTCAGAGAGAATACAATGACCTGAGAACCAAAGGTTGGAAGTAGCAGTGGCCCTTCTCACCATCATGCTCAGTGACCATCTTGGGTAAAGTGTATTTCCTGTCCCTAAAACTTTAGGTACTTCAAGATTAGAAGTTCTGATTCCCAGAGTGGGGATATATTTTTTTCTCAGGAGACACAGTAAAGATTCCACTAAATATAAAATTATACCTACTACCTGATCATTTTAGGCTCCTCATTCTGGTAGAGAACAGGCAAAGAAAGTATTGTTATACTAGGATGGTAACTGACCCTGATTATAACGAGGAAATGGCTTAATGCTGCATAAATGGGGCAAGAAGGCACATATTTAGAAGATTCAATAACATAGCTTTTAGTGTTCCAGTGCCTAGGGATAACTCTAAATCAACGATTATAGTAATTATGACCTAACATGAGGAAGTAAGCTGTAGACCCCTAAGGGATGACAGCCTGGCTTATCCACTGAACAAGCAACCTAAACAGCATGAGTGCTGGCTGAGAGTGAGAGGAATAAAGATTGGGTAGATTGTAGATGAGTGAGCAGATGGCCAACAGGTGTGCAGGAAAAGATGCTCAGCATCAATTATTAGAGAAATGCAAATCAAAACGACAATGAGGTACTACCCAGGCCAGTCAGAATGGCCATCATGAAAAAGTCTAAAAATAATGAATGCTGAAGAGGGTATGGAGAAAAGGGACCCTCTTACATCATTGGTGGGAATATAAATTGGTGCAATCACTATGGAGAACAGTATGAAATTTCCTCAAAAAACTAAAAATAGAGTTGCCATCAGTTCAGTTCAGTTCAGTAACTCAGTCGTGTCCAACTCTTTGCAGTCCCATGAATAGCAGCACACCAGGCCTTCCTGTCCATCACCTACTCCCAGGGTTTACACAAACTCATGTCCATTGAATCAGTGATGCCATCCAGCCATCTCATCCTCTGTCATCCCCTTTTCCTCCTGCCCCCAATCTCTCCCAGCATCAGAGTCTTTTCCAGTGAGTCAACTCTTTGCATGAGATATCCAAAATATTGGAGTTTCAGCTTTAGCACCAGTCCTTCCAATGAACACCCAGGACTGATCTCCTTTAGGATGGACTGGTTGGATCTCCTTGCAGTCCAAGGGACTCTCACCACAGTTCAAAAGCATCAATTCTTCGGCGCTCAGCTTTCTTCACAGTCCACCTCTCACATTCATATATGCTATGCTATGCTATGCTATGCTAAGTCACTTCAGTCGTGTCAGACTCTGTGCGACCCCATAGACAGCAGCCCACCAGGCTCCCCCATCCCTGGGATTCTCCAGGCAAGAACGCTGGAGTGGGTTGCCATTTCCTTCTCCAATACATGAAAGTGAAAAGTGAAAGGGAAGTCACTCAGTCGTGTCCGACTCTTGGCAACCCCATGGACTGCAGCCTACCAGGCTCCTCCATCCATGGGATTTTTCCAGGCAAGAGTACTGGAGTGGGGTGCCATATATGACCACTGGAAAAACCATAGCCTTGACTAGACGGACCTTAGTCAGCAAAGTAATGTCTCTGCTTTTTAATATGCTGTCTAGGTTGGTCATAATTTTCCTTCCAAGGAGTAAGCGTCTTTTAACTTCATGGCTGATATATGATTCAACAATTCCACTCCTGGGTATATGCCCAGGCAAAACTCTAATTTAAAAATATATATGCACCCTTGTGTTCATAGCAGCACTATTTGCAATAGCCAAACCATGGAAACAACTTAAATGTCCATCAATAGATGAATGGATGTGGTATACATATACAACAGAATATTACTCAGTCTCTAAAAAAATGAAATAATGTCATTTGCAGCAACATAGATGGATCTAAAGATTATCATACTAAATAACGTAAGAAACAGAAAGACATATGATATCAATTACATGTGGAATCTAAAATATGACACAAATGGACATATCTATGAAACAAAAACAGACTTACAGATAGAGAGAAGAGATTTGTGGTTGTCAAGCAGGAAAAGGTTCAAGGAAGGTAAGGACTAGGAGTTTGGGAATATTAGATGCAAACTATTATATATAGGATATATAAGAAACAAGTTCCCACTGTATAGTACAGGGTACTATATTCAATATCCCATGATAAACCATAATGGGAAAGAACATGCAAACATAGTGAAATTAAAATGCTACGAGTGAATCTGAAGGGTACCAGGGGTGGCCCAGAAGAGTCCTGCTTTGCTTTGCCCATCTCCTCTTGCCCCTTGCTGTTCTCATATATATAAAACTGAGTCACTTTGCTGTACAGTAGAAATTAAACACAATGTTATATATCAACTATACTTCAACAAAAAATTTTAAAAAGAATATAGTTTACAGATGATGGCCCAGAGACCAACTGCATCAGCCTTACTTTTGTCTTCATTTTCTATCATTTTTAAGGATATTTCTATTTGAAACAACTAACCATCATTTTAAATAATAAGTGACCAAACATAGTGATAGGCCTTCCCAGGTGGCATGAGTGGTAAAGAACCTGCTTGCCAGTGCAGGAGACATAAGAGACATGGGTTCAATATCTGGCTCAGGAAGATTCCCTGGAGGAGGGCATGGCAATCCACTCCAGTGTTCTTGCCTGGAGAATCCCATGGAGAGAGCAGAGTCGCAAAGACTCGGACATGACTGAAGCGAGACTCAGACATGACTGAAGCGACTTTGCACGCATGCAAATATAGTGAAATTAAAATGCTATGAGTGAATCTGAAAGGTACAAGGGGTGGCCCAGAACAGCCCTGCTTTGCTCTGCCCATCTCCTCTTGGCTCTTACTGTTCTCATACAGCTTCTTAAGTGAGAGCCCAAAGCTCTGAGCCAGCGCTGAAGCGTGTACGCAGTCACAACACAGAGAAGGCTGCCAGAAGTGTTGGAGAATTAATGCCCCTGCCCCCCACAACAGTCTTCAACAAATGATGGATGAGAGCTGAAGGATAAACACCCCAGCTTTCTATACTTCTGGTAGGACAATTCACAGTGATGAATTACACAGTCCCTCAGAGGTCTTCATCAGGATGGAACTTCGGTTGACACTAGCAGCAATCTGCTCATTAATGTGCCTTTCTTGACTTTCTTCCCCATGCTGACTCACTTCCCTACTTTCCCACCAACGTTTTCTTGAATGATTTGCCAAAGCAATTACTTTCACTCAAATCCTTGTCTCGGGGTCTGTTTCTTGGGGAAACCGATCTAAGCCAATTTTGCAGAAGAACAGGAGGACTATCAACCCACAGAAAAATCAAATAGGAGATATCAACCAGAAGATATGTACCTTAGAGAAGGTGTTTTTAAAGTTTTAATTAATATTACTCTTAAATAGAAGGAATATAAAATTCCACAATTAAACACACAAAACATAATTGTCAATATTGAGAGTAGTTAAAAGAGACATTAGAATAGGAAGAGATTAATGTAATTTTTATTGAAATGGTCTAAGCAAAGGTGAAATATTAGATGTGTTTGTAGTAGGAGATTTTTCTTATGGGAAAAGAAAGGACATGCTTTAGTTAAATATCTGATTTACATTTTATTCTTTTGTCAAATCAGGGAAATTAATGATTTGGATAATTGTTGATGGGGCAGAAGCTTTTGGCACTAATCATTGACAAAATATGTTTCTTCTAAGATTTGTTGCAAAAGACTTTTATGTGTTACTTACAATCAGCATGTCAAACATAAAAATAATGGTAAGAATTGGGCACTATTAGACAGTGTGTAGATAGAAAACTCACGGTTAATCACCATTCATTTATGCATTTCTTGAGGATGCTGTGCACACAAGTGTCTTCTTTTTAGTTGTTATTTAGTCGCTAAGTTGCGTCTGACTCTTTGCAACCCCATGGACTATAGCCCTTGAGGCTTCATCCGTGGGATTTCCCAATTAAGAATACTGGAATGAGTTGCCATTTCCTCCATCAAGGGATATTTCTGAATGATCCCTTAAATGGAAAGAGGGATCTGAATGAAAAGAGCTCTCTCCTCAATTTTAGTGCTGCTGCCAGACCAGGACTGAAAGCAGTAGAGGCAAAGGACTAATGATCCCTCCAGGTGGTCCAAGAAGTGACCTATCACAAAAAAACCCAGAGCCTGAATGTCCTCAGGATATGCTTTTTTCAACCTGTGCCACACTGCACTTTTGCTTTCTCCACAAAGGTGAAACCATGGCTTATGGATTACCTCCCTTCCTTCTAATTAAGCATATGTAACTACTCACTAATATTTTAATATTTAAAATACTCAAGCTAAAAAAAACATATTAAGCAATTAAATTCCTTTCCCTCAGTAAATAGAAAACACTGGACAAGCATGTAAAAAATAAGTTTGCTAGAGTACTTACAGGACAATCATAGGAAACAAATGCCCAAATCCAATTAGTATGCCAGTAAACACTTGTCACACAAGGCAACAATAATAATTACAACTTATTATCCTAGAGGAAATATAAAAACCAAGAGGTAATCAAAATAGCCCAATGCACTGTAGAGAAAATCTACCACATTCATTTCTTTGCATTGTCAAATATATGATCCTGAAGAAGTTTGTTTTTTTTTTAAAGTAAGAGAATCCTTCAAACAATGGATAGTACCAGTGGAAACATTTTTCAAAGTCTGTTCTCCAAACTATTTCTGAGTTTAAGGAACTCTGTTTTCTATTCTTTCCTTATATTTTCAAGTTCATAAAAAATTCCCAGTAAATAGATTTTAATTGCACTTAACAGGAAATTAACCCTTCCCCCTAGATATTCCATATTACCTCATGAAATAGAAAACAATTCATATCTAGCTTGCCTCTAACTGGAAGCCACAGTCTAAGATTTTATTTGAAAAGAGCAAGAAGTCCTCCAATAGGTTAGTGTAACTAAGGTAATTTAAATATGGGTGAATACAGGAAAGAATTCCCAGGTTCTCTTACTCTCTTTGTTGAAACCCATTCTTTTGGAAAATCATTTTCTTTAGGCTTTGGACAACAAAATGCATTGTCAAGAAATTTTATAGCAATAATTATAAAAGATGTCCATTTGAACCCATTGAGGTCTCACTGATTTTATAACACCCAGCAGACCTCCCTGCAGGAGAACACTATATTTATGTGAGCAATATATGCGACAATTGAGATCGTAAAATTAAATGACCACATAGAACTGTCATTTATATGATGAGCGCCTACATATGTGATGGCTGGTTTATTTTGCAGCGTCAGGTTGCGTTAAATGGTCCACTCTCAGTGAATGTTTTTAATCACGCATTTCTTCACTCTTTCTGCAATATTACACTTGAAGGACTAGTAAGCAGTTTGCTATGAAATGCTAAATGGTTACTGGCACTGCTATTCTGACAGAAGAGCTCACTAAAATAGAAGTACAGTACATATTGTATGCAATTGTTTTATGAGGGACATTATGGTTACTAGAATAACATTTCACAATTACCAACTGCTGAGAGAAAAGTCATTAAGATATTTGGCGAGCCAGTGCAATTTTTCAACAGAGCTATAGTACAAGACCTTAGAACGGCTTCCATAGGGGGAGAGAGGCTGTCTCACAAGAGAAAAAAAATAAGTCTCAAGTCTCTGTTGTTTGATTTATATCATGTTATTTTCAGAGTCCAGTGAGGAAGTTACAGAATGTTGTCAGGAGTGTCAGAATGATGGGGAATACTTATATAAAATATGTGTATAGTCATATACAATAATTTCTGGTATATGTGTGTGATCCTGGTGTGTGTAAATGATTAATCTCTTGTGATAATTGTTAGGACAATGTCAATGTACTGAAACTCACCTTTTCCTGGGGAAATACTTTGGAGATTAACTTGTGTATTTTATACAGCTAATTTCTTTTTTTCTAACTGAAAAGACATTTATGGATGGGGGAGGTGAGAGAGTACGGATCCACCTGTAAACATTTCACCCAAATGAGGATAAAAATAAGTAGTTTGCTGTAAACATTTAAAGTTTCCAGCCAGGACTATTAGGGTTAAAAAAAAAAAAGTGGTGATAATTTTATAAATGTTATGTGTATATATGTATATTTTATATATAAAATGCATATACTTGAAATATGAATATATGTATGCATAAAATATATATAAGATAGATAGCTTTTTGATCTCTGAACTCACAAGGATTGTCCTCTGTTACTGCCAATGATACTTCCATTACTTCTATTTTTAAAATCAAGAAAAAACACCAGCATTCACCGAAAGCAAATATACTCTGAGCTGTGCTTCTACAATAACAAAAATAGACCAAATTGGAATTACTGAGTCCAGCATGTCAATGTGTATGGATACCAGTGAAGGCAAGACGAAGCAACATCTCCCTTCTCACTGCTGTGATCTGCTTAGTAAGGAAACACTACCTTACACAGGGCTCCCATTAGCAACTGTTGTTTGAGTAAATTACATTTAAAACCAATGGAAATCTTTTAATAAATAAAGTGTCAAACAGATACTTTAAATTTACCAGAAAACTGGATTCTATTCTATTTAATACTTTGTACTTCAGTAAAAAGGTCTTGAGTTTCTCACAAAAATTATAAAGGAGGGAAAAAGACACTCAGTCAATTCAGTTAAAAAAAAAACAAATCAGCAAACCAGCTGAATATTTCATTCTTTGATGTTTTGGTGCATAAAGAAATGCCTAAAGGATATGTAACTGACAGAATCATCACGTTCAGGTGGCTCATCACAATCAACCCTTATCTGCATCAGGCCCTCTGTGACTTATTTTTTATTAGCCAGTTTTAACTCCCTGGTTACTAATAATAAAACTCACCAATATCATCAAGATTGATGTGGTGTGTGCACGTTCGGTCACTCAGTCGTGCCTAATTTTTGCAACTCTACAGACTGTGACCCCCCAGGCTCCTCTGTCCATGGGATTTTTCAGGCTAGAATAGTGGAGTGGGTTTCCATTTCCCCCTCTAGGGAATATCCCCAGCTCAGGAATCAAACCCAAGTCTTTGTAGCTCCTGCATTGGCGGGAGGATTCTTTACCATTAAGCCACTTGGGAAGCCCAAGATCAATGTGGAGATCACCTTATTTATAAAAAAAGGAAAACAGTTTGGGGCAGCACCAGGTGACAAGAAAGACGTATATATATATTTAATTGGAATATAGTTGCTTTACAATGTTGTGTTAATTTCTGCTGTACAGCAAAGTATCAGCCACACATACACATTTATCTCCTCATCCTTGGATTTCTTTCGCATTTAGGTCACCACAGAGTGTTGAGTGAAGTCTCCTGTGCTGTACAGTAGGTTCTCATTAGTTATCTATTTTACACATAGTATCAGTAGTGTATATATGTCAATCCCAATCTTCCATTCCATCCCACCACACCCTTGTCCCTTCTTGGTATCGATACATTTGTTATCTATGTCTGTGTCTCTATATCTGCTTTGAAAATAAGTTTACTATTTTCTAGATACCACATATATGTGTTAATATATAATATCTGTTTTTCTCTTTCTGACTTACTTCACCCTATATAATAGTTTACAGGTCCATCTTCATCTTTACAGATGACCCAGTTTCTTTTCTTTTTGTGGCTGAGCAATATTCCATTGTATATATGGACCATATCTTCTTTATCCATCCCTCTGTTGTTGTACATTTAGGTTGCTTCCACGTCCGGGGTGTGGGCTTCGCAGGTGATGAGGGGTAAAGAACCTGCCTACTAATGTGAGAGCTACAGAAGGCGTGGTTTCAATCTCGGGTCAGGAACACCGTTGGAGGAGGAAATGGTAACCCACTTCAGAATTCTTGCCAGGATAATCCCATGGTCCCAGGAGACTGGAGGAATACATGGGGTCTCAAAGAGTCAGGCACTACTGAGCACACATGCACCCCTGTCCTGGCTATTGTAAGTAGTGTTGCAATGAACACTGGGGTGCATGTATCTTTTTGAATTATGGTTTCTCTGGGTATATGCCCAGGAGTGAGATTGTTGGGTCATATGGCAGTTTTATTTTTAGTTTAAAGGTGTTGTTCTAAATAGAAGTGGTGTTTCCTAACAAGAAAATATGTTAACTCTTGACTACTGATTTTCTAACAATCTCCTTTTGATCCATATACTTTGTTTCAAATAAACTATTATATAGTATATTATACAGATGACATAAAGCATAATTTATTTTATTTAGAATCACAAGTTTCTCTCTTACTTACCCTTCCACATCCCATCATAGCTACATTTCTTGCCAGCAGTAGCCAAAGGAGTCAACAAATTTCTAGGCCTGGATATTTGGATTGTGGTAGAATGAAAGAATTAGAAACTGTTGTCCTTTCATTATAATTCTCTCCGTCTATCCCAGATCCAATCGACATCCAATAATAGATCAGACATCTGTGTACACAGCCATTCCATTACCTCATGTAGGAAGGAGTTAACTCCACTCTGTAGAAGAAGATGTAGGAAAATCAACAACTTCTTCCCCTTCCCCTGCTTCCTCTTCCTTGTTCGCTTTCTCTTCTTCCCCTTCCTCCTCTTCCTCTTCTTCTCCCTTTCCTCCCCCTCTTTCTCTTTCCACTTGTCTTTTTGGCTATTTCTTTTTCTGTATCTCCTTCCTCCTCAGTGGCACATCTTCCTCCTGCATTTGAATGAATGAATATACAGATGATGAATTAGTCAATAGTTGGAATAAATACAAGAGGGAAGGAATAGTTTGAATTATTGGAAAATATATATTTGGATTATATATTTGAATTATAGTTCCATAATATATTTCCTATATTAAGCACATACATTTAGTTACCTTACAGTGGAAAATATTTACAAGAATATTATGTTTCCCATATAACAGATATTGAAGATGTTATTCACCTTTGATAAAAAATATCAGCACAGTACAGTGCAGAAAACTTTAGAGAAACATTTCAGCCCCAGAAGGCACTGTCTTTGCCAAACTAATAGGATTTTTTAATGAGCAGCAGACACCTTAAAAATGCTGAACAGCAGCCCTTAGAAAAAAGACTTTAACAAAATCCATACTTCAGTTGAAAGAGGGCTGTGGAAACCTGCCTGGTAAACAGAATAGCTTTATTTTTTCCAAGTTTTCCAGGCTTGTGACCCTGGGGAAAGCTTAATTAAACTCAATGAAGAAAAAAAATTAAATCATAAAAGTTGAATAAGTCAAAATATAAAATATTCAATTATTATTGCCTGTTGGGGTTTGTTTTGTAAATATTTTATTCACAGTCCACACTTGGCTTCCTCTTCTCCTCATCTTTTAAGGGTTACCTGGGGAATAAACCCACGCTTCCCTACTCAGTCGCTTGACTTCCTTTAAGTCTTCTTATAATTTATTAAATGATGTTTTTAGAAACATAAGTACTTCAAGTTTTCCTTCTTATCGTTTTTTGTGTTGTTCTTTTCACCCTTTGAACAGCTGCAATTAGAGATATAAAAAAGACCCATTTGGACATCAGTCCATCCTTTGGGGATTTAGCCACAATTGTTTCTTTCATGGGGCTGCCTCCAGTCCTGCAAATACAGTACAAAAACATTACATTAAATGTCCCAATATGACATAACTCTCCCATGATGGAAATGAACTTTTTTCATTCAATATACAAAAAACCTTTGGTAGTGGTTCTCATTTATGTGATGCTTTCTAAAATAACATGTAGACATCAGATTCATCTTGTTAACTTTTCTATTATGTACTTGTTTATAAATCGTGAGTGCAAGGTGAATACTGAACTAAGTTTAAAGAGTGTTAAATGTTAATAAGCCTCCAAGGACCAAGTCTATGTTGAAATAAATGGGCCTAAAGTTTAGATAAGAATTAATACTATATCACTATCGTTTTTAATCATTATCTTGAGAATCATTCACCATATCATCATGATATTTCAATTCCAACAAGACTACATAGTTTTGCCAGTAAACTCAAATTATTAGAAAGTGTATCAGATTCATCTTTTATGATAAACATAAAATATTTTATATTACACTTCATATTACAATATCATTCTTATTTGGAGGTTGACTCAAGTATCATTTTATTAATCAAGTCATGCTTTATAGGCCAATGTTCAAATGACAAGTTGCTTTCAACTTAGATTGATTAATTTGATTCTTACATATTCAGTCTGGTTAAATAGGAGGATAATAAGTAGCAGTGATAAATATGCATTTTATTTTACAGTATCTCTTGATATACGTTAACCATTTTCACGACTGCCAATTATTTTGGAATAATCTTTCTGTGTGTGACAACATTCCCACACCGAGAGTCTCCTCCCCAAGTTGGATGCAGAACCCAAATGCTCTAGTTCCCATGCATTTACAGCCTCATCAACCATACAAGGCAAGACAAGACTTTTTGGATATGATCAACACTATGTCAAGTACAAAGTGATGGTACAGAGCGTCCATGCTGCTGGTACAGTTGGAATGAAAGTGTCTAGTGTAGAGCTACTGCAAAAGCAGTGACTTCTAGGCCATGGGAGCAGAAGTTTCAGAAAAGTCACGTTCCTGGTCTTTGCTTTTCTGCAGTGGCTGTGGCACCAGTGGAGGCTTCTTCACCATGCCACTTATGAGCCTTGTTGTGAGCATTGCAGGCACTGTAAGCACTGCATTTATATGTAAGTATAAATATATATTTAATTTTGAATCATGGTCTCTCCAACCCTTCTGAAGATTCTCTGTGACACCTAATATCTTCTAATAAATTGTTTTTTTCTGTTTAAGTCTACCAGAGAGGATTCTGGTGCTTGCAACTCAGAATCCTGACTGATATGCATGGCTCATTATACTCATAAGAACCTTAAAGCTTGGACATTTCCTTTATCCTCTATGATTATGAGATTGGAAGAAAAAATAAACTAACAATAGGTAAATGAATGTTCACAGGAGGTTTTGAAACCTAAGTAATGATCTAATTTAATAAGCTATAAAATGATGGTAGAATCAGTAAAAAGAAGTATGAAATGACTAAGAAATAGTTTCAAAAATAATTATGTAATCAGAGACATCTTCATGTGACCAAGAAGACTGCTTTAAAATTTAAAATTGTAGTTATTCAAGGGTACATTGAAAAACTTGTTAATCCTCACTGTCTGAGGTATAGTAGCTGAGGATCCCTCACCTAAAGGTGAATGAGTAAACTTGAGATGGGAAAAAAGATGCAATGATATTAAAATCTCATCAAGAAGGAAGTCTTGAAAAGGCAAATGATACATAAAAATGACTTCAAAGAGTATGCTATAGTTTCCACTTTGAAAAATCAATATTCAATAAACATTTAAAGAAAAAAAGTGGTAAACAAAAGCAGCAAACAGAAGTTCTCTGAAGAGTGATTCTGAATTATGAAATAGTATTTTATATGCCAGAGTAGTAAATGAGGAATTCTAATTTGGTGCAACCAATTCATCCATTTCTAATTTACACTCCTCACTGCGTCATTCATTGACTAATGCTTGAAATGTAGAGATGACTAACAAGATGGCTCTTGTTCATTAGGACAACTCTTGACACCAAAACAGTAATGCAATTATCCCCAAAGCAACAGACTATTACCAAATTGATTTATGTGCTATCACTAGGACACTTTTAAATTCATAGCTAATCACATGAGTATAATATAAAATTCAGCTGATAATTCAGAATTTAGCTCTGAAAGAACATCTCAGCTATACACATAATTGCAAGTGAACATTTAAACAACTGAAATATATTTAGCAGAGAGAACCAGAGTTAATTGATCATTCATCCCCCCAGAAAATAAAAATCAATGTTCTTACATGGCTTTTGGAATATCACATAAAAGAGAGAGGGAAAAAAGCTGTACTCTGAAGCTGAGCACTCACAAAACCCAATATTGTATTCAAATTAAATAAATCAAAATGTGACTATCTTTCTAAAATCTGTCAGTTGATTTGATATTGAATATTTGAATATTTGATATTTGATATTCAATATTTGATATTGAATTTGAGACCTGTTATTCAAAGATGGAAAATTTTGAACAGGTAATTCAAGATGGAAAATTCACATGCATGAAGTTTGAATATAAGTCGCCTAAAAAATGATAAAATGAAAAAAATACATTCACCTGCTTGATAAACAGAGATATCACATATATTATGAAAACATGTTTTACATCTGGTCTATTATGTTTAATGCTAATATCCATTTGTGGGAAAATGCTGGGTTGTATGAGTCACAAACTGGAATCAAGATCACTGGCAGAAATATCAACAACCTCAGATATACATATGATACCACTCTAATGGCAGAAAGTGCAGAGGAACCAAAGCACTTATTCACGTGAGTGAAAGAGGAGAGCAAATAGGCTGGCTTGAGACTCAACATTCAAAAAATTAAGATCATAGCATCCAATCCCATAACTTCATGGCAAATAGAAACAGAAAAAGTGGAAGAGGTAATAGATTTTCTTTTCTTGGGCTCCAAAATCACTGCAGACCATGACTGCAGCCATGAAATAAAAAGATGCTTGCTTCTTAGAAGGAAAGGCATGACAAACCTAGACAGTGTACTCAAAAGAGCAGACATCACTTTGTATAACCAAAGCCATTTTCCAGTCATCATGTACAGATGTGAGTATTGGACCATAGAGAAAGCTGAGCACCAAAGAATCAATGTTTTTAATTTGTGATGCTGGAGAAGACTCATGAGAATCCCTTGGACTGCAAGGAGATCAAACCAGTCAATCCTAAAGGAAATTAACCCTGAATACTCATTAGAAGTATTGTTGCTAAAGCTGAAGCTCCAATACTTTGGCCACCTGATAGGAAGAGCTGACTCACTGGAAAAGACCCTGATGCTGGAAAAGATTGAAGGCCAAAGGAGAAGAGGGTGGCAGAGGATGAAATGGTTAGATGGAATCACTGACAATGGAATGAATTTGAGCAAACTATAGCAGACAGTGGCTTTCCCTGATGGCTCAGCTGATAAAGAATCTGCCTTCAGTGTAGGAGATCCAAGCTGGATCCCTGGGTTGAGAAGATCCCTTGGAGAAGGTAATGGTAATCCACTCCAGACATCTTGCCTGGAGAATTCCATGGACAGAGGAGCCTGGCAGGCCACAGTCCAGGGGTAGCTGAATAGGACATGGCTTATTGACTGAACAACAATAGCAACTATGTAGAGATATTAACTGGAATTCTTCCTCCCATTCCACACTCATAGATTCCTTCAGTTTAACCCCAAAGTATATCTTAAACATCTCCTCACCACCCTCCACTACCACTTACAAAAGCTACACTTGATGAGCTCACCATGATATCCTGTTAAGCAAGGAGCACAGCCAGGTGGTTATGAGTGCAGGCTCTTGAGCCGAACACTTTGAGCTCAATTGCCAGCTTTGAAAACTGATAAACAAATAATTTCAGGAAAGTAATTTAACTTCTATGTGCCTTAGTTCCCTCACATACAAAATACGGTTGCTAGATAAGTGAGGTTACGTGCATATATTGCTTAGAATAGCACCTGACACTTGGTATCAAATTTAGCTAATAATTGTTGTTACCATGTTTAAAATCCAGCAGCCCAGTTCTGGCATGGTCAGGAGAGGAAGAGCAGAGTTAGGAATCCTGCAGGGAGTGTGAGAATAAGAAAGGGACAGAACAAATACTCTCTACCTCCAGCTCCTGAGGAAAAGGCAGATGTCAGGGCTATCTGAACCCTAAAGCAGGCCTGTTGTTGACAACCACCCAGTTTGGCCTGATGCTTATCTGTTCCTTGAAACTTCATCCAGGTTCCTAGGCTATACCATCCCAATATTAACAAATTCATAGCCAGCAGTGTAGGACTGCTTTTTTTTATTTTTATGTGAACCATTTTTTAAAGTCTTTATTGAATTTGTTACAATATAGTTTTTGTTTTATGTTTTGTTTTGGGGGGGCTTGAGACATGTGGAGATCTTAGTTTCCTGACCAGGGGGATCAGACCCCCACTCCTGCACTGGAAGGTGAAGTCTTAACCACTGGACTGCTAGGGTCCCAGCATAGGACTCTTGTATAAGCTTCCAGACAGAAGGTAATCACACAGATGCCTCATGGGAAGTGGAGGGCATTCGGTAAAGCCTTGCTCTACCACAGGATAAATCTAAAGAAATTAGCTTGAAACATTCCACTGGATTGGTAGGGCAATGAAATGTGTAATGCCTGTCATATATTTACTGAATTTCTACTATATTCTAGATCTTGCCACATATATGATCTCACTTCCTTTTGAACTCTGGAGTACAGTAATACTGACTCCAGATCTTCTTTCCTGAATGTAGTGGTGAGATCTATCAAAGACATTTTTTAAAAATGAACATATATACAATGCCAAGATGTCTGTTTTGTTGTTTTTATTCAGCCATGTCCAACTCTTTGCGATCGCACAGACTGCAGCATGCCAGACCTCCCTGTCCTTCACTATCTCCTGAGTTTGACCAAACTCCTGTCCATTGAGTCAGTGATGCCATCCAATCATCTCATCCTCTGTTGCTCTCTTCTCCTCCTGCCTTCAGTCTTTCCCAGCATCTAGATGTCTATCATTAGAACTTGTGACAAGAACATAGCTATGACAGACATCAAGTGTCTGTCGATGCTTCCTCTAATAAAACAGGGCATCCAAGCATATAAAAGAAACCTGGATTTGGAATCAAAAGACCAAAATTTGAATAGTCTTATGTACTAATAGATGATCTCGTCAAGTCACATGGCTTTTTGAGACCTCAATTTTCTCATTTGTTAAATGAGAAATACTGCATCTGTGTCCTTGCAGAATTATTTTAAGAATTCAATGACACAACAATGTGAGAGGATTTTTAAAATTGTCAAGTGCTCCATAATTATCAGCCATGAATCTATAACCATTATTATTATTATTACTATGCTTAGTTGCCCAGTTTTGTCTGACTCTTTGCGACATCATGGACTGTAGCCACAAGGCTCCTTTGTCCATGGGATTCTCCAGGCAGGAATACTGGACCATGTGTGAGCTTATTGTTTTGGCTTGTTGTTTAGTTACTAAGTTGTGTCCAACTCTTTTGCAACCCCATGGACTGTATAGCTCATCAGGTTCCTCTGTCCATGGAATTTCCCAGCAAAAATACTGGAGTGGGTTGCCATTTCCTTCTCCAGGGGATCTTCCAGGGATGGAAACTGAGTCTCTTCATTGTGGGCAGATTTTTTTTACCAATGAGCCACCAGGGAAGCCTAACCAATGTGAGCAGCTCCCTTGTAAATGCCCCACAGTCATCTTAATATGAAGTTATTCTCTCCTGAGAGATGTATGCTTATGTACAGGAAGATAGCTTTGAAGTTTGGCATTAATAATAGTTCATAGATTTTAGTGGAATATTTATTAATTCTACAAAAAAATTCTTTTTGTAATGTTTAATGATTAAAATGGTTCAATATTTCTAAATTAAATCATTGGAGAAAATAATAAAGAATGAGTTGACATAACTTACTTTCCCTTTTTTCTTTTAATTTCAAGACACTTTTTTAACAAGTGGACTTCTAGAATCCTAAAGAGAAGATGTCAAACACATATACAACTCCTGTATTAGTGTAGTTGATGTGCTCTACAACATGAACCCAGATTAAAATCACAGAAACAAATTCAGCACAAATTTGTTGTTTAGATAAGCTGTTGAAAGAGAAAAATAATAGCTATGTTCTTGTCCCAAGTTCTGATAATGACAGTGTTGGGGATATCTGCCACTCAAAGAGGCCAAGTTGATTCAAAAGAACAATCCTAGAACAGTTTTACATATTTGGTTTAATTTTATTATGTGAACTTGTATGTATGAAATTCTGATTAGTATTGAGCTGATTATTTAGTTTGTAAATTACCTGGGGAGTTTTGGGCTCTCTCATTCCCCCAGGTCTTGACTATCAGTCAATTCAATGTTAATTAGCCTTTCTGCTGAATGGTGAGTAGAAGAAGCAAAAAGACATGCAAAATGTGTTATGCTGTCTTCTTACTAACAAAGCCTCATTAGAGAGAATCTGGAAGAATTAGCTTGAATCATTTGTAGATTTCTATCTTTCATCATATGTGTGTTCTTCCTTAATTTGTCTCATTTAATTGATAAGATTTTATTTTCTTACTGTTAAATGATAAGTCTAAAGGATCAACTCAAATATATTTTAAATTCCATAAAAACATGTTTATCTAGAACTGAATCAATGAGCCTTTAAAATATCTAACTTTTACTCTACATATTTTATCTTGTAATACCAACACATTATTTGTATTTTATCATGCACTACATTGAAGGATTGTTACATTTTCATAAGTAGTATATAATTCTTCACATTCTAGAATTCATTTAAAACTTGATTTTTAAAAAGATGTATATATGTTGATATACAGACACATACATCTTGCTTACTTATTTTAAAATCTGTATGCTGTTCTGTTAGATGAATGCCCAGTATTTATTTTTCAACTGACACATTTTACTTGCTTCTATTTTTTGCCATTATGAATTATATGAAAATCATTCTTATACATGTCTCATTAAATCATACAAGAGTCTCTCCATGGCACACACTCAGAAGTGAAAATTCTATGTTGTAAATTCCTTTAATTTTACTATGTATTACTGAACTAATCTCTAAAGAATTTGAACTATTTAACATTCTTGATAGGAGTATCTGAAAATTTCTTTCTAACGTTTGTTACTGTTAGATATTTTTCATCTTTGCCAGTGATGGATATAAAAAGTTTTCCTATGGTATAGATACATGTATATATACATACATATCTATATATGCATATGTTAGAATTGGCAATGCTAGTCCCTCAGTAATGTCCCACTCTTTGCCACTCTATGTGCCACCAGGCTCCTCTGTCCATTGAATTCTCCAGGCAAGACTGTTGGAGTGGGTTGCACTCTCTTCTCCAGGGGATCTCCCCAACCCAGGGATTGAACCTGTGTCTTCCACATTGCAGGCAGATTCTTTGACTGTCTGAGCCACCAGGGACACAACTATATATATGTGTATACATATATATAGTTGTCATCATTTAGTCAAGTCACATTTGATTCTTTGTGACCTCATGGACTGTAGTCCACTAAGCTCCTCTGTCTTTGAGATTTCCCAGGCAAGAATATGGGAGTGGGTTGCCATTTCCTTCTCCAGGGGATCTTCCCAACATAGGGATCAAACTCATGTCTTCTGCATTGGCAGGTGGATTATTTACCACTGAGTACCAGGGAAGCCCATATGTGTGTGTGTATATACACACATTATTAATACTAATCAGTTCAGTTCAGTCGCTCAGTCGTGGCTGACTCTTTGCGATCCCATGAATTGCAGCACACCAGGCCTCCCTGTCGATCACCATCTCCAGGAGTTCACGCAAACTCCTGTCCATCGAGTCCGTGATGCCATCCAGCCATCTCATCCTCTGTTGTCCCCTTTTCCTCCTGCCCCCAATCCCTCCCAGCATCAGAGTCTTTTCCAATGAGTCAACTCTTTGCATGAGGTGGCCAAAGTACTGGAGTTTCAGCTTTAGCATCATTCCTTCCAAAGAACAGGACTGATCTCCTTTAGAATGGACTGGTCAGATCTCCTTGCAGTCCAAAGGACTCTCAAGAGTCTTCTCCAACACCACAGTTCAAAAGCATCAATTCTTCGGTGCTCAGCTTTCTTCACAGTCCAAGTCTCGCATCCATACATGACCACTGGAAAAACCATAGCCTTGGCTAGATGGACCTTTGTTGACAAAGTAATATCTCTGCTTTTTAATATGCTGTTTAGCTTGGTCATAATTTTCCTTCCAAGGAGTAAGCGTCTTTTAATTTCATGACTGCACTCACCATTTGCAGTGATTTTGGAGCCCCCAAAAATTGGAGCCTTGACTAGACGGACCTTTGTTGGCAAAGTAATGTCTCTGCTTTCGATATGCTATCTAGTTTACATAATATTAATTATATATAATATAATATAGGTAATATAATCATGTGTACATTACTTTTTTAAAGCAGTCTTATCACAGTATAATCATGGGGAAGAGATTTTCCATATAGCCCTGCCCCACCGCGTGCACATTCTCCCCCATTAACGTCCCCTACCAGAGGGTATACTTGTTAAAATTTAGGAGCCCTACATTTATACATCATAATCACCCAAAGTCATTATTCTACATCAATAAGTTTCACTCTTGCTGTTGTACATTCTATAGGTTTGTAAAAATGTACAAATGTATATGGACATATGTCTGTCATTATGATATCATATAGAGCATTTATACTGCCCTAAAAATCCTCTGTGCTCTTTCTATTCACCCTCTCCCAAACCCACTCACCAACCTCTGGCAATCACTAATCTTTTTGTCTTCTCTTTGGTTTTGCCTTTTCTAGAATGTCCTACAGTTGGATTCATACAGTGTGTAGGCTTTACAGATTGGCTTCTTTCACTTGCATTCATATGCATTGAAAGTTCTTCCATGTCTATTTGTGGCTTGATAGCTCATTTATTTTTAGTGCTGGATGATATTCTATTGTATGGATTCAGTTCAGTTCAGTCACCCAGTTGTGTCCAACTCTTTGAGACCCCATGAACCGCAGCACGCCAGGCCTCCCTGTCCATCACCATCCCGGAATCCACCCAAACCCAAGTCCAGAAAGCCAGTCATGCCATCCAACCATCTCATCCTCTGGCGTCCCCTTCTCCTCCTGCCCTCAATCTTTCCCAGCATCAGTGTCTTTTCAAATGAGTCAGCTCTTCACATCAGGTGGCCAAAATATTGGAGTTTCAGTTTCAACATCAGTCATTCCAATGAACACCCAGGACTGATCTCCTTTAGGATGGACTGGTTGGATCTCCTTGCAGTCCAAGGGACTCTCAAGAGTCTTCTCCAACACCACAGTTCAAAAGCATCAATTCTTCAGCACTCAGCTTTCTTTATAGTCCAACTCTCACATCCATACATGACCACTGGAAAAACCATAGCCTTGGCTAGATGGACCTTTGTTGACAAAGTAATATCTCGGCTTTTTAATATGCTGTCTAGGTTGGTCATAATTTTCCTTCCAAGGAGTAAGCATCTTTTAATTTCATGACTGCAATCACCATTTGCAGTGATTTTGGAGCCCAGAAAAATAAGGTCAGCCACTGTTTCCTCGTCTATTTGTCGTGAAGCAATGGGACTGGATGCCATGATCTTAGTTTTCTGAATGTTGAGCTTTAAGCCAACTTTTTCACTCTCCTCTTTCACTTTCATCAAGAGACTCTTTAGTTCTTCTTCACTTTCTGCCATAAGGGTGGTGTCTTCTGTATATCTGAGGTTGTTGAGATTTCTCTCAGCAATCTTGGTTCCAGCTTCGTGCTTCCTCCAGCCCAGCGTTTCTCATGATACACTCTGCATATAAGTTAAATAAACAGGGTGACAATATACAGCCTTGACATACTCCTTTTCCTATTTGGAATCATTCTGTTGTTCCATGTCCAGTTCTAACTGTTGCTTCCTGACCTGCATACAGAAAGAATGAAGGGATGGAGCCAAAGCAAAAACAACTCCCAGTTGTGAATGGAACTGGTCATAGAAGCAAGGTTTGATGCTGTAAAGAGCAATATTGCATAGGAACCTGGAATGTTAGGTCCATGAATCAAGGCAAATTGGAAGTGGTCAACAGGCGACTGTATGGATATCCAGCTTATTTACCCATTTACCCACTGAAAGACATTTTGATTGTGTGAAGAAAAACTTGTCTTCTTCCTTTGTGTCTCTCCTTTACTCTCACACCACAAGCACACTGAAAACATTTCTGATTTTTCTGATCACTGAATGTTTGGGGTGTCTTCCCACACCAAACAATTCTCTGTGACACCAGCTGGGTGTCCAACAATTAATTCAATTCTGACACTATTGTTGAGGCCTGATAGAGGCCATGACTAAAATAGGCTGGAGCAAGC
>NW_024070186.1:37401193-37459924 GCF_014754425.2 Oryx dammah
GTCTTGTTCTCTCAGTTCTGGGGATTGGGACCTTTGGGCAAAACACTATCTGCCTGGAGAAAGAGTCAATCCAGGAGCCTTTCAGGAGCCCACCCAGAGTTCTCTCATTAGAGCAAAAGTCAATCCTAGTGTTCTAAGGGTTTCAGAAGCTCTGTGCCAGGAATGAAGACAAAGACCAAACATATATTTTTTATTATAAATTAAAATATCACAATATACTTTCAAGTTTGGGGAATTTATAAATGAAGTTGCTATAAATAAATATCCATGTGCAGGCTTACACGTGAACAAAAGTTTTCAACTCCATTGGGTAAAAGCTAATGAGAGGGATTGTTGGGTCACATGGCAAGAGTATGTTTAGCTTTATAAGACACTGTCAAATTGTTCTCCAAAGTGGTTGTACCATTTTGCATTCCTACCAGCAGTGTATGAGAGTTCCTGTTGTCCTACATCCTCGCCAGCATTTGGAGTTTTTAGTGCCCTGGATTTTGGTTATTCTAATAGGTGTATAGTGGTACCTTGCTGGTGTTCTAATCTGCATTTTTCTGATGACATACGATGTTAAGCATCTTTTCACATGTTTATTTGCCATCTGTATGTCTTTGGTATATACAGATAACCTATATATAGATATATATATAGAGAGGAATCTCTTACAGCTTTAATTTACATTTCCCTGATTACTAGTGAAGTCAAGCATGTTTCAATTCACTTATTGGCCATTTAAATTTTTTCTCTTATGAATGATCTATTCATACACTTTGCAGATTCTCATCAGAAGGTGGTAGTTATTGAAATTTGTGTGCTGCAAAGTATATTCTCTCACTCAATGACGAGTTTTTCCATTTTATTTACAGTTTCTTTTGTGCATAAAGTTTTAGTTATAATGTAGTTAATATGTGAGCATTTTCTTTTAGGATGTGTGTTCTTGTGCCTTGAGTAGATAAATCCTTCCTTACCTGAAGGTCATGAAGATATGATTCTATATTTTTTGAAAAGTTTTAAAGAATCTAGTTCAACATTGTGCATGTGGTTTAACAATTTTCCAACATCATTTTACTAAAAGCCCATCGTAGAGGAGAAAAAAAAAATATTTCTTTGCTCGCATTCTCCGTTTGGGGCCCTTTAAATTACACTGACAGAAGACAGCTTCATAAGAGAAAAAGAGTGTATTAACATATATATCAGCGTATATTAGAGAAGTAAATAGCAGCCCACTCCAGCATTCTTGCCTGGAAAATCCCATGGACAGAGGAGTCTGGCAGGCTACAGTCTATGGATTGGCAAAGAGTTGGACACGACTGAGTGACTAAGCACACACATATTGCACATACACAAATAGCAATCAGAGATTAGTAACAAAGGAATGATAGCATATTAGCAAAGAACAATAATTTTGTAGAGAAGTGACAAGACACAGGCCTTTGAGCTTCTATGGGTGACAAACTATGGGAAGGCTAGAGAGAAACTAATGGTAGGTAAGTGCTAGTTATTAAAATTTATCATGTTTCTTTTGGTGCCATGTCTGGGCAGATAAAGGTCTAGAGCTGTTTCTAGTGATGTAATTTCTGTCCTTCCTGGTACAGTGGGGAGGGGAGACGCCTTTACAACCTTATGTCCTGCTTTTTTAAAAAAACTGAAATATAGATTTATAATACTCTTACAGGTGTACAACATAGTGATTTTATATTTCATAGGTTATGGTACATTGAAAGTTATTATAAAATATTGGCTATATTTACAGTGTTGTATAATATATCCTTGCAGCTTGTTTCTTTTGTGCCTCTTAATTCCTGACCTCTATCATCCTGTTCCTTCCTTTCCCCTCCCCACTGCTTTGTTCTCCATGAATTTGTTTCTCTCTTGTTATATTTGTATTTTTTTATCTTTCAGATTCCAGATATAAGTGGCAGTAGGCAGTTTTTGTCTTTTTCTGACTTATTTCACCAAGCATTATACACTGCGGGTTCACCCATGTTGTTGTAAATGGCAATTTGTTTCTTTATTATTGCTGAATAATATTCCATTGTATATAAATTACAAATTCTACTTGTACATATATGTATTTATACATATATATTTATACACACACATATATGTATGTTTCTTCTTTATCCATTCATCTGTTGATGGATACTTGGGTTTCTTATATATCTTGGCTATTGGAAACAATGCTGCATGAACATTGAAGTGCATGTACTTTTTTTTTCAGATTAGTGTTTTCATTTTCTTCAATATATACCAAGTAGAATTGCTGGATCATGTGGTAGTTCCATGTTTAGTTTCATGCTTTCACTCCCCTCTAGAAGGGGAGATAAAATAAATATGTTTGGCCCTTTGAAGTTTGGTAAAACATCTTCTCAGCTGAGTGTCTTCTGAGGCTTTGCTCACCTTCTGGTCATGAGGCTCTTGTGTATGTATCCTGTATCTTACCAGGAGTCATAGCCAGCTCTCCACTTCAAGTAGCAAATCTCACTGCAGTTCCCCTTCTTGAAGGTGACTTTAGGTGCTGGAAACTTCTGTTTACTCAGTATCTAAAGTCAGGAAGTTCATATTATCTGCCCTCCTCACAACTTTCTATTTCTGTTCTGTTTCTGGCCTAGAAAAATGTTGCCTTTGTGTTTAAGAAAGGCCACATCCTCCTGATTTTCTTTATTTGATGCTTTACTCATCTTTGATATGTTTGTAACAAGTGGCATCAAAGTATGATGTTTCATACTTGGTGTTGTTTTTGCTTTGGTTCCATCTCTTCATTCTTTCTGGAGTTATTTCTCCATTCTTTTCCAGTAGTATTTTGGGCACCTACCAACCTGTGGAGTTTATCTCTCAGTGTCCTATCTTTTTGCCTTTCATGGGGTTCTCAAGGCAAGAATGCTGAATTGGTTTGCCATTCCCTTCTCCAGTGAATGTGTTTTTGTCACTTGATTATATCTTTTAATAGAAGTACCCTATTTCTAAATAAGGCCACATTTACAAATACTGGTGTTTAGGATATCAACATATCTTCTGGGGAGACACAATTCAACTCACAGCAATAGGTATATGAGGCCATCTACATATGTGTTAAATTTAATACTCAGTGTTATATAAACCATATATATACTTATCTTTGTCTATCTAAATATCTATCTATATATACACACATAGCAAAAAAAAAAGAGAGAGAGAGAGAAAGTTAGAGAGATGTTGACACATATTTCTCTACTTTTCTCTTTGCATCATCTCAAATTCTGGTGTCTATTTATTCAACCTTGGCTTGCTTCCCTCCATTCTACATAGCAATTTTTCCCTTTGAATTTTAACTATAATCCTGATTATATTATCAAATAAAAGGCAATGTTTTAGTTTAGGCTGTGATAGCAAAGTGCCATAGATGGGTGTCTTATAAATCACAGAAATTATTTCTCAGCCTCTCAGTTTTGGAGGCTGTAAGTCTGAAATTATAGTGCTAGCTATTATAGTGTCAGGTTTCTGTGAGAGCTCTCTTCTAAGGTGCAGGCTACTAACTTCTCATTGTATACTCAGGTGGCAGAAAGAAGGAGAGTTCTCAGGGTTCTGTTTTGCTAATCCCATGTTTGAGGGATCCACCATCGTCACCTAATTATCTCCCAAAGGTCTCACCTCTAATATATGAAATTGTTGAATGTGGATCCTCAACATTGGAGATTATATTTCAGCATATGAGTTTGGCGGGCTGCACGAATAATCATTTCATAATAGGCCATTAGCAGAAAGAACCAAAAATTCTTAGAATTATCTTTCAACCAAATTCTAAATAATAATAAAGAATATAGAGTACTTTCTGACTAGTCAGCTTACCTCCTTGTAATTTATGACTGCTGCTGGTTTAAAAAAAAGCAGATGATTAATATTGATTGAATAAGAAATGAGACATAAAAACTTACCTTCAGTAACATGTCAAAATTTTGCAGTAAACTAACAAATCAGGGAATACAGCAACTCTAGTGTACTAACCAGAAAAATGAAAAAATTGGGAAGCAAACCTTTTCAAATCATGGCTAAAATGACCTAAAAAATGCATGGTGGAATACAGCATACATATGTGTGTAATATATAGAAAAAATAACGAGTTAGCTACTTATAAAAGATTACATCATCGATAAATATCTGTGGAATACCTATTATCTGCAAGATCTGTGAATCAACTTCTTATGTAAAACACTACACAAATTTTAGGCGTACAATTTATAGTAAGAGCTTGGGTATAGGCGTGTGCAGGTGGGAAACAATTTTTTCTATGTCATTGTTTATGTCTCAAGCATTGTTTTATTGATTTTAACAAGAAGTGTTAGTTTCACTAGTGATGGATAAAATATCAAAATCAACGATATTAATCTATATTATAGTTTCTTATTTGCTCTTAGTGCTATTTTGTGGGTGTCCTTTAGTATTTCTTTGTGTGGCAAAAGTACAAGTCCTCCAGGTAGAAAATATTCTCAGACATTATCTTATGAATATGGGTCAACAAAGATGCAGTGGTTTATTTCACGTATCATTGATAGAGGTTAGTCAATTTGCTTTCAATTTTACCAAGACAAAAGTGCTATTTCTCTTCCTCACCTGCTGGACCATGCCAGCTGGTTAGATATCAAATCCTTAAAAGTACCAATTAAAATAAAAATAGCTAAATCTAGAATAAGTATCAAAGTGTAGCTTTGGAACAGTGTGAAAATTTATAAGTAATCATTATCAACACCTGCAGTCTACTTTGCTTTGCTTATGATGACTCATTGACAATAGTCTAGTGATAGCACAGTAGACTGAAAAGTAAAAAGAGAAAATTCCAACTTTCTTAGTGATAATTAAATTCAAATTCTCACTAGTTATTTTTAAAACTAACTCAATATATTTTGATATTAAACTGTACCAACATATCTATCCTTAAATTTTTCTATAATTCAACTATAATATCTATGATTATGTGTGGTAGAAAAATGTTTTCAAAAAACTAACTACAAGGTACTGATTAAATCAACTTTATCATCTGTAAAATGAGGAAGTATATTTAGCTCAGAACTGTACTTAAAATGCCACTCTCAACTCCCACACTCAAGGTGGACATTGATTAGGAAGTTGTGTGTGTGTCTGTGATCTGGGTTATATACAGTCTTCTCTATCAGCCTTTGATGAAGATTGTCTTGTTCTTGGAACCCATGACCTGAAAGGACAGTTAGCTGACTCTCTCTCCATGTACTCAATATACTATATGGTATGACAGAGAGAGGATAATTGCAAAAATCACCACTTGGAAAAGGAAACAATGGAATCAGTAGTCCATGGCAATGAAGGACTTTGACAGAAACACCATTAGGAAGGTTAACCACCCTGGGGTTAGGAATTGCCATGGTTAGATCAGTGTCTACTTTCTGGGTGGGAAACCCTTGCCCATTATCTTTATGACCTTTTGCCTTTCCCTCTGCAAGGGTCTTCATTTTTAGCTATCTTGATTGACATATTTGAAATGGATGTTGGAAAATATGCCCTCTCAGGAGCAGTCGATTTACTCTTGAAGAATATTTTCACTGAGTATAGAATTCTAGTATGGCAGTTACCTCCTCTCAGCAAACTGATACTATTATCCATTGATATCTGTCTTCCATTGTGACTGTTGAACAGTCAGATGTCAATCTAACTATTCCCCTTGAAATAATTTATCAAACCCCATTTTTTTTTGCCTTCAATAATGTATCCTCCTCTTTTATTTTATACATGTATGTATGTATTTGCAGTTTTACTGGGTTATGAAGTCAAGCATTCATACTGACTTTCTTATACCAGCTGCATTCTATAGTAATCAAATAATCACACAAATTTTATCTTTATGAAAATATGATAATTAATGAAGAAAATATAAATATCATATTTATCTTATAACTTCTAATCAACAGGAGAATTTAAGAAATGGTTAGTTTTGCTACTATTGCATTTAACAAATTATCCCAATTTTTAATGGATTAAACTAATCTTTTATTATGATCATAATTTTGTAAGTCAGGAATTCTTAAAGCACCTGGCTGAGTATTTCTCATTTGAGGCTACATTCTAAAGATCAGTCCTGGGTGTTCTTTGGAAGGACTGATGCTAAAGCTGAAACTCCAGTACTTTGGCCACCTCATGTGAAGAGTTGACTCATTGGAAAAGACTCTGATGCTGGAAGGGATTGGGGGCAGGAGGAGAAGGGGACGACAGAGAGTGAGATGGCTGGATGGCATCACTGACTTGATGGACAAGAGTTCGGGTGAACTCCGGAAGTTGGTGATGGACAGGGAGGCCTGGCGTGCTGTGATTCATGGGGTCGCAAAGAGTCGGATACAACTGAGCAACTGAACTGAACTGAACAGTGATCTGAAGACTCAACTGGACTAAATATCTAAGACAGTTTACTCATGTAGCTGAAAGTTGATTTTGGCTCTCAACTGAGAGCTCTTGGAACATGACTGAGGTATTAACGAGTCGATTTTCCAGCATAGCAGTCTCAAAGTAATCAGACTTGTTATGGCAGCTGGCTTCCCTTAGAGCAGAGCTTCTCAACCTTGGCACTAGTGACATTTTGGGATGGATGATTGTTCTAAGGGCTATTCAGGTCTTTGTAGGATGAAACAGTGTCAGACTTTATTTTTGGGGGCTCCAAAATCACTACAGATGGTGACTGCAGCCATGAAATTAAAAGACGCTTACTCCTTGGAAGGAAAGTTATGACCAACCTAGGTAGCATATTCAAAAGCAGAGGCATTACTTTGCCAACAAAGGTCTGTCTAGTCAAGGCTATGGTTTTTCCAGTAGTCATGTATGGATGTGAGAGTTGAACTGTGAAGAAAGCTGAGCACTGAAGAATTGATGCTTTTGAACTGTGGTGTTGGAGAAGACTCTTGAGAGTCACTTGGACTGCAAGAAGACCCAACCAGTCCATTCTAAATGAGATCAGCCCTGGGTGTTCTTTGGAAGGACTGATGCTAAAGCAGAAACTCCAGTACTTTGGCCACCTCATGTGAAGAGTTGGTTGATTGGAAAAGACTCTGATGCTGGGAGGGATTGGGGGCAGGAGGAGAAGGGGACGACCGAGGATGAGATGGCTGGATGGCCCGTGAGTCTGAGTGAACCCCGGGAATTGGTGATGGACAGGGAGGCCTGGCGTGCTGCAATTCATGGGGTCGCAAAGAGTGGGACCCGACTGAGCGACTGAACTGAACTGAATTGAACTAGCCACACCTCTGTCCTCTATCCACTAGATGGCACTAGATCACCCTCTCAGCTTTGACACATCAAGTATCTGCAGTTACTCAGCCAGTACCAATTATTCCCCAGAGGGAGAAGGGTAGTGAGATCACCTCTGGTAGGGAACCATTGCCCTAGAGAAAGCGTCCCAAACCAGCCAAGTGGAAGCTGTATGGTTGTTTCTGACTTGGCTTCAAAAGTTTTATTGCATTATTTCTGCTGTGTTCTATCGGTTACAAGAAAATCACTAGAGTAAGCTGAGATTCAAGGGGAAAGCACAAATGTCTCACTTTTTAATAGTTGGGAACATCAAAACATTTTAACATGTTTTAAAATTGTCACAAATGGTCACCAACATAAAAAGAAAAGGAAAATTGCAAACCAGTGTGAATCTGTTAGAGCTTTTAGATCTAACTAGAAATGTATAGAAAACACAGGCAGTACATTAAATGACACTCAGAATATAATAAGCAAAATCCAATAATCCAGATCATGGGAAAGTCTAAAAGTTAAAAGACCCAGTTTATCCAACAGATAAAATTAAAGTCTAAAAAACTATTGAGAAACTATAGACTAAGAGAATTAAGAGATATATCAGACTCTGAAATCTATGTATCTTCTTTGAATCCTGACTCAAATAATGTAAGAAAAATTGTGAAACAATTATTGAATTTGGATATTGATTGGATATTTAATGTTAAGAAATTATTGTTACATTTTCAGCTATGATAATGGTATTGTAATTTTGTGTCAGAAAAGATTTCTTATAGTTTAGATATATATTCTAAAATAGTTGATGTTGAAATGATATGATGCCTAGGATTTGCTTCAAAATAATGCAAGACTAGGATATTCAGAGCAGCTATTTTTAATTTTTAAATATCATATGAGTTTATGATTCATTGCTCATAGTATGTAGAAGATGGCCACTGTTTTATTCACTTTTAGAGTAATCAATTTTTTCAAATTGTGAAATGTAGGTACATTTTAGTAACATATAAGAGATATTTTTGAAAATTTTGAAAATCATGTTCAAATTATAAATGTGTTTATATACAAAAATCTTTTAAAATGTAGAAATTTTTAAGAGAAAAATAGAAATAACTTAAAACTCAGAGAAAACCAGTGTTAATATTTTACTGTCCCTTTTGGTCATATTCCTATGCATGGACATAATGCAAATATAGCTAGTATCACACCAGTGAAGTCTGACCATTCATGTTTTTGTCAGGTATCTGATAAATTGCATACCGAACCAAGTAGTGTTTTTATATTTTCTTTATCTTATAGAGAACAGAAACAAAAAGCAGAAATTATAAAAGCTGTTACACCTACTCTGTCTCTTAAGTATTAGAAAAATTGGATAGAAGCAATTATATGTGCTATATCTTTTGGAAAAACTGTGTCTGGTTCTAGTCTGTATCAGTGGGTGAGTTCTTAGTCTCTCCACTTTTTTTCCTTTTGTCATTTCCTACTAGCTAAAGCCAGTAAGAAAATAATAATTCTAGGCTAATTATAAAAGCTTTTATAATCAGTGAACTATCAATCACTTGAGCCACCTAAATACCTGAATGATAATTACAATTTTGTTTAGAAGGGATTCAAACATCTAAAAGCTGATTGGATTTTATGACCTATTGTGTCACATTCAAGACTGAGTTTCTTTTATTCTGTTTCTTAAAATCATAATGTAAATGTTCTTGCCATTCTATCATGTTCCAGTTATCTCTTACACAGTGACAAACCACTCCAAAGCTTCATGGTGTAAAACAACAGTTTTTTAATGCTCCTGGATCCTGTGGATCTGGGATTCAGGTATGGCATAATGGATTTGCTTTTCCCTGCTCCACAGTTTTTGAGATCTTCATAAAATTGAAACAATATAAAAAGATAAAACTGAAATAATATAAATAACATTTTTAACTGCAATGTTATAAAATAAAAATTAAAACAAAATAAAATACCCCAAATCCAAAACAAAAAAACAAATTTTTCTACCTAGAGTTCAAATAAAACTCTATATTAAACAACTCGTGGATAAAAATGGGGGGAAAATCTGAAATTACAGACTTTTTTCTAGAACATACTGATAATAAAAATGTTAATTATACTTACAATGAAAGTACTATACCAAAATCTACAATATAATAAAAGTAGTGATTTGAAGAAAATCTACAACTTTTCACAAGTGTATCAATAAAAATGGTATGATAATATTTCCAAACTCAAAACATTAAAAAATAACACAAAATCAACCAAAGAAAGCATAAAAGGGAAAATTTTAAAGATAAAAACAGAAATTCATGAGGAAGAAATTAGAAAAATAGTAGAAATAATGATAGTTTTCAAAAACATTCAACAAAATAAATAAACCATTCAGTTCAGTTCAGTTCAGTCGCTCCGTCGTGTCCGACTCTTTGCGACCCCATGAGTCGCAGCACGCCAGGCCTCCCTGTCCATCACCAACTCCCGGAGTTCACTCAGACTCGCGTCCATCGAGCCTGTGATGCCATCCAGCCATCTCATCCTCGGTTGTCCCCTTCTCCTCCTGCCCCCAATCCCTCCCAGCATCAAAGTCTTCTCCAATGAGTCAACTCTTCACATGAGGTGGCGAAAAGTACTGGAGTTTCAGCTTTAGCATCATTCCTTCCAAAGAAATCCCAGGGTTGATCTCCTTTAAAATGGACTGGTTGGAACTCCTTACAGTCCAAGGGACTCTCAAGAGTCTTCTCCAACACCACAGTTCAGAAGCATCAATTCTTCGGTGCTCAGCCTTCCTCACAGTCCAACTCTCACATCCATACATGACTACTGGAAAAACCATAGCCTTGACTAGACGGACCTTAGTCGGCAAAGGAATGTCTCTGCTTTTGAATATGCTGTCTAGGTTGGTCATAACTTTTCTTCCAAGGAGTAAGCGTCTTTTAATTTCATGGCTGCAGTCACCATCTGCAGTGATTTTGGAGCCCCCCAAAATAAAGTCTGACACTGTTTCCACTGTTTCCCCATCTATTTCCCATGGAGTGATGGGACCGGATGCCATGATCTTCGTTTTCTGAATGTTGAGCTTTAAGCCAACTTTTTCACTCTCCCCTTTTACTTTCATCAAGAGGCTTTTTAGTTCCTCTTCACTTTCTGCCATAAGGGTGGTGTCATCTGCATATCTGAGGTGATTGATATTTCTCCCAGCAATCTTGATTCCAGCTTGTTCTTCTTCCAGTCCAGCATTTCTCATGATGTACTCTGCATAGAAGTTAAATAAGCAGGGTGACAATATACAGCCTTGACGTACTCCTTTTCCTATTTGGAACCAGTCTGTTGTTCCATGTCCACTTCTAACTGTTGCTTCCTGACCTGCATACAGGTTTCTCAAGAGGCAGGTCAGGTGGTTGGTATTCCCATCTCTTTCAGAATTTTCCACAGTTTATTGATGAGAGCAAGCATAAATACACAAAATAAGAAATAAGTGAGAAATAACCATTGAAACAGAGCTAGTATACATATATATGTATATAAACACACACACACATACATGTACATGCACACGCTTATAGCATATGTATCTATTAGTCACCCAGTCATATCCAACTCTTTTTTACCCAATGAACAATAGCCAGTCAGGCTCCTCTGTCCATGGAATTCTCCAGGCAAGAATACTGGAGTGGGTAGCCATTCCCTTTTCCAAGGGATCTTCCTGACCCTGGGATCCAATCTGGTTCTGCCACACTGCAGGCAGATTCTTTACCATATGATCCACAGGGAAACCCTTATTTGCAATATGTATACCTATAAATATACATGCATACACATTCACATATGTGTGTATGTGAGTATGTATGACCAATCTCTATAATTCAATGCAAACAAATTTGAAATGCAAAACGAAACATGTACTTTTCTATGAAAAGTAATCTAACAAAATTGATCACAGTAGAAATAGAAAGTTTAAATAGATTAATTGCCATAGAAAAATTAAAAAAAGCTATTAAAGCACTATTTATTAATATATAAAGGCACCAGACTTAAATGATTTCACAGAGAAATTCTACAAAACCTTCATAGACTAGATACTGCTAAAGTGCTAATCTTGAATTGTTTCAGAACATAAAGTAATTTCTGAATTTTTGCAAACCAAATATAACATTAATATCTATATCTGATAAAGACCTCAAAAAAAGAGAACTATAGTCAATTTCATAAAACATTAATGTAAAATGATCCTGTTAAGAACAGGGTTTTGTGTCTTACTGGTCGAGTTCAATAAAATGTTCAAAATAACTTTATATTAATCTATGCTTTAAAAGTTATCCTCTAAGGTTTGGAGACCATCCACAGAGATGCCCAATGGATTTACCTAACAGATAGATAAACTACATTACCAGAGAAGTGAACATCATGGGCTGCTTAGGTCAGAGAACATGGTTCTTGACTCAGTGTGAATCCCAATTGGCAACAGAAGTTTTAATGGTTTATTGTTTCTGTAGATTTTTTCCCCCTGCTTTGAATTTGTCATGATTTTTTTTCTGATTTTCATATAACTGGTAATTTATTCCTCATTGGTGGCAGCAATGATTGGGAGTTTATTCTGTGTTCCTATATAAGGGTCAGCAAAAGCTTTTGTGAAAGGCCAGATAGTAAATATTTTAGGTTTTGAGAGTCATATAATTTCTTTTTCAACTACTCAATTTGGCCATTGTAGTATAAAAGCAACCATAGACATTATGCAAATAATAGGCATGACTATATGCCATGTATGTATACATAAAACAACTATATATAGGGATGAAAATCTTATAATTTTCATATGTCAGAAAATATTACTTTAATTTTTTTCCCAATCACTTAAAAATGTAAAATCTGTTTTATGTGAATGATAAAAAAAATATGCAATGAGCCAATCTGGCCATGGTTTTCCAACCTCTGTTCTAGTCATTACTGTTGAATGATATTAGATTGTTCATTCTGTTAGATGAGAGAAAAGAAAATCTAAATTATTAGTCTTACTGATTAATTGTTTATTTTGAGTTCAAATTGACTTTAAAATTCTGTATTCATTGGGAAGAAAGCTCTTGGGTGGGGCAAACAATGTGGTTTTATGTTTGTGTTTACTTTGACCTGCGTGTGAAGTTGAATAACTGATGATATGTGCTTTCTTTTTGTCTGTTTTTCTGTAAGTATCTTTGAGTATGCTTAAACAATGCCTTTACTTCTCACTGTTTTCCTACTTCTGGAAGCTTTCAATGAAATTATACTATTTGTCTCAAAACAAATGTGTTGCGGTTGGTTTATAGAGATAAATAAGTACATCTGCAAGATAAAATATTTTTCTAAAAGTCCCAGAAAATAAGAATTAAACTGCTAACATTTTAAATGACATAGACATTTTAAAAAGTCATTCTTACAAAAATTGCTAGCACAGAAACATTTTGAAAAGGAGACTAGTTTAAAGTTTTTAATTAAAAAATTAATAGCTATGTTTCTCTCTGATTTATGGGCTTCACTGGTGGCTCAGAGGGTAAAGAATCTGCCTGCAATGTGGGAGACCTGGGTTCCATCCCTGGGTTGGAGAGATCCCCTGGAGAAGGGAATGGCTATCCACTCCAGTATCCTGGCCTGGAGAGTTCCATGGACTGTCTAGTTAATGGGATGGGGTCAGACACGACTGAGCAACTTTCACTTCACTGGTGGCTCAGTAAAGTATTACACAAGCATACCTTTTGTTTCACTTGGATTTTTATCACATAGAAAATGTTACGCTGAAAATCATAAACTCATATTGGATTTGAACTACAGATCAAATAAGCTAACACTCCTATACAATGTTAAGATGATGAAAAATACGTTTGTATTTAACTAAATTAAGTCATTGTGCTAAGGAATTTCTATATCACTAGTAATTTATAATGTGTTAATTGTAATATTTAAAACCTTAGACTAATGTTAAATTGAGCAAATTAATAGGTAATTCTTAGATATATAGATATTTTCTAAATGAGATAAAATATTTTAATATTCATCAAAGACTAATTTATTTTTATATATTTTTGCTTCTTATTTGTATATTCTACAGGAGGTTTATGGGCTTCTCTGGTGGCTCAGTGGTAAAGAATCTGCCTGCAATGCAAGAGACTCAGGTTCCATCCCTGGGTTGGGAAGATCTCCTTGAAAAGGAAATGGCAACCCACTCTGGTATTGCCTGGGAAATCCCATGGACAGAGGAGCCTGGCAGTCCATGGGATCACAGAAGATTCAGGATATGACTTAGCTATTAAGAAACAACAGGAGGTTTATATCAGAGGCATGAGTTTATTTGCCTTGATTTATAGTGCATGATTCTGAAAACCCCAGGCTATGAAATGTATTATAATTCACACTTTGTTTTTATGAGCTCACCTCCTTGATCTTCTGATTAAGTGAAAGTGAAAGTTGCTCAGTTGTGTCCAACTCTTTGCGACCCCATGGACTATATAGTACATGGAATTCTCCAGGCCAGGATACTGGAGGGAGTAGCCATTCCCTTCTCCAGGGGATCTTCCCAACCCAGGGATCAAACCTAGGTCTCCCGCATTGCAGGCAGATTCTTTATCAGCTGAGCCACAAGGTAACTGGTAAGTTGCTTCAGTCATGTCCAACTCTGTGCGACCCCATAGACAGCAGCCCCACCAGGCTCTCTCGTCCCTGGGATTTTCCAGGCAAAAACACTGGAGTGGGTTGCCATTTCCTTCTCCAATGCATGAAAGTGAAAAGTGAAAGTGAAGTCGCTCAGTTGTGTCTGACTCTTAGCGACCCCATGGACTGCAGCCCACCAGGCTCCTCCATCCATGGGATTTTCCAGGCAAGAGTACTGGAGTGGGGTGCCATTGCCTTCTCCGGCCACAAGGTAAAGCCTTCACCTAAAACAATGGGGCATTGAATGGTGTTCCACGGGCAATAATCGGGACTGTCACCTGTTTTTGTAAATAAACTTCTATTAGAACACAGCCAAACCATTCATTTACATATTGCCTATGGCAGTTTTCATTCTATAATAACAGAGTTGAGGAGTTGTAACAGAGACTCTGTTGCCCAGAAATCTTAAAATATTTACTATCTTGCCATTTGTAGGAAAGATTCACAACCCTTAGCTAAAATATAAGATGTCATTCTTTTCCTTCTATGTAATCTACATAGATGGCAGAGATTGTGTCTCACAAGAAGCTTTGTCTGTGTTTTATATTATATTTACCATTCCCTTGAGAATGAACAAGAATCAGTTTTTCTTGATGAAAGAGTTAAGATTCCTTACAATTGAGAATTAACAAGAAATGGTTTCTTTCTTTGTGAGAGAGTTAAGATTCCTTACAATAGTATTCTTTCCTTCTATGTTTATTTTTAGATGCTGTACTGTCACATCCATTAAATTGATAACTTGGTGCTGTTTTTCAGGCATTCATGATCCTATCTATCTTAGTCAAACACTCATATTTCCTGTGATAACTTTTATTTGCTTTCCCAAGATTGAATATATATTTGGATCTTATTTCTTAATTAGATCCACAATGGAAGAGCTACATGAAAAGAGTTATTAAACCAGGAGAGACACTCAGTCTTCCTTAGGTTACATTTGAATGTTTTATAAGAAAGCCCAAGAGCTGTGTCAATGTTCTTTCTAAACATAACATTTTTACCCTCAAGGGAAAGACCATCTTTACAAAATAGACATTTATTATGCTCAATTAGAGAATATTACTCTCCTCCATTCTATTACTATTTTCAGTTATAAATGAACCACCATCATTAAGTGTGTATCATCTACAGATAATTTTTGATATCCTTAAATTTGTGCCTGAGGGTTCTGTTGCAAGTTATAGACTTGGGTTTTATGTCTTCAACAAGAGAAGTATAAGAACCTCTTGAAAAGGATTGTTCAAGATACTGTAAACAATTGGCAAAGAATAGACTCTTGGGTACAAGTTACTGAGCTGATTTTGCTTAGATAACTTTCAGTCCTCTGGACTGAGTCAGTATTAAAAGAACAATTTTTAGTCCATAGGTAAAAGGCTTCATGAAATCCAGTCTACTGACCTAAATCCAGCAGATAAGAATTAATTAAGCAGCATCCATTGAACTGATTAGAACATTTTTGTCATGGTTTTTGTTTAGAATACTGTTGATGCCATTTTAGTGCTTTTTTAAAAAAAAAAAAAAACACTGCATGAAGAAATCTTTTCTCCTTTTAAATTGTCTCTAACTAAATTAAATAGATTGCTTTGCAAATTAAGATGAAACATTTCAAAATGATGTCTGCTTCTCAGTCAACAGAGTTCAGAAACTCTTAGTAGGAATCTTTTCTATGGCAAGAGTCATTTGCAGAAGTTCAAGTACAATCTGTCCTCCTTTATATTAACAGGCGTGTATGCATGCTAAGTCGTTTCAGTCGTGTCTGACTCTTTGCGATCCTGTCGCCAAGCCAGGCTCCTCCATCCATGGGATTCTCCAGGCAAGATCACTGAAGTGGGTTGCCATGCCCTCCTCCAGGGAATCTTCCTGACCCAGGGATCGAACCCTTATCTCTTGCATCTCCTACATTGGCATGGGGATTATTTACCAATAAGGCCACCTGAGAAGCCCCCTTTATTAGCATATAATTGCACAAACTGATTATATAAACAAGACCTTACCTTCAGTAGCATAGTTCAGAATGATTTTCATTCAGTCAGTTATAAGTCACTGACCTCCAAGGAATACTGGCCAGGTAGCGGACTAATGGGTTTCTAGTTTTACAGGTAGTAAGGAAGGACAACTCCTGTCAAGTTAAGAAACTTAGCAAATTCAGGGAACCTTAATAAAAGGGAAATTGCCCCAAGTTTCTATATGTAGCAGATAAAATTCAGTGGAGAAGTTTTGGGAGGGTTTGCAATACCCAAAATAGAAAGTTTTAAAAGTCCAACCTGAGATTCCTTATGAAAATTTCCAGAGATTATTTCTATGTCTGTAGTGGCCACTTACTACTGTGTACTTCTGCATGTGCAAAGTATCTCAAGGAGGTTTACATGGTTCATTATTCTTACTGCACCTGTATAAATAATAACCACAACCCATATGGGACAATTCATTTTGTGATTAATAATCTTGGGAGAGAAATTATTTATGATGACAAGGTTTGGGGAAGGAATTGTAACAAAGAATTGTGGTGACTTTTTAAGCAAAAGAGACTACTAGGTGTCTATTCAATGAGATTCTTGGCATGTGTAGTCAGTCCTTTGTGATTATCTAATTCCATGATGGTCTGCATGTTGGATTATGTTTAGATGGTTTACTTCCCTGTAGAGATTTACCTTATGCAGACCTGTCGAGTAGAAGGTATTTGCTGTCCATAGTAATGTAATGGTTCCTGTTCATAGCAAAACAAATGCAATTTGACAGGCAAAGATAAGATTAAATTAATACACAAGTAAGCAAGTTGTTCGGAGAAGGCAATGGCACCCCACTCCAGTACTCTTGCCTGGAAAAATCCCATGGATGGAGGAGGCTGGTAGGCTGCAGTCCATGGGGTCGTGAAGAGTCAGACACGACCGAGTGACTTCACTTCCACTTTTCACTTTCATGCATTGGAGAAGGATGTGGCAACCCACTCCAGTGTTCTTGCCTGGAGAATCCCAGGGACAGAGGAGCCTGGTGGGCTGCCGTCTATGGGGTCGCACAGAATTGCGACCAACTCTTAGTGGTGGTGTCCAACTCTTAGCAACCCCATGGACTGCAGCCTACCAGGCTCCTCCATCCACGGGATTTTCCAAGCAAGAGTACTGGAGTGGGGTGCCATTGCCTTCTTATGTATAACATATGATAATATAGTATGCATGTTATATATGTATAATATCTATACCATATGTAATATACATATAACAAAGTCTTTTATCAGAGTCATTCTTCAAAAGTCATACCATAAAAAGTGTTACAATTTTAGAGAAACACAATGTAACACTTAGAACTGACAATGACTATATTCAGAATACAGAGAGAAATCCTAAGCAACTGCAAGGAACCAACAGTCTCAGAAGTCGTTGTGCTAATGATCTATTTGCTGCATAATGATACTACCTTAAAACTCAGCAGCTATAAAGCTACAAACATTTGTTATCTCACAGTTTCTTTAGCTCTGTCTGACCCAGCATCAGCCACAAAGCAGTGGGGTGTCAGGAGGTGCTGCAGTGTCATCTGAAGGCCCTGCTGGGGAAGCAGTCACTTTCTTGACCACTCGTGTGCTTTGGGGTTGCTGGCAGGATTTAGCTCTTGGCATCTGTTGGACTGAGGGCCTCAGTTCCTCACTGCTATTGGCTAGGGACCTTCTTCAATTCTTTATCATGAGGGCCCCTCCATGGGTTAATTCACAAGAAGGTCCCTGGCATTGCTGAGAGTGAGTGAGTGAAGGAATGGGAGAGTGATCAAGAGGGAAGCCACAGTCTCTTGGAAGCTAATATCAGAATTAACATTCCAAAAATTTTTGCCATGTTCTGTTTGTTACAAGCAAATCACTAGGTCTAGCCCTCACCCAACAGTGAGGAAATTACATGAGGGAATGAAAACCATGAGGCATGGATGACCAGGACTCCTACATGGGGCCTACCTACCTAAGAATAGAAATTTACAAAGAATAAATACAATCAATAAATCTACTGAAGGATATTTGGGCTCATTGGTAAGCCACATCCACACTCATTCAATTGAAAATAGAAAAGAATTATGACAATATTAAATGTGGGAAAGAATTTGGAGACAAAGTGCTGAGATATAAACTGATAAAACTTTAGAAAATGATTTCTTACCAGTAAACAAAGTTCAATTGACATATAATCTATAACTCATTATTTCCATAATCTATAACTCTTGAGTATATATCCTAGAGAAATTGCACTTGAAAGTCAGAAGATATTCTTAGTTACTTTGTTCATGACAGTGAAAAGAAGAAACTGGGATGAATAAATGAATGACAGATTCATATAACAGAACACAGTACTCAATAGCTGTGTGTGTGTCTGTGTGTGTGTCTGTGTGTGTGTCTGTGTGCTAAGTCAATTCAGTTGTGCCCAACTCTTTGTGACCCTGTAGACCATAGCCTGCCAGGCTCCTCTGTCCATGGAATTCTCCAGGCAAGAATACTGGAATGGGTTGCCATACCCTCTTCTGGGGAATCTTCCCAACCCAGGGGTCAAATGTCTATGTCTCCTGCATTGGCAAGCAACTTCTTTACCACTAGTGCCAGCTGGGAAGCCTATTTATATCATGAGAGGGGTAAATGAGAGTGAAAGTCGCTCAGTCATGTCCAACTCTTTGCAACCCTGTGGACTATACAGTCCATGGAATTCTCCAGGCCAGAATACTGGAGTGGGTAGCCTTTCCCTTCTCCAGGGGATCTTCCCAACCCAGGGATTGAACCTAGGTCTCCTACGTTGCAGGCAGGTTCTTTACCAGCTGAGCCACAAGGGAAGCTCAAGAATACTGGAGTGGGTAGCCTATTCCTTCTCCAGAGGATCTTCCCAACCCAGGAATTGAACCAGGGTCTCCTGCATTGCAGGTGGATTCTTTACCACTGTAAAGGGAAGCCCAATTATCATACACACTTTCAATTACATATTTTAACTGAGATTAGTGTAATTTCTTTGATGTTATAATAAGTACCATAAATATCACCATAGCCAATAAGGGCTGACCACAGCAAGTCATGACTTCAAAGAATTAGTGTAACATAACCTCAACAAGGGCTTCATTACAAGAACCCGTTAAGGACTGATTCAATAACTGATTCAGTAATTCATATTTCCATGAATGCTCTCTATGAACAAAACTGAGGGTATTCATATTTTCTAGTCTTCCTTATTGCTTTTCTCCACCTAAAGCTTTTTAATATTGGATTGATCCAAAAGTTCCTTCAGCTTTTTAAGTAAAAATAAAAGATCTATTTTTCATTTTCACCAAGAACTTTATTGAACATATTCACTATTTTGTTTCACTACCTATTTCCATTTTTTCAGGCAACTTCATAATTCTATCTTCCCAAAACTTTTTTATCTTTTTGGACAAAGAACTGTTCCAGGTGTCTTTTACAGTCTTCCAGGGGATTGAATTTTTGCAAAATTCTCTCCATTAAGAGAATTTTGCAAAAAGACTAAAATAAATGGAAATCCGAAGGTGCAATGTCTGGTGAATCATGGTGGATAAATCAGAACTTCTCAGCCGAGCTGTAACAGTTCCTGCCTGGCCATCAAAGAAACATGTGGTCTTCTGTTATCTTGATGGAAGTGAAGTGAAGTCGCTCAGCCATGTCCAACTTTTTGTGACCCCACGGACTATAGCCTACCAGGCTCCTCAGTCCATGGGATTTTCCAGGCAAGAGTACTGGAGTGTGTTGCCATTTCTTTCTCCAGGGGATCTTCCCTACCCAGGGATCGAACCCAGATCTCCAGCACTGTAGGCAGAAGCTTTACTGTCTGAGCTACCAGGGAAGCCCCTATCTTGATGGAAGATTATGCATTTTCTGTTGATTAGTTCTTAACATTTTTCATCAAGTGCTGCTTTCAGCTGGTCTAATTGGGAGCAGTACTTGTTGGAATTAATTGCTTAGTTTTCAGGATGGAGCTCATAATAGAGGACTCCTTCTTTGGGCAAAGACTGGTCTTTGGTTTGGCTGGTGGGTTTATTTCAATTGCCCTACAGTCTCTTCCATTTCACATTACTGTACAATATCTACTTTTCATCAGCAATAACAATTGTTTTCAAAATGGAACATTTTTGTTAGGTTAAAATAGAGAATCACATGCAGAGATACTGTCAAGAAGGATTTTTTTTTTTTGCATAATTTATGTGGAACTCAAACATCAAAGTGATGAATAACATAACCACAATTGTGCAAATGATTTTCAATGTTTGATTTGGATATTTTGAGTATGTCAGCTATCTCCAGCATGGTATAATGTTGATTGTTCTCAATTAATGTCTCAGTTTGATTGCTATCAACTTCAACTGGTCTATCCATGGAGCAATGTCCAGTGAGAAATCTCTAGCATGAAACTTTGCAAATCACTTTAACTGCTTCATAAACTGTGTCTGGTCAAAGCACCTTCTCCATACACTACACAAATTTTTTTCTGTGTTTCAGTTGTGTTTTTACCTTTCTTGAAATAATAAACCAAAAAATGCCAGAAATGTGGCTTGCTTTCTTCCACCTTCAATATTCAAATGGCTACACACACAAAAATAACCAATTCTGATGTTTTTTAATGCATGCTGATATGACAGCTGTCACAATACAATCTAGCAAGATTATTTTGGATAAAGTTAAAGACAACTAAGTGGTACTAGACACATGTTACAGAAAAGAAAAAAAAACGAACTTTCTTAGCAACCCAAAATATTAAATATGTCTTTGCTAATGAGAGTGTATCTGATTTTATGTTTCTTCAAACTATTTTCTAGAAAGAAGAGAGTGATGTAACTAATGAAGTAATAGAATGATATACAACTGCAGCGTGAACTTCAGTTCAATTCTGACAATAGTGTCTACTATTTTCACATAATCAATTTACAAAACAAAACAATAAACTCAAGTAGTCCTATGCATAAAAATAAAAGAAACTAATGACCTGCCGCTTGAGATCTGTATGCAGGTCAGGAAGCAACAGTTAGAACTGAACATAGAACTGATTCAAATGTATTCTTTTTAATGGCTGAGTAATACTCCATTGTGTAGATGTACCACAGCTTTCTTATCCATTCATCTACTGATGGATATCTAGGTTGTTTCCATGTCCTGGCTATTATAAACAGTGCTGCGATGAACATTGGGGTACATGTGTCTCTTTCAATTCTGGTTTCCTCCGTGTGTATGCCCAACAGAGGGATTGCTGGGTCATAAGGCATTACTATTTGCAATTTTTTAAGGAATCTCCACACTGTTCTCCATAGTGGCTGTACTAGTTTGCATTCCCACCAACAGTGTAGGAGGGTTCCCTTCTCTCCACACCCTCTCCAGCATTTATGGCTTGCAGATTTTTGGATCGCAGACATTCTGACTGGTGTGAAGTGGTACCTCATTGTGGTTTTGATTTGCATTTCTCTAATAATGAGTGATGTTGAGCATCTTTTCATGTGTTTGTTAGCCATCCGTATGTCTTCTTTGGAGAAATGTCTATTTAGTTCTTTGGCCCATTTTTTGATTGGGTCGTTTATTTTTCTGGAATTGAGCTGCAGGAGTTGCTTGTATATTTTTGAGATGAGTTGTTTCATTTGCTATTATTTTCTCCCATTCGGAAGGCTGTCTTTTCACTTTGCTTATGTTTTCCTTTGTTGTGCAGAAGCTTTTAATTTTAATTAGATCCCATTTGTTTATTTTTGCTTTTATTTCCAGAATTCTGGGAGGTGGATCATAGAGGATCCTGCTGTGGTTTATGTCAGAGAGTGTTTTGCCTATGTTCTCCTCTAGGAGTTTTATAGTTTCTGGTCTTACATTTAGATCTTTAATCCATTTTGAGTTTATCTTTGTGTGCGGTGTTAGAAAGTGATCTAGTTTCGTTCTTTTACAAGTGGTTGACCAGTTTTCCCAGCACCACTTGTTAAAGAGATTGTCTTTATTCCATTGTATATTCTTGCCTCCTTTGTCAAAGATAAGGTGTCCATATGTGTGTGGATTTATCTCTGGGCTTTCTATTTTGTTCCATTGATCTATATGTCTGTCTTTGTGCCTTTGTGACCCAGAGAGATGTTGTGGGGAGAGGGGTGGGACAGGGGTTCATGTTTGGGAACGCATGTACACCTGTGGTGGATTCATGTCAATCTATGCCAAAACCAATACAGAATTGTAAAGTAAAAATTAAAAATAAATAAATAAATTAATTAATAAATTAAAAAAAAAAAAAAGAACTAAACATAGAACAAAGACTGGTTCCAAATAGGAAAAGGAGTACGTCCAGGCTGTATATTGTCACCCTACTTATTTAACTTAATGCAGAATACATCATGAGAAATGCTGGGCTGGATGAAGCACAAGCTGGAATCAAGATTGCCAGGAGAAATATCAATAACCTCATATATGCAGATGACACCACCCTTATGGTAGAAAGTGAAGAGGAACTAAAAAGCCTCTTGATGAAAGTGAAAGAGGAGAGTGAAAAAGTTGGCTTAAAGCTCAACATTCAGAAAACTAAGATCATGGCATCTGGTCCCATCAGTTCAGTTCACTTCAATCGGTCAGTCCTGTCTAACTCTTTCGTACCCCATGAACCACAGCATGCCAGGCCTCCCTGTCCATTATCAACTCCCGGAGTTTACCATAACTTATGTCCACTGAGTCAGTGATGCCATAAAACCATCTCATCCTCTGTCATCCTCTTCTCCTCCTGCCTTCAATCTTTCTCAACATCAGGGTCTTTTCAAATGAGTCAGTTATTCACATTAGGTGGCCAAAGTACTGGAGTTTCAGCTTTAACATCAGTCCTTCCAATGAACATTCAGGACCGATTTCCCATAGGATGGACTGGTTGGATCTCCTTGCAGTCCAAGGGACTCTCAAGAGTCTTCTCCAATACCACAGTTCAAAAGCATCAATTCTTTGGCACTCAGCTTTCTTTATAGTCCAACTCTCACGTCCATACACGACCACTGGAAAAACCATAGCCTTGACTAGACGGACCTTTGTTAACAAAGTAATGTCTCTGCTTTTTAATATGCTGTCTAGGTTGGTAATAACTTTCCTTCCAAGGAGTAGGCATCTTTTAATTTCATAGCTGCAATCACCAACTACAGTGATTTTGGAGCCCAAAAAAATAAAGTCAGCCACTTTTTCCACCATTTCCCCATCTATTTGCCATGAAATGATGGAACTGGATGCCATGATCTTAGTTTTTGAATGTTGAGCTTTAAGCCAACTTTATCATTCTCCTCTTTCACTTTCATCAAGAGGCTCTTTAGTTCTTCTTCACTTTCTGCCATAAGGGTGGTGTCATCTGCATATCTGAGGTTATTGAGATTTCTCCCAGCAATCTTGATTCCAGCCTTTGCTTCTTCCAGCCCAGCATTTCTCATTATGTGCTCTGCATATAAGTTAAATAAGCAGGGTGACAATATACAGCCTTGATGTACTCCTTTCCCTATTTGGAACCAGTCTGTTGCTCCATGTCCAGTTCTAACTGTTGCTTTCTGACCTGCATACAGGTTTCTCAAGAGGCAGGTCAGGTGGTCTTGTATTCCCATCTCTTTCAGAACCTTCCACAGTTTATTGTGATCCACACAGTCAAAGGCTTTGGCATAGTCAATAAAGCAGAAATGGATATTTTTCTGGAACTCTCTTGCTTTTTTGATGATCCAGCGAATGTTGGCAATTTGATCTCTGGTTCCTCTGCCTTTTCTAAAATCACCTTGAACATCTGCAAGTTTACAGTTCATATATTGCTGAAGCCTGGCTTGGAGAATTTTGAGCATTACTTTACTAGTGTGTGAGATGAGTGCAATTGTGTGGTAGTTTGAGCATTCTTTGGCATTGCCTTTCTTTGTGATTGTAATGAAAACTGACCTTTTCCAGTCCTGTGGCCACTGCTGAGTCTTCCAAATTTGCTGGCATATTGAGTGCATCACTTTCACAGCATCATCTTCCAGGATTTGAAACAGCTCAACTGGAATTCCATCATCTCCACTAGCTTTGTTCTTAGTGATGCTTCCTAAGGCCCACTTCATTTCACATTCCAGGATGTCTGGCTGTAGGTGAGTGATCACACCATTGTGATTATCTGGTCCTATCACTTCTTGGCAAATAGTTAGGGAAACAATAGAAACAGTAAGAATATTTTTGTGAGCTCCAAAATCACTGCAGATGGTGACTGCAGCCATGAAATTAAAAGACACTTACTCCTTAAAAGAAAAGCTATGACCAACCTAGACAGCATATTAAAAAGCAGAGACATTCCTTTGCCAACAAAAGTCCATCTTGTCAAGACTATGATTTTTCGAATAGTCATCTATGGATGTGAGAATTGGACTATAAAGAAAGCTGAACACCAAATTGATGCTTTTGAACTATGGTGTTGGAGAACTCTTGAGAGTCCCTTGGACTGCAAGGAGATCCAGCCAGTCCACCCTAAAGGAGATCAGTCCTGAGTATTCATTGGAAGGACTGATGTTGAAGCTGAAACTCCAATACTTTGGCCACCTGATGCAAAGAGCTCATTTGAAAAGACCCTGATTTTGGGAAAGACTAAAGGCAGGAGGAGAACAGGATGATAGAGGATGAAATGGTTGGATGGCATCACCGACTCAATGGAGATGAGTTTGGCAAACTCCGGGTGTTGGTGACAGACAGAGAGTCCTGGTGTGCTGCAGTCGAAGAGGTCACAAAGAGTCGGACATGAATGATCAACTGAACTGAACTGAACTCTCCAAGAGTTGTCATACTATTAGTCCAAATCTTAAAAATGATAATATAATGTCATAATGGATTATTTTAAATGAGTTACATAGATTATACAATGGTTAACATAGCAAAATATTAGGTCTAAATTATTTGACCCCAGTGACCCCTGAAAAGGGCTTACTTCTGTTGTTTGAATATATAGAGCTCAGATATGCTTATCATTCCATTTAGAAATTAAAATCATAAAGTGCTAGATTAATGAATGTTTCTAGTTAACTCTTACAAGGCAGAATGATAAAGACATTGTGAATTTGTTTTGACAAATGTGATTAGAATTGTTTTCATCATTTTCAATTTTGAGGTTGAAGAAATCAAATATGATGCACTATGTATAATTTACATTATAATTTATATACAATAAACTTTATTAAAACACAGAATGTGGTCAAATTACTTAGATAATGTTACTAATTGAAGGAATATAAAATTTTTTCACAAGTTTAAAATTAAAAAATAAAGCAACACTTCAATGTATTGACCTTGTTTTCTTTTTGAAAGAAACAAAATTTTTAATTGCTAGCTTTTCTATCTGCTTCAGATTTATAAACAATATAACATGAGATCTTTGTGTAGAGATTCTTTACATTTTCATAAAATATGAGATAATCTACATCTTTTATTAGGCAACTAAATATTTGCTGAAGGTTTGACATAGAGCTATCATCAAATTACTAAATGAGTGTAGTGTAAATCATTTGGCTTTTAAAACATTTTTAAATTTTGGTATTACTTAGAACCACAAGTGGAACTATCATCATTTCCCCCCTTTGCAATTACCATATAGGTATTAAGAAATATAAAGAAGAAATTTTATTATACTTTAAGTTTGGGACCTGAGAAGTGACAAGAATTATCTGATCCCTCCTCTGAATGATCTCACAGTATAGTAAAGAGAAAAAGATATTATTAAATAACTAATTGTAATTGTGATGAGTGCAACGGACCAGGAATAAAGGTTCCTTGTACCACTCAATACTATGATTGATGATGCCAAACTTGGTCTGAGAAATGACCAGAAAAAAAATAAATAAATAAAGGAAGGGAAAATATCTTGGAATGGGAGCCTGTCTAAGGCAGGAAGAAACATGAAACTCTAGGAACTTGAAAGAGAGCCATCTACTGGGGACCCTCCCTCTTGGGGGAGGAAAATTGAAGTGGGGTTTATTTCTTTTTTTCATTTCAGTTACTATCCTGGGTAAGACTCCAGTCATCTTTCCCTGAAGTACTGTACCCACCTTCATCAAAATAGTTCTGCTTAAATCCAAAGTACATGTAGCAACCAGAATAATTTTTCCCAGGTTCACTGCTATTGTGATAATACACTGTAGCATATAATAATATACATTGGAGAATACACAGTAAGTCCTTTATCTACTTGATCTTGCCTTCTTGTCCTTCTCCCTCTTGCCCATACTCAACTCTCTGTGAACTCACCTCCACCAGGTCTCCCTGACACCCACTCTATTCCAACTACATGTATGCAAGCTCAGTTCCTCAGTCGTGTCCAACTCTTTGTGCCCCCATGGACTGCAGCATGCCAGGCTTCCCTCTCCTTCACTATCTCCCTGAGTTTTCTCAAACCCATGTCCATTGAATCCTCGATGTCATCTAATCACCTCATACTCTGTTGTCTCCTTCTTCTCCCACCCTCAATCTTTCCCAGCATCATGTTCTTTTCCAATGAGTAGGCTCTTTGCATCAGGTGGCCAAAGTATTGTAGCCTCAGCTTCAGCATCAGTCCTTTCAATGACTATTCAAGGTTTATCTCCTTTAGGATTGACTGGTTTAATCTCCTTGCTGTCTAAGGGACTCTCAAGAGTCTTCTCCAATACCACATTTCAAAAGCATCAATTTTTCAGCATTCAGCCTTCATTATGGTCCAACTTTCACATCTGTACCTGCCTACTGGAAAAGCCATACTTTTGACTGTATGGGCCTTATATATATACACATAAGGCAGTGACTTCACATTTCCAGAGGTCCAAGAATCATGGCTGATGGTTTAAGGCCTGGTCTGAATCTGAAGATCTGAACACCATGAACTCCAGTGTCCAAGGGCAGGAGAAGATGGGTGTTCCAGCTTAAGCAAAAAGATCAACCTTGCCCTTCCTCCATCTTTTTATTCTATTCCAGCCCTCAGACTCCCTGCATTAACAATTACCACTTAAAAATGCCTACTCCCTAGTGGAGTTTTAGATCACCCTCGTATCTCTGTTTCCCTTTAGAACAAGTTGTCTGACTCTCTTATCACAAATTTCTCTACTTCGTACTTGAAGCCATGTCAATCAGGAGTTACTCTTACTACTCTTTACAAAGATGCCTCTGGATGAAATCACAAAAGACTCCTGCATTGCTAAACCCAATGATTCTCACTTTAACTTATCTTTTAGTGACAGTTGATACTGTTGATCACTTTCTACTTAAACTTTTTTTTATCTATTTAGTTTTGGCTGCACTGGGTTTTCATTGCCATGCATGTGCTTTCTCTGGTTTTGGAGAGCAGGGGCTACTCTTCATTGTGGTGCATAGGCTTCTCATTGGGATCGCTTCTGTTACAGAGCACAGGCTTTAGGTGCACGGGGTCAGTAACTGTGATGCATGGGCTTAGTTGCTCCATGGCATGTGCAGTCTTCTGGGATCAGGGATAGAACCCATATCCCCTGCATTGCCAGGCAGATTCCTAACCACTGGACCACCAGGGGAGTCCCCAGTCACTCTCTACATCTTGAAACATTTCTTCACAATTTCAATTACCTACTGCTTTCCATTTTCATGACACAAAATTACTAAACACAGAATTACCATATGATCAAGTAATTCCATTCCTTTATATAAATCCAAAACAATTGAAAGAGTCTCAAACAGATATGTTCATAGCAATGTTGCTCACAATAACCAAAAGCTGGAGACAACCTAAGTATCCACTGATGGATGAATGTATAACAAAATGTGGCATATACATGCAATGACATGTTCTTCAGCTTCTAAAAGGAAAGAAACTCTGACACGTGTGATAACATAGGTAAACCTTGAGGACATTATGCTAATTGATATTAGCCAGTCACAAAGGACACTTATTTTATGATTCACTTACATTAGGTACCTTGAGTAGTAAAACTCATAGAGACAGAAAATAGAATAGTGGTTGCTAGGGTTTGGGGAGAAAGAGGAAATGAGGGGTTAGTGTTAATTGGTTCAGAGATTCTGCTGTGGAGGATGAAAATCTACTGGAGATGAATGCTGGTGACGATTTCACAACAACATGTATGTACTTAATGCCATAGAAGTGCACTTAGAAATGGGTAAATTTTTATATTATGTATATTTTATGTATATTTCACCACCACTACAACAATTAAAAAAGATTGCATTCTGAATATATTTTGAAGGCAGAGTCCCAAGTCTGAATGATTTTCCATGGGAATGAAAGAGAAATACGGGATTCGGTTCAATAAAATAAGTGAGAGGACTATAGGAGCTGCAGATCCAGGGAGAAAGAACATTGGTTGTGAAAATGTAAGACTGAAGTGAAACAGCACCTAACTAAATTGTTGTAATTGACTGACTGCTGGCTGGATTTCTTATATATACTTTTGTTTAACATCTAATCTCAACACAGAAAAAGTCATCCTTATAAATTTAAGTCAGAGTGTCTATACCTTTCCTGAAGAGCTCCACCAGATCCCCACCTCATTCAGAGCAAAGTGCAATGGTTTTCTTAGGCCTGCAGGGCTCCACGTGACCTGTCTCCCTGTGTTCCTTGCCTCTTCTCATCTCCTGTCACTCCAGCTTCTCTTGACCTCCTCACTCTTTCCCAATCACCCTGGCTACTCTCTGTCTCTTCACATCCTTTGAACTTGCTGTCTCTTCTGCCTAAAAGGCTCACTCCCCCAGCTATTGGTATGTTTATGCTGATTTCAGAACTCTCTCTGTAAATAACATCTTATTAGTGAGGCCTTCCTGACACAATATAGAATAATAGCCCTCCCTTTGAGACCCATTGTCTGTTTTATTTTTTTATTACTGATTACCAGTGACATATTTACTTGAATGTTTATTTGACTTCTGTCCATTTTTTCCCTCCAAAGAGTGCAAACCCCATGAGGACAAGGATATTCTTCTATTTAGTTTCCCAACATCTCCAGTGCCTGAATATTGTTATGTGATATATGATGGTGCCTCTGTATATTTGTTAAGTGACCAAATGAATGAATGAGCTTGTTGCGATCACTCTAGAGATGTGTCCAGACCTTATTGCTCCTTACTTCTCATTTGTAGTAAAATTAGAGCTGGAATGGCCCTGCTGTCCTCTCCACTTTTTTCTTTGTTTCCTGTATAGTTCTAAATATATTATATTACCAAGGTGAGGTGCTGTGCTGTGTTCAGTCACTTCAGTCGTGTCTGACTCTTTGTGACCTATGCACTGTGGCCCGCCAGGCTGCACTGTCCATGGGATTCTCCAAGCAAGAATACTGGAGTGGGTTGCTGAGCCCCACTCCAGGGGATCTTCTCGACCCAGGAATCGAACCCATATTTCCAGTGTCTCCTGCACTGCAGCCAGGTTCTTTACTCACTGAGCCACTACACTTAAAATAACATGAAATATCCAGTGAGTATTTTCATAGCTTGGATTTCATTGATTACACCCCACTGGTAGGTTTGAAATGTTCCCCTGTTCCTTTGTATTTCCTAAAAATTTATTATTGAGACTCAAGACTTAACCAGATTCAGGTCTGGTTTGGGAGTGGGTGGCAATACCATCTCAGAAGAGACAGAGTGTTCTTCCATCAGCCAGCATTTCAAGTGTTCTTTTAGCCTCGATCTAATTCCTTACCCTTTGCTCCTTTATCAGGAGTGTATTCTTTCTATTCATGTTTTTATCGTTTTACTATATGGTCAGGTAGGGCTTTCCAGGTGGTGCTAGTGGTAAAGAACCCACCTGCCAAAGCAGGAGACATAAGAGACACATGGGTTCGATCCTTGGGCCAAGAAGATACTCTGGAGGAAGGCATGGCAACCCACTCCAGTATTCTTGCCTGAAGAATCCCATGGACAGAGAAGCCTGTTGGGCTAAAGTCCATAGGGTCACAAAGAGTCAGACACGACCGAAACAACTTAGCATGCATACACACACACGTGGTCAGGTATCCACAAGTAGCTCACTATATATTAACATAATAGCTCATTTATGTTATCAAAAATATCATATTTTATATCTGATACTAAAACTTACTTTTCCCACTCAAATTTTTTCCTCATCTATTAAATTTTTTTCCTCATCTATTAAAATTTTTATCTTTACACTTTACTCATTTTAGTAGGCATATAGTGTCACACAATAAGATGCCATGATATATTTGTGTCCAGTGTAATAAATGCTGTAATATTTTGTTAGCACATGTGTACACCTAAACACTGAATTGCTCAGTCCAACAGGAGGCACATTCTAAACTTTGCCAGATAGATTCCCAAAGTCCTGATCCAAGTTTAAACTCCCATCAGCATTGTTCTCTCTACATCTACACCAATACTTGGCCTTATCAGGCTTTAAATGTTTGCTGATCTGAGATTTATACATGTTTTATCATTTTTGTTTTCCTTTGTATTGCTCTGCTAAATATTTTGATCCTCTTTATATATTTGTTAGCATTCAGGGCTCTTCTTCTGTGAATGACCTGTTCATAAATCTTTAGAGGGTTTTAAAAAAAAATCTTTTTCTTGTTAACCTAGAAGGGCACTTTATTTATTCTGCAAAACAATCCTCAGTCAATTATTGCATTGAAAATAGCTTCTTCTAGATTTGCCTTTTCACTGTGTTTGTGTTGTTTCTTGTTTTTGTCAAACCCTTTTATTTCTCCCTTAAAATTTGTACTTTCATAGCTTGTTTAAAGAACCCTTACCTCTCTTACAGTAATAAAAATAAACTTCTTTATTTTTCTTAAAGATTTAGATTCCTTTATTCAGTGTTTAGTCAATCTTATTTTTTCTTATGATGTGACACATGAATCTTTTTCTTTTTTTCCATATAGATAACCAAATCATCCTCAAACTGATCATTAAACAGTCTTTCCTTTCCCCACTGATTTGTAATGCCACCTCTGTGGTTTCCTGGAGGAGGAAATGGCAACCCACTCCAGTATTCTTGCCTGGGAAATCCTACAGACAGAAGGCCTAGTAGGCTACACTCCATGGGGTCACGAAGAGTTGGACACAACTGAGGGACTAAGCAACACTCTATGGTTTACCAATTTCTCAGATAATGGTGAGTCCATGTCTGGGACCTCTACTCTATTCCAGTCATGTTATTATCCATCCTTATATGCAAGCACCATTTACAATTTTGGATGAAGAGTTCATAAAGAGGAAATGTTTTTAACTAGGAAAAGACTCAGCTAAACACGGACCCTCCTATGAGGACCCTCTCATAGCCACTTCCTCTGTTTCTAATCATCTACTATTGATTTACTCCAGTTTTATGAGATCTCTTCATCCATTCCCGTATCCTAGTGCATTTGCCCAAATCCTAGTATTGCTGCAAACAAACACATTGTATGTTTTCTCTCTCTTGAACAAATTCCACACCTAACATCCCCCACCCCACAGCAGTCTAACTGGTCGCCTTACATATTCCTGGCTCACATGACCCCACACATGTCACAGTTCACCAGCTTCCCTGGATTATTCACTTGGTTTTCTTCCTCCATGAACATTTTTTTTCCTTCTTGCCTGTGAACTCTCAAATACGTGTCATGACTGAAGAAACGAACGTATCACGAATCTGGGAGCCTTTATTCAAAGGAATATCTGATAAACATTAAACATCTGAGGTTCAAAAATTATACCTTAGGCAAATAGTGAAGGAAAATTTACCTATATAATTTAAAGGCAGTATAATCTAGCAGAAATGAAGATTACTATAAATATTTCCTTTCTACTCCTGTTTGAATTTATCTATTGGACCTCCTTTCTAGTCTCTGACATTTTTTTGGCCAACTTAGTGCTAATATGTCACCAGTCAAGCCAGCAACAACAAGGAAATCCTATTGTAGGGGAAAAAAATTAAAGGCTTTAAAATATTGTTGATTGAGGAACATAGAAAACATCATTTAAAAGCCTTCTAAATTACCATTCCCTTCGTTGCTGCTAAATTTCCCTTTGTCTCATTTCATGCAGCTGGTCTGAATGATGACAGAGTGGTTTGTGATTATGTGGATGACATTAGGCGCCAGCTGAAATGGACACTAAAGGAAGAACCCAGCATCCTGCATCTATAATTCCTGCTACATTTGGCACTGCACCAACTTTACAAATATGCAGCCCTCCTCCTTTTTTTTTTTTTTTCCCTGTAAATCCCATGGCCGATGAATGCTGCTATGGCAACGAATGCCTGGAAAGCCAGGGGGGCCATGGCTATAAAAAGAGTTTCAGAGCATCATGGTAACTGGGAGCCTAGTGGCAGACTCTCAGGCAACCATACACTGTTTAACATCCTGTCTAGAAGCAAACACTTCCACCAAATTTATTTACCTATGTTGTCGAATCACTTGCTACAGAATTCAAAGGGCTCTTATTGCTATGATGGTTTTCATTTTCAATTATTGTATGGTTCATTCCAATCACACAGGTACATTTCCAACAGTTATAAGAAGCTTCCTAAAATAGACTTTTAGAAACTGAGCACAGCTGTCAAAATAATGTTATCGTCTTCAAGAATCTGTTTCGAAGATAGTTATTCCAAAGAAATTTAAAAGTTATATTCCTATATTAGCACACTAAGTAGTTCATACCAGTTTAGTAAATCAAATATTCCATACTGCTAGCTTAATAAGATGGGGAGTCATGCATGAAATGACTGCCAGGTTAATGACATAGGGAGCCATGCATGGCATGTATTTGCATATAATAGCACAGAATGTTCTCCTAAATCCTTTAAATTACTCATCAATTCTTAAACAGGCATTTAACTAAATCCCCATTCAGAATCAGGAAGAAAGTTAAAAAAAAAAAAAAAAAAACACCTACATATTTGAAGTGATGAGATCAGAGCTGAGCAAAACCTAAAGGTTTATTTGGTGTTGGAAATTCTAGCCCTGGGGAAAGAGTTACAGATCCGCATAAAGAAACAAATACATCTCCTGAGCCAGCACATGCCAGCATCAGGCTGCTTTCCAGGACTGCCTCTAGCACATATACAGGGAGCAGAGATCAGAAGTTTCACCACTAACCTCAGAAATAAAGATGCATTTCTAAAGCACTACAAAACATGTAGACTAAATCTACAGTCATTCACTGTGCACAATATTTTAATGGGCCTAATTCTGAACAAAATGCACAGGCTTGCTTTCAGTTGACAACCTGTACGTTCAAGGTATTAAGGAGAATGTCATTACTCCCAAAGCACCTTGTTTGTAACTGGTTATGCAACCTTCCATACAAAATGAGCAGATTTCTTACTATCAAAACAGTTTTGAGCACCAGCTGTTACTCGGAGGAAATCAGAAAACACCCAAGTCACACAAAGGCTATTTTCGCTATTTGAGTCATGGTCTACCAAGAGCTTCATCAGTCTTCACAAATACTCATTGTGAGAAGAGATATACAAACAGCCTTAAAACGAAAGCCCATTCAATAAAGAAAACATGTTTCAGTGCAAAGATTTAGGTAATTGGTCTTCTTTTCCTGCTGTATCTAGTAATAAAGGCAACTAATTGTTGTCGAGCACGGATTCTATGTCTAGTGCATCAAGTTCATTATTCTGTAGCCTCATGCTTGTCTTCAATGTACCTTTATCTCCATTTTTACACACAGGGAAACTGAGCCTCAGAAAAGTTAAGTAACTTGATTGAATAGAAGCTAATGCCAAGATTTAAAGTCTCTTCTGTCTCAATTTAAATCTCATTCCCTTCCCACTAACCACACCATATACCTTTCCAAGGTATATTTATTAGCAGAAATTAGCAAAAACAGAAATTATGTACTGAGAGAATAGGGAAAATAGGCTCAAGAATTTTATTTTAAAAATGTTCTAGCTTTGCTAGGTTTCTCACACTGCCATCATTCATATCCTGTGCCAATACAGAAGAGAGGTGAATTCCAACACCAGTCGCTTTTCTTGGTATAGCTATTCCTCCTGAGAGTTTTGGTTGTTTTCAATGGATTGATTATTAGCTAAAATAACCCAAGGGTGTATTTTGTTGCAAAAAAAAAGAATGAAGCAATTCTAAAGTGTAGATCTGGAAATATAAAGCAAAAGCCCACTCCCTGACAACAAAGGAAGGAGGTATGTATGTGAGTCTTTACATATGGTCAGTGGGTTGACATAAACTCCATGAAGCAATGCTCTCTTTTAAATGCAGCACTTCCTTAACTGTCCATTATGTCTGATTGGAAAATGAGATCCTTTCCCCAAAAAATGGGTAGCTTTTCTGTCAGATAAAATAGCAGCCATAGCTTTAGCATGTGTGTCTCTGACTAAGGTGGTTTTGACAGTCAGCTGCTGAAACATAATTTGCAGCACTTACTTAATATTTATCCAATAAACATAAATATGAAAGCTTTTAAATTGTATAGTTCCGGAATTGTAAAAGAAACAAGAGTGGTTTTGTTTTTTTTTTTAACTTGACTCATAGGTTCCATGTAAAGAAATGCATATGTAAATGAAGAAAACATAGATATCTCATATAGCATCAAATAAGGAGATACAAAAAGTCCATCTGGAGCTCATAGTCTAATGAAGAAAAATTCTTGTGAACATTAATCTTTTAGCTTCTACAATATCACAATTGGAGCACAGGGAGATAAACTTAATCCAGGCAGAGGTGGGTGGTAGGGAAGTTGGGGAAGGTTCCCAGGTGACATCTAAGTTGAAAATGACAGGAAGAATACAAAGAACAGGCAGGCAGGTGTAGGGAGAGGGAGCTTAATGTGTCAGTCATACAATTTGGAGTAATACTCAGCCAGGAAATTTTGAGAATTACATGCAGCTCAGAGGTGCCTGATGGGGCGATGGTCTTCTCAATATCCAGGCAGTGTGCACCTCTAGAAAACTCTATGATGACATGAATGTTGAAACAGTGCTGAGCTAAATAACTGTTAAATGTAGTTACAACCAGCATGCTTTCTGATCCAAAAGACAGTGATGATGATGCCATTGGGTAAAATTTGAGGTCTGATTTTTTCCAAAAAATCTGCACTACCTGATCACTGTCAAAAGAAAATAAACTGAGTTAGCTAATAGATTACACATAATCTCTGTTCCTTGTATAATCTATAACTAGTTTTTTGCTGGTTTAGATTTAACTTTTTTTTCTTAAACTGTACATATACAAAATTGGATTACACATGATACTTGATTCACATTTACTTATAATCAGTCTACACATGTCCTGTTTTTCTTCTTTCAACTATTTATTCATATTTTGGTAACATAATAACCACCAAGAATCCCAACACTTCAGAACAAAACTATGACCTAATCAGTTCACTCACTTAGTCATATCTGACTTTTTGTGACCCCATGGACTGCAACAAGCCAGTCTTCTCTGTCTATCACCAACTCCAGGAGCTTGCTCCAACTCATGTCCTTCGAGTCAGGGATGCCATCCAACCATCCCATCCTCTATTGTCCCCTTCTCCTCCTGCCTTCAATCTTTCCCAGCATCATGGTCTTTTCTGATGAGTTAGTTCTCCATATCAGGTGGCCAAAGTATTGGAGCTTCAGCTGCAGCATCAGTCCTTCCAATGAATATTCAGGACTGATTTCCTTTAGGATGGACTGGTTGGATCTCCTTCCAGTCCAAGGGACTCTCAAGAGTCTTCTCCAACACCACAGTTCAAAACATCAATTCTTTGGCACTCAGCTTTCTTTATAGTCCAACTCTCACATGCCTGCATGACTACTGGAAAAACCATAGCCTTGACGAGATGGACCTTTGTTGGCAAAGTAATGTCTCTGCTTTTTAATATGCTGTCTGGGTTGGTCATAACTTTTCTTTCAAGGAGTAAGCGTCTTTTAATTTCATGGCTGCAGTCACCATCTGCAGTGGTTTTGGAGCCTCCCAGAATAATGTCTGCCACTGTTTCCACCGTTTCCCCATCTATTTGCCATGAAGTTATGGGACCGGATGCCAAACTGGACAGCTACATGTAAAAGAATGAAATTAGAACAATCTTTAACGCCACATACAAAAATAAAGTCAAATGGATTGAAGACCTAAATACAATCAATATTATAAAACTCCTAAAGGAAAACATAGGCAGGACACTCTTTGACATAAATTTCAGCAATCTTTCTTGATCCATTTTGCAGAGCAATAAAATAAAAACAAAAATAAGCAAATGGGATATAATTAAAAGCTTTCGCACAGCAAAGCAAATCATAAACAAAGTGAAAAGGCATTCTATAGAATGGAAGAAAATATTTCCAAACAATACTACTGGGAAGGGATTAGTTTCCAAAATATAGAAACAGCTTATATACTTTAATATATATAAAAATAACCCAATCAAAAATGGGCAAAAGACCTAAACAGACATTTCTCCAAAGAAAACATACAGATGGCCAGCAGACACATGAAAAGATGCTGAATATCACTAATAATTAGAGAAATGAAAATCAAAACTACAATGTAGTATCTCACCTTACACTCCTCAGAATGACCATCATTAAAAAGCCTGCAAATAATAAATGCTGGCGAGAGTGTAGAGAAAAAGAACCTTCTATACTGTTAGTAGGAATGTAAATTGGTACACCCACTATGGAAAACAGTATAGAGGATCCTTCAAAAACTAAAAATAAAGTTACCATAGGATCCTGCAATCCACTCCTGGGAATATATTCAGAGAAAACTATAATTCAAAAACATACATGACCTCAATGTTCATAGCAACACTATTTTTAATAGCCAAGCCAAGACACAAAAAGAATCCAAGTGTCCACTGACAGATAAATAGATAAAGAAGATATGGTGTGTGTGTGTATACATATATATAATGGAAATTTAGTCAACCATAAAAAAGACTGAAATAATGCCATTTGCATTATCATATTAAGTGAAGTAAATCAGATAGAGAAAGACAAATATCGTATATCACTTATAGGTAGAATCTAAAGAAAATGAAACAAAGGAACTTATTTACAAAACAGACTCACAAACACAGAAAACAAACATAGAGTTGCCAAAAGGTATATAGCAGGGCCTATCCCCTTTGGTATAGGGGAGGAATAAATTAGGAGTTTGGGATTAACATATACACACTACAATATATAAGACAGATAATCAAGAAGGACCTATTGTATAGCAAAGTGGTTACATTCAATATCTTATAAAAACCTACAATGGAAAAAAAAATCTCAAAAAGTATATATACATGTTATCAGTTCAGTTCAGTTCAGTTCAGTCGCTCATTCATGTCCGACTCTTTGCGACCCCATGAACCGCAGAACACCAGGCTTCCCTGTCCATCACCAACTCCTGGAGTTCACCCAAACCCATGTCCATTGAGCTGGTGATGCCATCCAACCATCTCATCTTCTGTCGTCCCCTTCTCCTCCTGCCCTCAATCTTTCCCAGCATCAGGGTTTTTTTCAAATGAGTCAGCTCTTCACATCAGTGGCCAAAGTATTGGAGTTTCATATGTATATACATATATATATATATATATGCATATAAAACTGAATCAGTTTGCTATCTAAATTAATTATACTTTGTTTAAAAATATTTAAAAATCAATTGAACTACACACTAAAAATATACTGTATGATGCTTTAAAAATAAAATTATACATGTAATTTAAAAATTTGAAATAACAGTCATAAACAGGAACACATGGTAACTCATTTTATATATAATTCATTAGAATGGGTTTCATTAAAATATATATTGTGGTCCTTATAAATTAATTTAAGCTTATAGATAATCAGAAAAAAACCACCTTACAGCTCACCCCACATTTTCTTGTCAGTTAATTTTAATAGCTACTCAATATTTTTTTAATCAATGCCTTTTTTGCCCAGATCAGCTAGAGTTTGTTTTGGCTGTTTGCAAATAAAAACCCTAACTAGTGCAATTTCCAAAGCTGTAAAATAAGCTACAAGGATTATTATATAACACTATAGTCAATATTTATAATAACTATAAATGGAGTATAACTTTTAAAATTTATGATTAACTATATGATACACCAGCAACATAATATTTTGAAACAAATATACTTTAATTATAAAAAGAAGAAAAATGAAAGAAACTGTATAAAACTTGAAAGAAGGTAGAAGAGAAAGGAAAAAATAAACAAAACTGGGGAACCATAATCAAAAAACAGAAAATAGTATGGCAGAAACGTGTCCAAATATACTAGTAAGTACAATAAATGTGGAGGCCTGGGTTCCATCCCTGGGTTGGGAAGATCGCCTGGAGAAGGAAATGGCAACCCACTCCTGTATTCTTGCCTGGAACATTTCATGGGTAGAGGAGCCTGGCAGGCTACAGTCCCTGGACGCACAGAGTCAGACTGAGTGATCTAGCAGAGCGTGCACACAGAGCTGTCCTGAGTCAGGGCAAGAGGGCTGGGTTTTTAAATCTCAGAGAGATGTGGCCATGGGCCAGGTGGATCTCCTGACTGAGACAATTTCTGAAGAAGGCTGACTGCTGGCAATACTCTCAGCAGCTGGGGTGACAAGTCTTCTTTTCCAAAGAAGCATCGAAGAAGCACATCATAGCACCCTCACAATTACAGATGACCAGATTTAGCATATGTGAAGATGGGAAAGTTTAGGGGGAAAAAAATGTTTACTTAATCACAATAAAAACATTTTGTGAGGTAAACCGTTTTCTTAAGGTTGGTATTCCCATAGGTTAACCTTTCACTGATCTGAGCTGAACTTATGTATAATTCACAAGCACGAGGTTCCTCGGGGGAAAACCACAGACCATGGCCTCCACATCACGCAGCTTGAGAAGCATATGGGGACTTAAGCTATCAAACCTTCTTGTTGTCTTAATAGCTCATTCAGGTCTCACCTCGGAGATTTTCATCAAGCACCCATATAATCTGAAAAAATAACAGGCCAGTCATATTAAAACCTGAGAGAGATGGTTCCATTTCTTGGGTGACTTAATTACTACCAGCATTTACTATTACTTGGAAATGCAGGCAGTGAAGAACTGGGTAAAGTAATGAAGCATCTTTCATGATTGCTCAAATATTAAGTGTATCCGTCATTGCCAAAAGATGGGGACCAAAAAAATCAGAGGCAGAATTTGTTTAAAGATCAAAGTAAGATCTATAAGGTTAATTGTCAAGGTAAGAAGCATATATCTAAACAAAAAAGAAAAAAAATACTATTCTAAAAAATATCAAACCAGCTTGCGTTATTCCCATTTCTGTACAAATGTGTTTATGAGCAGGTATTAAAGTAGAAAAATCATAGTTGAATATCTACTCATATATAGGGTTATCTATGAGATATTAACTGAATAAAAGCAAAAACAAGTTGAAAGGAAATGTGCATATTATGCTACTATTCTGGTGATAAAATAATCAACCAACCAAAACTATATTTTTCTGCATTTATGTGCTTATATGCATTTATGTGAGCAAGTAGAAAAGCAAAACTAGTAATATGAGAATGGGAGTGAAAAGAATGTGTGATAATTGGCATTTTATCACATCTTTGCCGCATATTGTTTCACCAGTTACAATAAGGACTATTCATTTTTGAGTTGAAAAACACAGGAAGAAATTCATACAAATGAAAAACAACATAGAACAACACATAGATCCAATTCATAAAGTAGGAATTTTAGGGCTGTTTTTTTTAAAAGCAGCTCTACAAATCATTTATAAGAGCCAAAGCACCTTTCAAGGAGCTTGGGGTGGAAAAATAAGCATAGATGATACAGGAATAAAGAGGTTTCTTTTTTGTCTATAGCATGTGGCACAATCTTAAGAAGCAATCTGAGCTAATCAGCCTGTCCTATTCATATGGGGCCATTCAGAGAACAAATCTTTACCAAAAATGGTACAATGACCTGAGGAAAATAATTAAAGAATGATTTTTATGAATTACTAGATTAGTTTGGATAGAAGATATTTGTTTTAGATTTTGCCTTATAAGGTAAATTGGTTCAATAAGTGCCACTCTATAGGCCTAAAGATTTACAAAAGAATGTAATATTATAGAAAAATATGAAGAAAGAGCTTTTCTTCATGGAGGAATTCTAATGGGAGGAAAATTTATAATATCCAGTGGATAAATGAGATATTGGATTAGCTGATGATCTAAGAGATATTGGATTAGCTGATAATTTACAGTGGATTAATTTAAAAGATGCTATAAGATCATTGTGAAAATTCCTTAAAGGATTCATAAGTGGATTCTATTTTGTAAGTGGAAAAAACTGAACATGAGAAAGATGTTTGGATTATTATACTAAAATCTTTAAATATATTCGAATAAATTAAAATCAAATGGGACCGTGTACATAAAACGCTATCAAATTTCTCCCAGTGTTGGGAAGGGTTAAACTTAATAATAATAATTTTAAATATCCTCAAATGTCAGATTTCATAGTTCACAACTTGATTTAATGTGAAAATTTTCTTTCAAAAGTGAATAGTGCATAATCATGTTCCATAGAGCTTTCTGTATCAAAAATATCTACTACAATCAGTGCTGTCTTACTTATCTGTCTTCTACATAGCCAGGCCTCCAGTTTGGATGAATTTAGTGTACGAGTAAACCTATTTTCTTAAAAATGAGGCCAATATATAAGAAGAAAATTCTATTAGGGAAGAGCACCTATAATCTTAGCTGAATGATCTAAAAAACATTACATCCACTTTTCATGAAATGAAAACCACAGGACTTCATAAATTCTTCCTTTGTGGAGAACAACTTGGTGCATCTGAAAGCATGATCCATCTATACAATACATGAAAACAACTAAGAACAGAGGTGCAAACCAGCCAAAGCAAGGCGAGATCCCACTGTGCAAACCTGAATCCCATGCAGACAATTTCAAGATTATTTATTGCACCTTGGTGTTACAGGGAATGAAGACAACTAATTGTGCATAAGCATTTTTCAAATGGCTTCCATATCAAAAACGTCTATTAAATTCAGCGCTACTTCTTTTTCCCAGTTTATCCAAGTCTCCAGTTGACATTGATTTATTTTTCATGTAAAGTATTGGGTCTTGCAGTGTGCCCAGCACTTTGCCAGGCATGCTCACAAGTCATATAATCCAGTCTGTAGCACAGACCGTCTCTCCATTTTCAGTTCAGTTCAGTTCAGTCGCTCAGTCGTGTTCGACTCTTTGAGATCCCATGGACCGCAGCATGCCAAGCCTCCCTGTCCATCACCAACTCCTGGAGTTTACCCAAACTCATCTCCATTGAGTCGGTGATGCCATCCAACCATTTCATCCTCTGTCGTCCCCTTCTCCTCCTGCCTTCAATCTTTCCCAGCATCACGGTCTTTTCAAATGAGTCAGCTCTTTGCATAAATCAGCCAAAGTACTGGAGTTTCAGCTTAAGCATCAGTCCTTCCAATGAACACTCAGGACTGATCTCCTTTAGAATGGACTGGCTGGATCTCCTTGAAGTCCAAGGGACTCTCAAGAGTGTTCTCCAATACCACAGTTAAAGCATCAATTCTTCAGTGCTCAGCTTTCTTCACAGTCCAACTCTCACATCCATACATGACTACTGGAAAAACCATAGCCTTGACTAGATGGAACTTTGTTGGCAAAGTAATGTCTCTGCTTTTTAATATGCTGTCTCTCCATTTTACAAATGAGTAAACTGAGGGCAAGAAATATTCAGCACTGTGTCCAAGGTCATACAACCAATTAATGACTAGCCTGGGTCATAGCTCAGTTGGTAAAGAATCCGCCTGCAGTGCAGGAGACCCCGATTCCATTCCTGGGTTGGGAAGATCCCCTGGAGAAGGGAAAGGCTACCCACTCAAGTATTCTGGCCTGGAGAGTTGCTGGCATTGCTTGTTAAATAAACCATTCTTTCCTGCTGTATTAAGTTTTTAACTTTTGTTATACACTAAATTCATGAACACACTGGCATCTGTTTCTGGGATCTTGTCATTTTGGATCCCATACTATCTCAAAAGCACAAGTGGCACCAATTTTCTGCCAGACTCTGTCACTTAGCAAACATACATTGAGTGTAACATGGAATAAGAGTTAAGAAAATACAAAAAAGGGTGGTAACTCCTCCCGTAGGGTCTTACAGCTTGTAGGGGGTAACAGCGTGATATCATACACATACATAAAGTGTTAATCAACAATACCATGTGTTATCTTTCATGGCAAGACAAAATATGTAGGAGAAACAGCTGGTGATAGATGGTTTCAAATCAGAAGTGAACACAGTATAGACTGTAATGTGCAGAGGAAATTTGGAGCAAGGGGAACTGACATAGCCCTTGAAATGAAATTAGATGACTAATACCAGAATCCAGGAGCTCTGAGTATTTGAGCATGCAGATTCCTCTGATTTTGTGACTATAGGAAAAATCAGAAAATACTTTTATGATGTTAGCATCATAGCTAATAACTGCTACCAATCATCAGTAAAAATGCATAATCTTAAAATAACATTCAATATTGATGGCTCCATTATTTCTATTTTGGTCTTAAATATATTCATTTTTTGAATTATGATGATATTGCTTTAAAATTTCTAGTTTCATAGCATTAAGAAAGTCATCCAAAGCAAATACAAGCATCTCACTGAATGGTGAGATACAACTAGTCTGCCTTCATCCATTTATGTAAAATTCTAGGGCACATAGGAACAGGAGAGGTCAGGACTCAGGCTTGGGTTTTGGTTCTGTTTCTTTTCACCTGTGATGTGTGAAGACTGCTGCCCCTTGTTGTAGAGGTAGTCCATCATTACGCCATTAATAGATCTCACCAGAATAAGGTTTCATTACTCTGGATATTGGATAAGGCCCTGCCAGAAGGCCTTCAATACCCTATGGATAAGATGTGCTAAGTCCCCGAATTAGGTACATGCGTCTTTGGGCAAAAATTTGAGGGTTTATACTGGGTTTGAGGAGCTCTGATCAAGATGTTTCCCCGGGGTGACAAACCCATAATTGGACTTATCAGCTCTAGGCTACCTTGATTAATGCAACCTTCTGTGATTTATCACCCAGACTATTTTTAAACAGGTGCTCTCTTCATTGTAATAGACTAGAGATGTTCAAGAATGCCCATATGGGCTTGTTTTAGTTATTCATTTGGTGAAATTTCCTGAGGACACATTACAAGCGGAAAAAAAAAAAAAAAAACCCAGTCATTTTGTAGCTACCTGGGATTAGTTGATATCAGGCTGGATGTTTTCAGCCCAACCTCCTTAATGCTTTAAAAGGAAGTTTCTGCTTTTTCTTCCTGTTATTCTCCGACCACCACACATGAATCCTGACATTCAAAGCTTTTGGGTAAGGCAGTGTCTGCCAGATCACTCCACTCTCCACTGTGTGTGTGTGTGTGTGTGTGTGTGTGTGTATGCTCAGTCACTCAGTCAAGTCATATTCTGCTCTTTGTGACCCCATGGACTGCAGCCCTCCAGGCTCCTCTGTCCATGGGATTTCCCAGGCAAGAATACTGGTGTGAGCTGCCATGATCTCCTCCAGGGGATCTTCCTGACCTGGGATTGAACCCATGTTTCTTGTGTCCCCTGCATTGACAGACAGATTCTTTACCATTTTGCTACCTGGGAAGCTCCCACTCATTAAAGTTTTGAAGTGAGTAGCTGGGAGAAGGGAGATACCATAGAAATGGAGAAGGTGGGCATTTTCAGTTAGGGCATAGAGACATTGAGGCTCCTGTGGGCATTGAGGTGGAGATGTTGAGTGAGCAATTAAAAATTAAACCATAAAAAGTTTACCTTCTCAGGAAATGTGCTACCTTCTATGGGCCGTTCTATGATATGACACAAAGCTGTTTTTTCCTGTCCTCCAATTGTACGTCTAAGAAAACTCTTCCCTCTTGTAGGAAAGGCTCAGGATATATGTTGGGATGGGGCAGAGGTCAGAGGAAAACAACTCCAAGGATAGATCTGGATCATTCCATTTCTCCTAAAAACGAGGCTTGGCTCAACAATCACCACCTCCCTGTAAATTTAAATTTGTTGTGAAAATCTGGGGCCTGTAATTACCTGAAGGATAGAACCTCCCGTGTCCCTCATTACCTATGTGAAGAGAGAATCTGAAGATATTTGAGATCTAGCATTTCTCAGTTTGGAAAGTGGTGACAGACAAGGAAACCCTCATTAGCATTTCCATTTTGCATTTCAAATAGAAGGGAGGCGGTGTTCAAAACTGAGCCAGCTAAAGCTTTAAAGCATCCCTTAATTACATGTTTGGTAATGCCTGAAAGGCTGAGGAGTCCCTGGGGAAAAAAAAAAAAAAAGAGTGCTGACTAAATTTCTATGCCTTTTGAGGGTGGATAGGAAGAATGCAAAGAATCTTAAAGTCTCAGGGTGGAAGGAGCCTACAAAGGTGATTTATTACTTTCCAATCCTTCACTGTGGTAAGGATAGGAGAGAGGAGGGGGAAGGCTATGAAAATGGTCCCAAAGTGATGGGGTTCTCTCCTCTTTTAAACAGCCATCTTACCAGGAGACCCACAGCCTTCCTGGCAGGCTGCTCCAGCACCTACTGACTGATGGTCAAAATTCATGTCTCTCATCTCACCTAAATAGTTCAGAGTTAATAACTCATTCTCTTTGGGCTATTAATGATAAACCATGTGTAAAGACAGGCTTAATTTCTAAATGGTATAGCGCAAACTATGAGATGGAAGTGTCAGGCACAGAGACTTTGAGAAATGTTTTCTTATTTCTTTTTAATCCTTCCTTTTGTCTTACACAGACCCTTTTCCCCCCACTCTTCTCCCTTTTCCTCATTTATTATCTTATTCATCAATTACAGTATTACTCTGTGTTAACAAGATACTATCAATTTCAAAGCTTTTAGCAATATTCATTTTTTAAATGTAGACACTAAAGTGGGTGTCTGAGTATCTTGAGATAGCCAATATTTCCTAGCATTATCTAATTGAATAGTTCTAATATTAGAAGTATCTAACATTAGAATGCTACTTGCTATAAGAATTTTTCATGTAAATTGTCTAGATTAAAAACAAATGAGATGTTCCTGTATGGCAGAAACCATCATAATATTGTAGAATACTTATCCTTCAATTAAAAATAAAATAAAATTAGAAAAAAATAAGAAATCCTTACCAAGAAAATTGACTTTATCATGCTATATCTTATCCGTATCCTGTCCCCACTGGCCACCCACATCCTCTTACTCTCACTAAGCCATGACTATTTCCCATCCTCATTGTTCTCTCCCATTCATTCTACTGAGCATCTCCTTCTGGTCCACCCACCATGAACACCCATCTTCTCCCAGCAGGTTCTTCCACACTCACTGTTCAACACGTGAAACTTCACATCTAGCGTTTCTCTCATGCCTCTCATTTTCACTTGCACTTGCTATTACTTTTTCCTACCTGACCCTTTCTGGGGTGACTATCAGAGCATGACTCTCCTTATTCAGCTGCAGAATATAACTGCCATCTACCTCTCCCCCCAAATTCAATAGTGATTAAAAAGAAATAAAACAATTGTAAGAGATATTGCCTGTAGTATATAGTTCTATCAATCTAGACCTATGAATATTAATCCTTTTTTAGTCATGAAACCCTTTGAGAATCTGCTGAAAACTAGAAACTTTAGAAAAGTACACACTATTGTGTATATATTCAACTCAGGGTGTGTGGATTCCTGTCACTAGGTTAGGCACTTCTAGGTGAACTAAGGTACATCTTGGACCGAGATGGCCAATGAGAAATCATGATCCCCAAACAGTATCATCTGTGGGATTCTGGAATCGATCTCACTGAACAGCTCCCTAATGTTAAGCCCACACTACATGACTGAAAAACACCCGAAGAGCACCACCCAAGAAAGTTGTTCGGTTGCTAAGCCATGTCTGACTCCGCGATCTCATGGACTGCAGCAATGCCAGACTCCTTTTTCCTCCACTGTCTCCTGGAGTTTGCTCTAAGTCAGATCCATTGAGTCGGTGATGCTATCTAACAATCTCATCCTCTGCCGCCCTCTTCTCCTTTTGCCTTCCATCTTTCCCAGTATTAGGGTCTTTTCCAATGAGTTGGCTAATTGCATCAGGTGACCAAAGTATTGGTACTTGAGATTGCAGTCAAAGAAGAATTATAATTGAGGAGCGTGGCCACTCACTCACACCTCTTTCAGGTTCAGAAATCCTGGTTTCTTTCATTCCCAGGAAACCTTGCCAGGCACACTCCCACCTGTTAACTCTGCTGCTTGCCTTTGCTCCTTTGCAGATCTGCAGAGTTGACACCTAAGGTTGACATTCGCTTTCTGGAGGTTTTTCCTCAGCTACCACTTTCTCAGTGAGGCCACTCTATTTTAGAATGGAAAGGATTCCCACTCTCCACATGACTCCATTTCTCTTCCTTGTTTTACTTTCCCTTATTGTTGTTTAGTCACTCAGTCATGTCCATCTCTTTTATGACCCTATGGACTGTAGCTTGCCAGGCTCCTCTATTCATGGGATTTCCAGGCAAGAATATGGCCATTTCCTTCTCCAAGCGATCTTCCTGACCCAGGGACTGAACCTGGGTTCATGCAATACCAGGTGGATTCTTTACTGCTGAGACACTTTACTTCTTTTATTGCCTGTCTCCTTCCACCGAATGAGGAGAACATTCTGTTTTGTTCACTGGCTTACTCTCAGCCCCTAGAATAATGCTTGACAGAAGATGCTCAGATATTTGTTGAATGAGTAAATGAACAAAAAGATGAAGGCATCCTTCTTTCTAACTGCCTGCCAGGAAGCTCAGGATAAAATTTTCAGTTGATCAATAGAATGTGTGTATCACTTTGTGGTATGCATTTTTGTATTCAGCTTACTCCTGGCTTCATTTTATTTTTTCCATCCTTTTATGCCTTTTCTCTCATTTTCTCAGTCACATATTTTGTCCTTTTTGTGTGTGTTTTATATATAATTTTATCAACCCCTTCAAATCTGTTTTACAAGAGGCATGGAATTCATGCATTATTTTTCATTTGTCATCATTATCTCCTCTCTTCATTTTTTTTGTCTATTTGTATATTTTAGAATGTTTCTCCCACAATTTTCTATCATCTCTACTATTTTGCTTTTTTTTAGCCATATCTTTTGTATAGAAACATGTGTCCTAGCATACAAGTAAAGGTTGCAGTCTGTGATAGATAGATGATAGACAGATAAATAGAGAGATAGAGATATATAGATAGATTTGGAGATCCTGAATTTGTGTTATTTTGAATATAATTACAGAGGACAAATTTGTGAATGTCTTTCTGGAAAGTTTCTTCGGACTTGGAGAAGCTTATGTAAATCTGTAATAACAACTGCACTAGAAATATAGAAATAAGTTCTGCACAGTGAAATTTTTATTTCTAAACTTAACTAAAAATAAAATCTCCTTTTCTAGCATTCTACTGAAAATGATCACCCAAAGGGCTTTTCTCTCCTCAGGTGACTCAATGAGGTGTGTTTCTAAAACTGTCTCCACCAAAGTGCCCATAAAGGCAGAAAGAGAGAGCAAGTGTACACCAGCAGGACTTTTAAAGACTTGTATTTTCTCTTAAAAATACATATGAAGCTGGCTTTCTATTACATTTTACATAAGGATAATACTTTAAATTCGGAGAAGGCAATGGTAACCCACTCCAGTACTCTTGCCTGAAAAATCCCATGGGCGGAGGAGCCTGGTAGGCTGCAGTCCATGGGGTCGCACAGAGTTGGACACGACTGAGCGACTTCACTTTCACTTTTCACTTTCATACACTGGAGAAGGAAATGGCAACCCACTCCAGTGTTCTTGCCTGGATAATCCCCACGACGGGAGGAACCTGGTGGGCTGCCATCTATGGGGTTGCACAGAGTCAGACACGACTGAAGCGTCTTCCATGATCTTGATCTTTTACCTAATTCCCATAATAGGAAGTCAGGGCACCTTATTCTAAGAGTAAGTGGACTAATAATATTTACCTAGATCCTAAAATGTACTTAAAGGAATGGACTGAGAAAAATGTAGGAGGGGTGCTGGCATTTACTGAATTCCTATAATATATCAACATCATCGTTAATGATCTTATTTAATATTTGTACTGATTCCATGAGATTTCTGATGTTATTCTCAAATGAGGACACGTAAGCTAGATGTTGGTTAACTTGCCCTGATTCACACTGCTAGAAAATGGCAATGATATTTAGAAGTTTCAGTTTATTTAGTTTCAAAATCCATAATTTTTCGTGCCATTGAGGTCACCTCTTTGGTCTCAATAGCATTTATCTCTCTTAAAAAGAGAAAAACAAATGCACCTGTTAGTTCTAAAAACAGAAATGCTAATCAGCGTTGATACCGACTTTGTGTTTTCATGTTTTATCAACAAAGGAAGCCAGTTGTATTTCTTTGCAACAGTTTTTCTCTATGCTGCTTTCTATTTACCAAGAAGTGTCATGTCACTAAAGAATGAAAAGTTGGAAGAGAAGAAATGAAGAAGCTACTTCATGACTGGTAGCTTGAGCTACTGCCGGACTATTTACATCTATCTGGAATAGGCTGAAAGTTGAGTAATACATATAATGTATCACCTACATTATTATATATGTGTGTGTGTGGGGGTTCTGTTATTTTTCAAGTGCACAAAGAGACTATGCTGTGTGCCATGTCACTTTAGTCATGTCTGACTCTGTGACCCTATGGACTCTAGCCTGCCAGCCTCCTCTGTCCTTGGGATTCTTCAGGCAAGAATACTGGAGTGGGTTGCCATGCTCTACTTTAGGGGATCTTCTGGACCCAGGGTTCAAATCTGCATTTCTTTACATCTCCTGCATTGCAGGTGGATTCTTTACCACTAACATAATTCATTTAAATACAAAATGCATTTTACTGAATTCAGAATAGTTTTTGGACCTTGAGTATTTTCCTCTCTCAATGAATATTAAAGTATAACTGATAACACAGATATAATAAAAGAGTATTTTATTTTAGAAAGAGGTTTTAATGCTAATTAAGGTCATGAGGGACTCCTAGATTTTTTTTTTAAGAAGGAATTTTGTTCCATGTGGTTTTCAGAAGTACACTAAATTTACTTTCGTACTATTCTGCACTTTATCTGTCTCCAGAAAGATTTTGAAGTACATGGTGGATTTAATCCCATTAATCTTTGGAAATATGATGAGTGGTTCAGTTTCTGATTTTTCATAATCAGCTGTTCTAACTGTAAGATATTACTGCCTTATAGGGACATCTGCTGGTAGATAAATAAAGGTCTGGAACAATAAAATACTGCCTTCTCAGTGTTTGCCAGGGCATTGGTCTGAGGCTGTAGCCTTTCTCGTATGCATCTGCTTCAGATAGTACATGGCTGTTAAAATTCTAAGTAAATATTCTATCATTTCACAGTCCTATTCTTCTCAGGTCACATAAAACTTGCCCTTATTACAAATGTGCATTCTTCTCACAATAGATTCACATGTGTATTTAATTTTTATCTCCAGACTGACCATATATTATCCTGAAAACCTCAGGCTTTCTGGAAGCGTATGTGCTCTGGGGCAGATGGCATGAAGATTGGAGCCCTTGGAGTTCACACTCTCCATCGTAAGCCATCACCTCTTCTGCTACCAGCTTTGGATTTCCAGATCCTCATGAAACATGCAAGAGAAAAGAAAAACCACTTTCTCACATTGCAGAAACAAAAGTAAAGTAAATTTGATAATGTTATTAATGTCTCAAACTTTCAAACTCTAATTTTTTCATGCGGTGGGCGGGGGGGCGGGGGGGGGCGCTTCTTAATAATTTTAGCAGTAAGTCAAAACATTATTCTCCCACTCAGCCACACAAGGTTATCCAGCAATAATTAGCTGTAGCTAAGTAATTATCACCTTACATTTGAAAAAGGATTACCTGATGAAAGTAAAGCAACTGGTAGTATTATTTCTACTAAACTTAACCATTGCCAGGAAGATGAAATAATTTATTTTCTTAGGGTGTTTCACTGAACAAGGATCGCCTTCATACTCCATCTTTGGAAAAGCAGAACTGTGTTAAATCATATATTGTAGACTTAAAACTAAATTGCCCATAAAAGTCAATATTACCAAGAATATAGTGGAGCAGCTTATTCATGCCACTTCTTTAAACTCACTGCACATTAATGTGCTAATATGACAGAAAATAATCATCATATGCCTTCCCAGTGCTTTTTCTCTGTTGTTTATATATGTATATTTTTAAAGCAGGTAGAAGATTGTTTCATCAGTTAAGGCATTCCCTGCCAAAACAAGCGACATAATCATTAACTAATTACAACTAAATAATAGCATAGTTCATTTTGACAAGTTAACGCACATTCTGTTAAGAGTTGAAAGCTCAAGAAAGAGAATAATGAAGCTACTATGCTCACAAAATCTTCAGAGCCAATATGGGAAATAAACTCTTCGAGAGTTTTCACCAACCACATGTCTTTCTTTTACCCTCTTGCTCTTATTGTGTAAAAGGCATTTGGATTTATGGTAACATTTTATAATAACACACTAAGCTATCAACTTATTTTTCCTGATTTTAACCAATCATAAACCATAGAATCTACTGACATTCAAAGTTTCAACATGCTGAAATCATCATTTTGGCTGTTGACCCCATTACCAATGAAGCAGCAAGATACACATGGTGACTCTCAGATGTGAAAAGACTAAGGAAAAGCAAGTCAAGAGAGGAAAACCAGTGTTTCCAAATGTAATCCAATTTTTTTCAGAAGCCAAAACAAACACAAAGACATGCCTGAAATGGCATGTTAGCAGTATTGTCTCTGAGGAGCATCATACCCTAACTGAAAAATAACTTTTAAAAATTAATGCAAAATTAAATTATGTATTTTGTGATTTCTTAAACAATGACTCAATTTTTTTTTTTTACTATACCAGTGTCTGATGAATGATCAGTGTCTAATTATTCCCAGTCTCCTCACATACATTCCATCAAAATTCTGAAAAGAAAATAATTGAGAATATTTTTCTAAAATCTGTCCTTTATAAAGCTCATAAAAGGATAATTAAGGAATAGGTTCTCCAGTCTTGTAGGCAGTATAGATTCTTTTAGCTCAGAAAAGGTGGCTAAACAAAAGGAATTAATACAGGGTAAACAACATGAATGTAGGTATAGAATATCAAGTTATTGTTGTTTTTAGTTTACTTATTGTAGCTATATTTCCTATATTGTAGCTATATTTGTACCTTTCCGCCTTAACTCCACTATCATGAAACTTCATACTAGACTTCTAAAGTTGGTCAGTTTCATTTAACTGCTAGAGAAATGAGGAAAGAGCAGGTATACAACAAAGACTATTGGGTTTTATACTAAACATTAGAAACCAATTACAATATAATAGAAGTAGTAAGTCATTTAATATATTACTTTTACAACTTGGGTATGGGGCAATAAAATTTGTTCAACAAATGGTTATACATTTTTCTTGAGAGAGACAAATGAATCATTATTTAGCATACACCAAAAAGGAATTCAAAAGAAAAAAAAATTAACTTCTGAAGGTGGAATGAGATCCACGCATTAAAGTGTGGTACTAGTATCACAAACCACAAAAAAATGTAGAAAGAATTTAATTTATTTACCTTTCTAGTTTGGCACAAATGTCCTACAGCTAATTATCATGAGATATTGCCTGGAAATTAACCAGTCATGTTGCGTTTCTATCTCCAGATTTACAATTAGTAATGCTATTAATGTGGTTCCTGTACTTAGCGTTACTAATTATATTGCTATGAACTAATGGTGTTAAAAATAGCAATAGCCATCAACTACCAATTAATGCTTAATGAGAGCATATAAAGCCTGGCATTGTAATGAATTTCAAAATTATTGTTGCTTGTGTTAGTCTTGTCATTGTGCAAAAATGGGTGTAACCAGTAACCACTGAAGTAGGGCATTGATTGAAAGCATAGTTACTACACTGCTGCAGGAAAATCAAGAAATAAATGACTCCCTGAAGGAATATGGGGTTCTCAAGGCAAGAATACTAAAGTGGTTTGCCATTCCCTTCTCCAGTGGCCCACATTTTGTTAGAACTCTCCACCATGACCCATCCGTCTTGGGTGGCCCTACAAGGCATGGCTCACAGTTACATTGAGTTAGACAAGGCTGTGGTCCATGTGATCAGTTTGGTCAGTTTTCTGTGATTTAGGTTTTCATTCTGTATGCCTTCTGATGGATAAGGGTAAGAGGTTTGTGGAAGCTAATTAATGGGAGAGACTGACTGTGGGGGAATCTGGGTCTTGTTCTAATGGGCAGGGCCATGCTCAGTAAATTTTAATCCAATTTTCTGCTGATGAGCAGGACTCTGTTCCCTCCCTGTTGTTTGGCCTGAGGCCAAACTATGGTAGGGCCTGACCCAGCAGCAGGCCACTGTCAACATATGCCTCTGCTGGAGACTCCTAGACACTCACAGGCAAACCTGGCTCAGATGGACAGGGAAGCCTGGCATGTTGCAGTCCATGGGGTCACAAAGAGTCATACACAATTGAGCAACTGAACTGAGGGAATATATACTCCATTTTACCCTTAGAATTCAACTCACCTGTTAGGGAAGAATCTTTCCTAGATATACAACATCAAAAGCAACTGAAACACAATTTGCAAAGATATTTGAAATCCACAAATTTAAAAAGGGAAATGTTTTAAAAACAATTTTTTTGAAAAGGAAGTTTTATGGATGAATCATTCAACAAATCATCTCTCCTAGAATTATAGAAGACAGAATATCCCAGAAGTACACTATTATCAGAAGGCATATTTAAAATAAGCATACCCTGTATTAGCTAGAATAGGGTAAATTACACTGCAGTAACAAACCCTATCCGCAGCTTAACATATAAAATTTATTTCTTGCTCACATCTTATGTCCAGCACCATCACTTAGGGGCTACTGCCCACTGCAGTTACTCCTATTATTAGAGTACTCCCATCACATACTCCCTGTCACATACTCCAATGATCTTCAGAGGGAATTTGGACAACGGTGCCCTCTGTACTTCTATGCAGAAGTGACATATCACTTTAGAAGATAATTCACTGGAGAAAACAAATCATATGACTATGTCTAAGTAAAGGTAATGAAGAATGGTACCCAGAAAAATAACAGCTGAAATATTAGTGTACCACCTCATGTTTTAGTTCTTTAGCACTATTTTAATGACTATAGCAAGAAGACAATGTCTATGAGAACTTCACTAGAGAACTGCCTAGTGGTGGAGGAATATTAGTAGAACACCAATACACCTCTGAGTTTCCATAATTATGTTTGACTTTGTCACTAAAAAGTCATTTCCAACAGTGGATTAGTGAGAATACCCTATTAGTATACAGTATCGCAGTATATTAAATGCAAATATATCTTTTCAACTTCAGAAATGCACTTTAATATTTTACCTTGACATCAACCTTTTTAACCCCTGAATGAGTGAAAGTCACTTAGTCGTGCCTGACTCTCTGCAACCTCGTGGACTATAGCCCCCAGGCTCTTCTGTGCATGGAATTCTCTAGGCAAGAATACTGGAGTGGGTAGTCATTCCCTTCTCCAGGGGATCTTTCCAACCCAGGGATCAAACCTGGGTCTCCTGCACTGCAAGTAGATTCTTTACTGTCTGAGACACCAGGGAAAGTCCTAGTCAAGACTGGATTCAAGAACAGGAAACAGCAGAAGTTACCATAAAATGGGGTAAGAAAAGGAGTAATTTAGCCAATAAAGAGGCTACCAATGTGCACTTGTATGTGTGAGTATATTCTCAAACCAGCACAGGAGTCTGCTTACAGAATCCATACTAACAGTGGCAATAAGACACTAAAGAAGACTAAATAAGACACTAAGAGGACTCACAGGACTCAATTACCACATTTACAAATCTATACTTTATTGCAGGAAAATCATAAAAATATAACATCAGTATTAAACTAAGGATATGCCTCAGAGCCAAGGTTGCCTCACAGGAAGGGGTCCCAAGAGGCTCCCTGTGGATTCCAACTGTCCTTTCTCTGCAGGGCTATCCTGGAAGAACTTTCTCTCTTAAATCAGGAACCTTTAACAAGGATATAAAACATTTTGGAAATAGGCTCCCCAAAATGGACTCAGCTGGTGCTTCTAACACCCCACTGGTCAGGCAGGCATATCCTTGCTATGTGAGCAGTCCAAACAGTAAGCCCACGGGTACCAAAACCAGGTCCAAACCACAAATATTGATGTTATCAATAAACTATATATACTGACAAGCTGGCACAAACTGCCCTGAAACTTGTGTCAGAACCATGGTTATAAACTACTGCTTCTAATCAGGCTTGAGGCCTCCCATGTGGCCCATTAGTAAAGAATCTGCGTACAATGCACAAGACATAGGTTCGATCCCTGGGGCAGGAAGATTCTCTGAAGTAGGAAATGGCAACCTACCCATCGCCTGGAGAATCCCATGAGTCCATAAGGTTGTAGAGTCAGACACAAACGAAGTGACTTGCCTGCACACGTACAAGGTTATTTTTAAATTTCATCCTACCCTAGCCCAGCCTTCTCTGAAACTCAGCCACTGTCATTGCAGGGCTGTGACTTAGATTTTGAGGAAGTTATGCTTTAGGCACATTGTCTGTTTCAGTTACTATTCCTGTGTGTAACACTTTGCTCCACAGTTTACAAGCTTAAAATAACCATTTATTAGACTTGCTGAATGTATGTTTTAGGTATCTGCAAAGAAGCACATTACAGTGAAAGATCTACTCCACCACGTCTGGGGCCTCAGTTGGAATCACCTCAAGGGTCCTTCACTCACAGGGCTGATGGTTGATCCTGGCTGTCAGCAGAGACCTCAGCAGGGCTTACCCAGGACACTGATGCTGACACCATTCAACATGATTGTGGTCATTTTTTTCACAACAAGCAGATTCAGAATTCTTATATGGTACGTCAGGGCTCCATATATGAATGCTTGAAGAAAAAGGAATAGAAGTACCAGCTTCTTAAGGCCAGGGATGGGAAACTGGTCCAGAATGATCCCACTATGCTCCATAGACAAGCAGCCTCGGAGCCCAGATTTAAGGGACAGGACAGGACACAGACCCCACATCTCAGTGGGAAGAGTGCCAAAGATTTTGAGGATTATAGTTTAAAACAAGGACATCTGCCTACAATAAATGCTTTCAATATTTTGAAAACATTTTATTGTAGTCAAATTTATTTTCTATTTCCCTATACATCTATGTGAAACAAATTTAGCTGTTTTCTTTGGAAGCTTGTCATTAGAGTTCTTTCAAACAACTGTTTTCCAAGTTTGTGAGTAGAACACCCGGGCAGATGACAGGGCACATGGCAAGTTTCATTACAAGTACTTGAGAAAAGTTACTGAAAACTTCTGGGACAAGAATAGAAATCCGACTTCAGTATTAATAAGAAATCATAACTAGTGAAAACTGCTCATTTATTTATGTAAAACCTCTTTTAGAGAAAGAGCAGGAAAGTTCAATGATCATGATTTGAATTTATTTATCTAGTAGAATATTCACAGACAAGTCTTAAATGGATAATATTCACATTGTGACCACTGATTTTTTTAAAAAGGCATCAAAAATTATCAGTGGTTTTCATATTGTTATTATTATATTATATAAACCAGTCCAATCATAAAAGTTGGTCAACTAAACTGATACCATCATAAAAGTTGCTAAAATAATAAAAACAGAAATTTTTATTTATATAGCTAAGCTGGCAATTAAAGCGTTTCAATATATTTTCAAATTTTTATGTCATTGAACTTTTCTACAGTCAGGAAAGAAGATACCATAGTTTGAAGGAGAATGATAGCATATATATTGATTCCATCATTGTAAGCTATAACCATACCTAAATTATTGTAAAAGTTCACCTCAAATAAAGAATATAAAAAATAAACTCTATTGATTTTATATTTTAAAGTACTTTACTCTAGATTGAGTTTCATCACTCAAAACATCAATTCAACATGATTTTACTGATTGATATCTTAACCAAACTCCATTTAAGGCAAGCATAAGAAATGATAATTGAACTTCTGTTAGCTCTTACACAGAAAATGTGGAAGATATTTATTTTTACCAGCTAATATATTTTTTGTGGAATGTTACTAAGTATACTGAATGGGACAACAGGTCTCTGAGGTTGACATTTGTCTTTTCAATGACTTCCAGGTTTCATTCCAGTGAATTGATTGACTAAGAGTTGCTCTTTATTTTCTTGCACATTTGTGCATTATCTTTAACACTTGGCAGCTGCCTAATGGGTCATTCTTCCCAGAAAAAGAGTACTACTCTTTAGGCAAGATTATAGATATGGAGGATTTTACTGTCTTTATTTTTACTTGTTCTTAGATTTAAGTTTAAATCATTTGATACTTTTCAAGACTGAAGAAAATGACATGCTCCTATATAAGATATTGATAATTTTATAATGGTATGTTAATAAGTGCCTCCAACTTAAAATAAAATACAAAGTCTTTGAAGTGAGGAGAAAAATCTATTTACAAAAGCAAACAAAAGTATCAAAAACATCAGATAAATTTTTATTAAAAAGATATAGTACCTATGAGAAAAAATTTCATTAAAGAATATAATCATGCTTCTTAATGAGATTTTATATTTTAAAAGGCTATATATATACATACATATATATACATATAAACTATATATATAGTTACAATTGGTATGTTATCATTTCAAATAAAGTTATTGAAGTTGACAGAATTATACTAAAATTCACATAAAAAAAATAAAAACATTACCAGAAATGTTTTGAAATTCTCAATTCTTGGAGAGAGGGTTTGAAGCACCTTCAGTTCAGTTCAGTCGCTCAGTCGTGTCTGACTCTTTGCGACCCCATGAATCGCAGCACACCAGGCCTCCCTGTCCATCACCAACTCCCGGAGTTCACTCAGACTCACGTCCATCGAGTCAGTGATGCCATCCAGCCATCTCATCCTCTGTTGTCCTCTTCTCCTCCTGCCCCCAATCCCTCCTAGCATCAGAGTCTTTTCCAATGAGTCAACTCTTCACATGAGGTGGCCAAAGTACTGGAGTTTCTGCTTTAGCATCATTCCTTCCAAAGAAATCCCAGGGTTGATCTCCTTCAGAATGGACTGGTTGGATCTCCTTGCAGTCCAAGGGACTCTCAATAGTCTTCTCCAACACCACAGTTCAAAAGCATCAATTCTTCGGCATTCAGCCTTCTTCACAGTCCAATTCTCACATCCATACATGACCACAGGAAAAACCATAGCCTTGACTAGACGGACCTTAGTTGGCAAAGTAATGTCTCTGCTTTTGAATATGCTATCTAGGTTGGTCATAACTTTCCTTCCAAGGAGTGAGCGTCTTTTAATTTCATGGCTGCAATCACCATCTGCAGTGATTTTGGAGCCCCCAAAAATAAAGCCTGACACTGTTTCCACTGTTTCCCCATCTATTTCCCATGAAATGATGGGACCGGATGCCATGACCTTCGTTTTCTGAATATTGAGCTTGAAGCCAACTTTTTCACTCTCCACTTTCACTTTCATCAAGCACCTTACCTGATACCAAACATACCATAAAGTCATTGCAATAATAACAAAACAAGCCACTGGAAAACCAATTCAAAAAATCCCCAAATGGAAAATAGTGTTTAGGAAAATGGTAAATAGCGTGGATGGCATTTTACTCAGAAGTATGAGAATTGTCTATCCTTAAGAATAAAAAAGTTAGAGACCCTACCTTAAACCATTAAGAAATCTCTAACATAATAAAGTTCTAAATTACAGATTAAAAGTTAGTAAAATACTAAGAAAAAATTTTAATTTAGAATAAATAAAATCTTAAAGCAAATAATGAAACCCAAAAGCAATAATAGCAAAGAATGTATACGATGACTTATGAACTTAAAACTTCACATCACAAAACCATAAATAAAAATATCTGAAACCATATGACAAAAGGCAAACATCTATAAAGTGACAAAAATTCTTATAATTTGACAAGGAAAAGATTCACATAGAAGAAATGCACATGAATAGTGAGCATAAAATTAGATTCTCAACCTCACTGGTAATCAGGAACAAACAGATTTAAATAACACAAAGTATTATTTTTTCACCTACTGAGTTAATAAAAAGTAAAAGCACTACAACATACAGCAAAGGTGAGTTTTACTGGTAAGAGTGCAACTTCATAAAACCTCTTTATAAAATAACATAACATTTTATTTACTTATTTTTGCTCTTTATTTTATTTTATTTTTACTTTACAATACTGTATCAGTTTTGCCATACATTGACATGAATCCGCCATGGGTATACATGAGTTCCCAATCCTGAACCGCTTCCCACCACCCTCCCCATATCATATATATGTTGTCTACAAGAGACCCACCTCAAAACAAGGGACACATACAGACTGAAAGCGAAGGGCTGGAAAAAGATATTCCATGCAAATAGAGACCAAAAGAAAGCAGGAGTAGCAATACTCATATCTGATTAAATAGACTTTTAAAAAAAGGCTGTGAAAAGAGACAAAGAAGGCCACTACATAATGATCAAAGGATCAATCCAAGAAGAAGATATAACAATTATAAATATATATGCACCCAACATAGGAGCACCACAATATGTAAGACAAACGCTAACAAATATGAAAGGGGAAATTAACAATAACACAATAATAGTGGGAGACTTTAATATCCCACTCACACCTATGGACAGATTAACTAAACAGAAAATTAACAAAGAAACGCAAACTTTAAATGATACAATAGACCAGTTAGACCTGACTGATATCTATAGGACATTTCACCCCAAAACAATGAATTTCACCTTTTTCTCAAGTGCTCATGGAACCTTCTCCAGGATAGATCACATCCTGGGCCATAAAT